>NC_142009.1:313002941-313327441 GCF_049901735.1 Notechis scutatus | reverse complement strand
TTCACAGACATATGCATCAGCTTTCCCTGACCTTAGACACTTAAGACATATCACTCTAACAACATTGATAAAGTCCAGCTGGGTTGATGGAAGTAAATGGGGATAGTGTGAGTTGTATACAAGACATCTGAAAGATGTTAAATTGGGAAAGGTTTCCTTGGGGGCAGGGAATAAGCTCTTTTTTCTTTTCAGTTTTTCCTACTGATATTCTGCTGATCACCATTGGCTAAGCAAGATGTATAATTATGGTTACACTAATATGAATATATAATAGAGATATAATGTGAATATGATAATTGCAAAATCATCATATTCATACTATCTATCAAGAAAGCAAGAGGTTTTCTTGTGGCTCTTGAGTCGTTGGAAATCCTATCACAGGTATCCCCACTAATACTTCTTGAGAGTTACAGTTTAACGTATTTAAAAGTACAACATAACCCTGCAATAAAAGTACTGATTAGAACTCCATCTTGTACAAATTACCACTTTCTCCAGCATCTAACATATTCCATTCAAATTCAGAAGTACAAAAATGTTTTTACAGCACTTTAAGAACTTTAGGGGCAGTTCAATCCCTACGGAGCTCACTCCTGGACCATCCCATATTGCAGGGGACAAGGGAAAGCCGAGGAAGAAGAAGAGACGACTTACCACTTGAGCGCCTGACAATGTTCTCCAAGAAGGTATTCTGTGGTGCCACCAGCCCCCTTTTGCCCCCCGGCATCCTCCTGTGCCTGCAGAGCTGGGCTCTGGAGCCAAGAGGTCGCAGTGGGGCGGGCTGGGAGGATCTCGGAAGGTCTCTGGAGCCCAGTGTTGTGGAGTAGCTGTGGGAAGATTGATGAGGCAGTTCATGGTAGTAGCGCTCCAGCAGCTGGTAGAGCCCAGACTGTGGCAAGGCTGCGCTCACAGCTCAGAAACTGCAGCCTTGGAAGAGATTGCGCCTGCGCGCTTGACCCGCTGTTGCTCTTGCCGCCGCTACTGCCCCAACGGGCAGGCAACATGACCAAGCCTGCTTTCCGAAGCGATCGCTCCCGAACCTGCTGCAGCTGGACGGAGGACCAACCCAAACCAGAGTCTGGATCGCAAGGTTTCTTATGCGTCTAAACGCAACACGGAGGGGGCGGGGAACCGGGAGATCGTGATTGTTACCCGCGTAGAACAGTTCCCTTAAAAACGAGGGAACAATAAACCGACTGTCCGACTTTTCTGCTTGTCAAGGACGGAGAAAAGAGAAACGATTCCCGTATTCCAGCATTCCTTCGGCTGCCCGAGAGAAAGTTTTCAAAGTAATCTCCAAAGGTTCCATCGAACAAGTTCAGGACCCTGGACAGCTGTCAAAGAGCCTGCCGGTTTCGGCGTTGGCCAAGCGCTTTTCCGTTTCCTTCGAACGCTGCTTCTCCCCCGTTGCCCTCATGAATCTGGAGTCAGCGGCGCCACTAAGTCGAGCCAGAGAAGGGCTGAGCGGTTGCGATGGAGCTCCGCGATGAGCCTCTGCACATCTGCCTGGGACTCAGAGCAAGAGCAGAAAAAATCTTGACGGAGAAGCCCGCTCCGCGCGCAGAGACCACACCAGCCCTCTTAGCAGAAAGGCCAATCGCTGAAGTGAGGAAAAAGGGACGGTTTCGGAAAAGCAGAGGGTTGCCAGGAGCGGCCCGGTCTCCAGAGGCGGGGCTGAGCTGTCCCGTTTTCCCCTTTCCGCGTGGCCCTGCCTCCTCCGACTCCTTGAACTGGTGGCTCAAAGTGTCCGAGGGAGCTGTTCAGCCAAGGCGAATACGGCCGCGGTGCAGCTCTCCGCCAGGAAAGAAAAGGCTAAATAATTCATAAGAGCCGAGCGTTTGTTTCGGAAAGGGGAAAAACGCAGAGGTGGAGGCGAATGAGAGAAGGAAGGGCGAGAGGGGAAATGAAGAGCTAGTGGGGGCGGGGGGCGGCCACTGGGTTCACGCGGATATAGATGATGGAGTAGGAGGAGAAGAAAAAAGGCCAACTTTCTTGCTTCGGGTGAGAGAAAGTTGGAAAGGAGCGGCAGAGACGCTGGAAATTTCTTCCAAAATTCCTTTGGAAGGAATCGGTGGAGGTTCTTTGTTTCCTGAATCCCTTCGTCCTTAGCCCACCATCGCGAAGTGGAAGCTTCGTATTTCAGAGCAGAATGACTTGGAATACCACGCGAAGTGAAGACGACTTATGAGGGAGGACTAAACCCCCTTTTGACTCTGCTTGGGGGCTTCACAGAGGCATCTGATTGACTTATGTCACAGTACGTCTCATTGTATGATCCGTATTTTAAATTCTGGATACGGAGTCAAGAAATATCCCTTTATATTTTGAAGGGAGATCTATTCAAGTAAACAGGTAATGCTAGAGACACTCTTCAGTCTTCATCTTTAGCATTTTCTGAGGATTTGCTGGTTTTCACAAGGCTTTCTCACAAGTAAGACTATTTCTTACTAGTGATTTATGGAGCATCACACAACCATTACCTTGGCACCATAAAGCCTATATGCATTAGTGATATATTGGCACAGAGGTGGCTGGGTTACTGCTAAAATCACTAGTGAATAAATGGTATGTAATATAATGGGACTTGCTCCCAAGTAAGTTAAGAGTGGATTGAAGCCTCAATGGACTATTTATGACACAAGTTTCTTTCTTTTTTTTTTACCCTTGCCTTGCCTCCAAGTATACAAGTGTCAGGATTTCCTTTCATTTCTTCAATAAAAAAATTAAAATCCATCAACTCTCTCATTTGTCTTAAGACTGGTCTCATTCTATCTCATTCTCCATCTTTTGAAGAGTTCTCAGCTTCCCATCATAAAGGATAAGATTTTAAATCTGGCCTCTTGAAGTCAGATTCTTAGTGCTAAAGGGACCATAGACCGTAAGTAAATCAAAAAAGGTCCCAAAATTTCAAATTATTTCTTTCCTCCCAGTTGTTTCCCAGAGAAGGCAAAAACTGAACCTGGGACATTCTGCATGAAAAAGATGTGCTCAATCATTAACCACAACCACTTAATGTTCTTTATAAATAATGAGTGTCATTAAAGACTTAGTGGCTGAAAATATATGATTAGTTCTACCTTGGTTCATTTTGGTGGTTTTTTTTGTTATGCATTGTATCAACTTGATCCATTTGGCTAATGTTTCCTAAAAGTCAGAAAATGGATACTCTTAGAAACAACTATGTGAACACTGTCATGCCCATATCTGGCGGCTTAATGTACCATATCAGAGAGTTCTTACACCTTTTCTTTTGCATGCAAATTCCCTTGTTAAAGTGTATTGAACCTAGCCTGGAGAAATTGATAAAAGTTTGATGCTCCATTCTAGATATAATTCCAAATGTAATTCTAGACATAATTATTAGGTGTTTGCAATCCCAATGGGGACATAAGCAATGGGTCAGCCTTGGTGGTTTTTATCATTTGGTTGTCTATTAAAAGCAACATTTAAATAGATGAGGCATTTATTCAACTGAATGCATTTTTATAGCTTTTCAGAAGCACGGTGTATTTCAGACATTAAGGTATCAATGCACTGCAATAATATTTTGGTGCCATTCTTTTTACTACAGAATTTTGTGTATTACTTGATACATTTGACTAATGCACTAATTGTGTGTGTGTGTGTGTAATAAATTTTCCAGTGGCATAATACAACTCTATGAAGAAAGAACAGATCATTTGTACTCATGTATCTATGGAGCCTTTTCCAAGTACTAGAGTAACAATTAACAATGTTTTTTTTAAAAAAAACAACCAAATTTTATTAATTTTTAAAGACATACAAAACATAGATACACAAAAACACAAAACATAAAAACATAAAAAATCTCTTTTTTGAAAGTTGCTTAGTCCCGGGTTATAACTCTTGGCACAGACACAAATTCAAATTCATATTCATTTTACATACCATTTCATATCTTATTAACATTTTCAATTTTCTATATAACTTCTCCTCACTTTTAAATTTTCTCAATTTTATTTTATTTATCTCCTCTCAATTCAAATCATAATATTTATTATTCTTTGTTTGTTCTATTTCCAACCATCCATTTATTTTTCTTCTTTCAAAAAGAAGAAAAACTTCTCCTGTACACTAAATGGAGTATGATGCCTTTATCTCCTTCCCCCTATATTTATAATACTTAATATAAAACACATAACTTACATTGGGATTCTGTCTGGTACATTCTAAAATTATACTATATTATCAAAAATAATACAAATCTATTCATTAATATTGATATTCATTTATATCTTAAACATCTAACACATTACTTTTCAGTTAAATCACATACTTTTATGGGAGCACCTATTTTCCATAGTTATTCCCCTCCCTCACATATTATAGCTCTATTTCATTACGATGTTCCTCCTTCTTCTACTTCAAATCTCTCATTTCACAAAAAATTTCGCTAATATACCATAATCTAATCATTAATATTAACAATCCTTTATATCTTAAACATTTTATCCATTTCAATTAAATATCATGCCTTTATGGGAACACTTATGCTTTCCAAAAATTATTACCCCCCCCCCCACATCACATGTCTTAAATCATATTTCATTACAGTTCTCCCTTTTTCTTAACAAAAATTTCACTAGTTTATATTAAATATTTTATCACATTTTAAATTACATATTATTTCCAATTTTCTATGGTTATTTCTAAATACAAATATAAAAATGCAATCTTATGTACCTTTCTAGAATCCCAATTTCAATAAGATTTATCCATTATCTCGAAAAAACTTTTGCTTCTTCACATCTTTCTCCCCACCATTAAGGCTTCTCATCCCTTCCTTTCTCCCTTGCTTCTTCTTCTCTTTGTCCTCTTTAACCCCTTGTCTCTCCACCTCCCTTTTCTTCTGTTTTCCCTCTTTCTGTTGTTTCCTAACATAATGTCCCTTTTTCACCTTATTCTTCTCTTTTTGGGTTGTTTTTCCAGATCTTAAAGTCTTCTTTTCCTTTTTCTCTTTCTTTTTCCCTTCTCCAACCAAAGTTATTTGTTTATCAAAGATGGCTTCTTCTTTGTCCCCATCATCCTGTTGCTCATTCTGCTTCACATAAGTATAAACCGCCATTTCTAAGAATTGAAAAAGAGTGCCAAAAACATCTTTCCCTTCTTGCTTTTCTTTTTCATATTTTTGATATACAAGTTTCAGTCTATCCACAAATGATGCCATTGTGTAGAGAAAAAGTTTTTCCAAACAACCACCCAGATGTTTTTAATCAAAAATAATTCTCAAAAGTTCCAAAATCACCAAACAATCCAAACAGGCTGTTTTTTTTTAAATACCTTCTTCTTCTTCACTTTCTCTTTCTGGAGTTAAAGTTTAATCACAAAGTTCTCTTTCAAATATATATTTTTAGAAGTCTTATTGATGTTTAGTAACTATTTAAAGTTCTAGGCAATCTTCTCCTTATTTTCAAATTTTGCTCCAATTTTTTTCCCCTCTCCCTTCCCACCCACAGCCAAAAGAGTTTTTTCCATCCGCTATCACGTTAGGAAGGAGAGTGGAACAAAAAAAAAAAACTTTCCCTTTTAGAATATTCGCAGCTTGTTACTCTCACTAGAAACAGTATATACTTAGCAGCCTTCAAGGTTCCAGGTCACTTTCTTTTGTCTTGTCCCAGTTGTCACAATTCTTCAAACTTTCTCCCTCCTGCACCTGCTTGTCCGGCTGCAGATTTCTTCGTGGTGGCCATTGTTGACCGCCGTTCCTCCGCCTCGGGAAAAGGGGGTTATTGCCGGCTGGGGAGGGTGTCTGCGATGCCCCCAAACCCCTTTCCGGCTCCCCCCTGTCTTCAGCTGCCTCTAGGGGGCAGCTATATCCCCCAGATCCAAACGGATCGGGGGAACCTTGGCGGTGAACGCAGCAGGGATCACGCGGTGTCGCGAATCCCTGCCGCCGCCGAAACCTTGCAAACCGGAAGTCCAATTAACAATGTTTGTAAAGTGGATTTCCATGTCCCAAACAAATGGTAAGTGAAAAATAACAGCTTTAAAAAGATAGCCTATGAGGAGTTGGTATAGAACTTTGCAACCCAAACACAAAATTATATGCCTGCACAAAATTATATGTGTATTCTCCACTGTGCATTTATATAAGTTGGGTAAATTTATTTTGAGGACTTTTAATTGTGCCTGCGATAACTAGTTGGATAAAAATCAAGCCTCAGAAGTAAACGATTCAGGGATGCATGCTGTTGTATAGTTCTTGTTTAGCAACTAGCTTAGTGACTGTTCACAGTTATGATGGTGATGAAAAAGTAACTTTGCAACCAATCCTCGCATAAATCTTTGCAAGTCTATAAAGCAAAGGAAAGCTGGAATAAGCTGCTGTGCTGCCATCAGGAAGTGTGCCCATTCTGCTTTTACTTAAATGACATAATATTATTTTGAAGATAATATGGTAGTGTTCCCTACTCACAATTATGCAGCACTGAAGCTACCTTTGATTAATCTTTTATATCAGATCAGTCACTAACTTTTGCTCTTGACTCATCTAGTCAAGAGGTTGTAACCTCCTAGTTTTGGACTAATAAATGATCATTGGATCCTGTCCAGAGATGGTATTCAGTAGGTTCTGACCAGTTCTGGAGAACCAGTAGCGGAAATTTTGAGTAGTTCGGAGAACTGGCAAATACTACCTCTGACTGCCCTGCCTCCATCTATTCTCTGCCTCCAAGTCCCAGCTGATCATCTGGGTCTTCTTTTGTTGCCCTACACAGGAGAATGGAGCTGGAAAGCAGGTTAGTGGAGTGGGGAGTGAATGGGGATTTTACAGTATCCTTCCCCTGCCACTCCCACCAAGCCACGCCCACAGAACTGGTAGTAAAAAAAATTGAATCCCACCATTGATCCTGTCCAGTTTGTTGGTTTCCATGGAGAGAGCTTTACCTTTACAGAGCCCATATATGCAGTCACAGAATCTGGGTTAAAGTGATGAAATGTGAACAAGATAAAATGATCTTCTAGTAAAACATGATTTGCCAGATCGATGCAACGACTCCCAATTCAGTGAAATACAAAGACCATGGCAGAGAAAATATCCAGATCTAATTAGGATATTAATATGATTATCAAATTTAAATCAGATTTAATTAAAGTAAGAATTATTACCCAGCTGACAAATTTTATTCAAGAAGCTGAAACTACTTTTCCTCATTTTTCTTTTTTGGGTAATGTACAAATTTGAATAATTCTGAAGTTTCCCAGTTAATTGGCAGCTAGCATTAGTTTTGGTTTCAACCAATTTTTATTCATTTGGAATTAAAGTAATTGAATGGAATTTGAATGCAAAGGCAGCATAAGAAATGAAAATAAAAAGTGATAGTAATGGGCAAATGCACATTAATAAAAAGAAATCATATTTATTTGTAATCTTTGTCTACCATTTCCCTTTTTAGAAATCTTGTTTAACTCAGATTAGAACTGATAAGTGTCATACAACTTTCAATAATTAACATACACTCCCTGGAAATGCTCATTATGCAGACTGTGGCATAATCGTCAGTCTGGAAGAAGAATGAAAGAGGGAAGGGTGGATTCTGTAGGAGAACAGGCAGAGCTGGGCGTTGGAAGTAAATGTGTCATCAGCTTAGAATCCTTATGTTGCCACAAACGATCCAAGTCCAGCCTCCCTTGAACTTTATCTAGTACTTTATCTATTTACTTTATTTGAACTTTATCTAGTACCAGTTTAGTGTTGTTAGTTGATAGATTCTTGGGTATAGACTTAAATAAACCTTCTGTGCTCGCAACTTAACATATGGTCCTGAACCTTTGCACCTGATAGATTCTTGTTCATGAACAGAAGAGATATTGGGGAAACTTTCAGAGTTGTATTTGATATTTGAGTCCATAAGTTGAAAGTATGAAAACTTACCCAATATTAGAAATTCTCTAAACCCACATAACTTTAGCTCTGTTTCCTGCCTTGGTAGAGAGATTTTGTTATTCTTATTGCCACCACTTCTCTCCCAGGGATTGTCTTTATCTCACATTCTCTCCATTAAACTCACCATGTGAGAAAAATGGTACTCCTAATGGTTGTATGTCCTAATAAAATAAATAAATGATAAAAAGGAAATACACTCCATAGCATCACCTACTGACCCTATGGAATCTGTTTTAGAATAACAGAGTTGGAAGGGACCTTGGAGGTCTTCTAGTCTAGCCCTCTGATTAGGCAGGAAATCCTATACCATTTCAGACAAATGGTTATCCAATCTCTTCTTTAAAACTTCCAGTGTTGAAGCATTTACAACTTCTGGAGGCAAGTTGTTCCACTGTCATTGTTCTAATTGTTAGGAAATTTCTCCTTAGTTCTAAGTTGCTTCTCTCCTTGATTAGTTTCCACCCATTGCTTCTTGTCCTTCCCTCAAATGCTTTGGAGAATAGCTTGACTCTCTCTTCTTTGTAGCAGCCCCTGAGATATTGGAACACTGCTATCATGTCACCCCAGTCCTTTTCATCAAATTAGACATACCCAATTCCAGCAACTGTTCTTTATGTTTTAACATCTTTTTTACACCCTGGTGACCAAAACTGGATGCCCAGTGTGGTCTTACTAAGGCATTATAAAGTGGTATTAACACTTCACGTGATCTTGATTCTACCCTTCTGTTTGTGCAGCCTAGAATTGTGTTGGCTTTTTGGGCAGCTGCAACACACTGCTGGCTCATATTTAATGGTTATCCACTAGGACTCCAAGATCTCTCTCACAGTTACCATTATTGAGCAAGGTACCACATATACTATACCTGTGCATTTTGTTTTTTTCTTTCCTAAATGTAGAACCTTACTTTTTTCACCATTGAATTTCATTTTGTTCCTTCTGTATCTTAAGCCTTTCTTCTGGAATGTTGGCTATTCCTGCTAGCTTGGTGTCGTCTGCAAATTTGATGGCTAGGGAAATAATCCCCTTTTATCTCCATGTCTGTGAGGAAATAGATTAATCTCATTGCTGATAAAGAAAATTAACCTTTTTAAAAAAGGAATTAGGACATTCTGTAACTTTCTTTTTCAGAGCAAAAATCCTTATGGAATCAATGAAGAGGCTCACAGTCGTTGCTATTCAATCTTTCTCAACATCTTGAACTATTCCAGCCTCCCTTCTCTGTCAGGATCACAAACCTGGTTCACTGCATCCAAGATGTTTTGGAAACCATGTCAATGGTTATTAATGAACAAAAGTCTCTATCAGCACATTGCTTCATTTCATTTCACCTCATTTAGTGTGGCCATCTGTGTTTGTTCGAAATCTGCTTTTTAGGTATTTACTAGCTGTTACATTTAGAGGGTTTGAATACTAATTGACTACAGCTGGAATAACAGAGAAGAAAGAGGAGAAATAAGTGTGTGTGTGTGTACAGCAATAGTGACTACTTGTGATCATTGAACTCCCTAAGTCCAGTTCATCATAAATTCAAAATTTATAGCTCAAAGGCTTTAAAGATTTCCAACCGAAATGAGAATATTGAATCTCAAATCTTGAAATGTAAAACTAATTTAACTAGCAGTATTCCGGTCGAGTAATTTCAATATAATCAATGATTTTGCCAAACTGAAATTGTTTGAAATGAAGCATAAAGTCTTCATTTATCAGACATTGCTTCTCTTTGACATTCACACACAAGGCAACTTGATCCATCTAAAAGCTGACACTTAATGCCAAGCTTTGTTTTGTATTCAAGGTTGAAGAACCCCTTTTCCAGGAAATAATATTTGATTTGGATTGTATCCTGCCATGGACTTCAGAACCTATTGGTAGCTCCGGGAAGATGGGGTAACTTTGGCTTTATTACTAGTGCCTTCCTAATAATCTGATGATGAAGACTATAGATCAGGGGTGTCCAACCTTGGCAACTTTAAGACTTGTGGACTTCAACTCCCAGAATTCGGAGTTGAAGTCCACAAGTCTTAAAGTTGCCAAGGTTGGACACCCCTGCTATAGATACAGATCAGCAGTGGGATCCTACC
Organism: Notechis scutatus; assembly: GCF_049901735.1. Lineage (NCBI taxonomy): Eukaryota > Metazoa > Chordata > Lepidosauria > Squamata > Elapidae > Notechis > Notechis scutatus. The sequence continues at coordinate 313,317,451 of NC_142009.1, read as the reverse complement.
TGTTCCACTACCGGTTCGCTGATCGTACACGTGCACCTAACTGAGGCCTGCAGCGCCAAACAGCTGAGAGAGGATAAAGAACAGAAAAGTGCAGGGAAGGTGGGAGGGCCGATCCTGCGCTTTTCTCTTATTTCTCCTCTCAGCTTTCTTTTTTTCCTCCTCTCAGCTGGAGGCTTTTTTACTACCTGTTCGGCTGAACTGGTATGCACTTTTGCTACTGGTTTGGCTGAACCAGGCCAAACCAGTAGCATACCACCACTAATACAGATATATATATTTAGGTTGTTACGTTTTGTCACCTTTAAAAGCTAGAGCCAAATATGATCGCTATAACTTTAACACAAAAAATGTGGAGAGAAGTAAAAACTGGGGATTCTTGTGGTATCCCCGATATTCATTCCCCCCCTCCTGTCAAAAAGTAAACAATTTGTCAGTTTGTTCAGTGGTCCCCAATCTTTTTGGCTTTGAGAACTGGAGGGAGAACAGAGGAGATGGTTCTGTGTGAGTGGTGAGTGAGCATGTGTGTGCAAATGGGGCTGGGTGCCCACTGCTTGTGCAAGTGGAGCTACGCAAGCTTGGCTGCCACTTCTGCAGCCCGGTTCTGAACAGGCCACGGCCCAAGGGTTGATTAGTGAACACTCTTTTGCAGCCTTCCTTAGGCATAAAGAGCTTCAGAGCTGAATAAGCATCTTGGATGAGAAGCAAAACATCTTCAAAAAACAACAACAACCCAGAGAGTTCAGTTGTTTCTTGTAAAAGCACCTTTGGGATAACCATGACCTGGATGACTGAGAATATCCATAGATATTTAAGCATAAAGTGCTGCATTTACACATGCTTTTATTCATTAACAAAGGGAAGTTATTGAAAGAAAAGTATAATACAATGTCTAAACAGAGCACCGTGAATGTCATTATATTGAGAATATATTTGCAGATAAATCCTTAGATTGTGCCTAGGCATACCATTATGAGCAAATACAGAATCTGCTCTGTAGTTCCAGCTCTTCCTTCACCAGCTGCATCTTCCTGAAGAGCCATTTTATATACACGAGAGTGTCCAGCTCAAGAAAGGTCTCCTGTTAGATCAGGTAGATCGGTTCCCACAGAGACGCAAGACCAAAGTGAACAGTCAGCTCTTTATTTTAGTGTACAGTTCTGTACAAGACCTGCGAGCTGCGCGGCTTTTCTTATAGAGCTAGCCTGCGGCTCGGCGGCCAATGACAGCGCTTTGAATCTCCCACGATCGGCTCGGCCAATTGCGGTAGACTCTTAGCGCACCAATCACGGTTGTTTAGTCAGCCAATCAGGTTACGGTCCATGCGGACCAATCAGAGTTCAGGATTTGGAGAATGTTAATATAGAACATCTCCGATGCATGAAGCCTGAGAAATCTGATTACTCAGATGAAGGCTGAGAAGTGTTAGAAACTACAGAGGTCACATGGTATGACAATGCAATAGCAGCTTATCGGGAACATCAGGATACATGGAAGTGGCCACTTAAGACTCAACCCAATCTAAAATGAAATATAAAAACGGGTTTATTGGTTTGGGGTAGATCACCACGGCCACTGCTAACTAAGCCAGTCATCTCACATCACAGTAGCTTCAGCAGCTATTCGTGAAAGAAGCTGCTCTTTCCAAAATTCACCAAATGATACATTTTCATTCATCCTCCTCCACTTACCACAACTGAAATGTTCTGAGGAAAGAGGGTTGGAGAGAGGGGTTGTAGAGTTAAAAATGAAATGAACAAAATGAAATTCTCTGTAATAGAAAATAATCGTGATGGGGACAAGGCTGAACTTCCCTGTTCTAGCATCATGGCATTTTTCTGTCATTAGGGCAGTTTTCAAGCTTGTGATAAAACTTTTCTCATTGTGGGCCCTGATCTGCCAATGGCTGAGTTTGGTTCTTCGTAGAGACGCGTCTTTTAAATTAATCACTGTCAAAGGACTATAACGCAGCAGTATTATAGATTCAGTCCTTGACGCTTGCCTTAGACGCCTCTGTTGCTCACCTGTGACAAAGTTTCTTGTAATGTACCCTTTCTCACTCTTCTAACCAATTGTAGGATTCAATTTTTTTTTTACTACCGGTTCTGTGGGCGTGGCTTGGTGGGCATGGTGTGGCTTGGTGGGCATGGCTTGGAAGGGGAAGGATACTGTAAAATCTCCATTTCCTCCCCACTCCTGGGGGAAGGATACTGCAAAAATCCCATTCCCTCCCCAACCTGCTTTCCAGCCCTGTTCTCCTGTGCAGGGCAACAAAAGAAGACCCAGCCGATCAGCTGGGACTTGGGAGGCAGAGAATAGATGGGGGCGGGGCCAGTCAGGGGTGGTACTTGCTGGTTCTCCAAACTACTCAAAATTTCCGCTACTGGTTCTCCAGAACTGGTCATAACCTGCTGAATTCTGAACCTCTGCTTCTAACACGTTTCCCAGATACCCTACACTTCAACTGCTCTAGTTACTTCAGGATCAGCTGCTCTGAGAATACTTCAGAGTCCAACCGACAAGGCAACGGGGGGCATGGGGGAGCACTCCAAAGAGCTTTAGGTATGATGCAGTGGCTGCTTTAACTTTGGATCAGGAAAGCAGCTGGTAAGAAATAAGACCTAATTCCCTATCTGCCACTCAGAAGTGCTGTTTTATTTTGCTTCATGGTAGGGTTGGTCTTGATGGCTCCCTATTTCTTCAAATGACACAATTGCCCGTGGTTTTATTGCAGAAGTCCATTTGCTGGTTCTGTATGAAATGCTGAATCAGAAACTTATTACAGAAGCTGATTTTGCAAAAACCCAATAGTTTAAAATGATTGGCCAGTTTCTGGTTCAATGGGCTGAATGAAAACAACCACTAGACTTTGATTTGTATATTTTCACATTATGCATAAATTCATTATCTCAAGTAATACATTGGGTGCCTTATGGCAAAATAGCAGTATTGCCTCCTGATAGGCAGCAGTTCCCCCTCCCCACTTTGCTAACTAAGTCTTTTAAACAGAAGTGGCTATGACTGAATTCTCTATATGTAAGACAAAGGCTTCACTATTGGCTACTATGGCTCATCCTTTCCTGATGAACATGAACATTACTGTTATTAGACTCGGGCAGTAAAAATTCAGATAGCTAATCCAGAAAATGCTAACTCGTTGCTGCCATCTAGAGTTGTCTGGAATCTGAGGCAGAAACACCAAACTAGTTCAGCCTGGAAACTTCCTCCCTTTCGATTTTAACTCTCAATCATCCCCAGTACACCATCCCCAAATTTTGAATCTATCCCTTCTACTCTGCTTCATTTTCTCACTCCATACTTTGAGGGATAGGGAAGATATTCTAGTTCAAGATACTGCCCATCTACTTGGCTTCACACATCCCGTGTTGAGCTGAGAAGGGAGGAAGAAGATTTTTTAGGTTTCTGCTTTTTGCCAAAATAATTGCTTGATTTTGAAAAGAAAGAACTCTGGTGAAAGATACATTAGAAAGCCCCAAGACATGATATTATCTTCTTATTTCTTGACATTGTATTGAGGTATCAGAAAGATAATCAAGATATGTTAATTTCTGGGTGAGTAAGAAGCAAAGGGCAGACAGCAGGGCTACCAAAATCAATAGTCACAAAAACACAAAAGGAAAACAACATTGGGATAGCAGGTGTCTAAGGGCTATCACTAATATGAAACCTTCCATTGCTGATCCCTAAATTTGTTAGGAAACTCCCACCCAAGCAAGGGAATTAGCCTTGAGTCCTTGCACAGCCACAAAAGACATCTAGGACTGGCTTCCTGTTAGGTTCCATGTCACCTTATCTGTTTGTTCCCAATGGAGGGCATGCAGTCCAAGGAGATTCTTGTACTATAGGTAGAATATAATAAAGTAGTCAGTTTGAACCTTTTATGTGTGGATCTGGTTACTTGCACCTGACAAAACGTCAGGCATCCCCAAGGGAAGGTTGTATGTTTCTGGGGGTTGGGGGAAGAGTGATTGAAGGGCTATAAAACTTGCCCAATGAAATAAACCTCTTTTGCGAGCTTCTTCCATGGAAGTTTCTTCCTGTAGCTTGGCTCGCTTGCAGGCATTTTGGGAGGAACTTTTCTGATGCCGTAAATATTGGAATTTCATTAATAAAGCTTTATTAATTGTAACTGCCTTGGGTCTTCTCCTGTGAACCCCCACTTTGATATCTGACACAAAAATGTTTAGAACAGCAATATGTCCAATCCTTTCTTTATTTAGAAATAAAAACAAAAATTAAGGTTACAACCAACCAAGCTTTACATATTGTTTAAATGGAATGACTTAATCTTTAGCTGACCTGCAAATACAGGCTTTTGGGTTATAAACAATTTAAAAATAGTACCAAAAATAGAGGTTCTAAAAATAGCAAACATGCATGTAGGGCAAAACAAAAAGCACATACATAATTGAAACCACTGAAGCAGCCCCTCAGAAGTTAAAATGAATTTAAAAGCCTTACTGCAGCAGATAGAGTTAATGTTCAAGAACCAGGAAGAAGACAGTCACAATGATCCAAGAACATTTAGTTTACCTTCTTCTTCAATGCAAATATCCTAATTAAAACTTTTCTGACACAGCTAATTTAACTTGTGCTTCAGTATAGTAATTGGTTCCTCTGCTCGATCTTTTTGTTTTTCAAGTATATTCAATTGAATCTGCCTATCTGTAACTTAAATCCATTATGCTGTTCCTGTATAAAGGATTCAGTCTTTTGTTATAGCAATAGCGCTTAGATTTATATACCACTTCTCAGTGCTTTACAGCCCTTTCTAAGTGGTTTACAGAGTCAGCATATTGCCTCCAACAGTTTGGGTCCTCATTTTACCCACCTTGGAAGGATGGAAAGCTGAGTCAACCTTGAGCATGGTGAGACTTGAACTGCCAAACTGCAGGCAGCCGGCAGTCAGAAGAAGTAGCCTGCAGTATTGCCTTCTAACCACTGCGCCAGCATGGTTCATCTAAAAACTTATGCCTTTAGATGCTGCTACATCTGGAAACATCATGGCCAGGAATCCAAAAGCCAACAAAGCAGGTACCAGGTGAGCCTCCTTTAGGGAGAGCACTCCAAAGCTAAGAAGCAATATTACAGTAAGGACAGCTCTCAAGCTTTTTGTGTGGAAGGACATATTAAACTGGCTGTAGAAAGAGTGTTTTGAGACTTTTCACAGCAGAGTCCATTGTGTTGTTGGGAAGTTTAAGAATGGAAAAGGGGGTGAAACAAAACATGACCATTGATGTCACTACTAACTGATATCACAATAATATCTCAATCCGCATTGAAATTGTATTTTCTTTTCTACTACTTCTAGAAGGCCTTTCAGTTGGATGGTTTGGCATCAACCATATGCTTGAACATGAATTAATAGGTTTAGTTATGTTTACTAGAATATTGGAATTTTCCCTACAAACAGTAGAATCTTTCCTTAGATATTTTCTTGGTCTTAATTACAGAATATATCGATCTCTGATTTAAGCCTTGCAATTTTTTGTTATCATTCATGCCCACATAGCTTTAGCAGCAATCTATCTTTTAAATTCCCTGGATTACATAAAGTTGAATATTGTGCAATAAATAGTATTTTTTTATGATCTGAAATTCATTTTTCCAGTCATTCACTTTCCCCCTTTTCCACTGTTTCCAATACAACTGATATGGAGGGGGGGGACCAGCACCAGTTGTAATGCATCTCTAGCAAATAACACAACATTTTCAAATTATTGTATTGTACGTTGTACAATTTTTGCAGTGACATGCTGTATCTCCTTTTCTTGCCTACTTTTAAAAGCTACAAATTGCATTGAATTTAGCATTCTGGCAAATCCAAAATGTCCAGGAGAGAATGGCTTTCAAGTCACAAATTAAGGGAGAACCTCTTTTTCCCTGCTTCCAAATTTTCCTGTGTGGACTACTGCTCACTTAAGTAGCAATAGCACTTAGACTTATATACCACTTCACAGTGCTTTACAGCCCTCTCTAAGTGGTTTACAGAGTCAGCATATTGTCCCCAACAATTTGGGTCCTCATTTTACCCACCTCGGAAGGATGGAAGGCCTGAGTCAATCTTGAGCCTGGTGAGATTTGAGCTGCCAAATAGCAGGCAGCCAGCCATCAGCAGAAATAGCCTTCAGTACTGCACTCTAACCACTGTGCCACCTTGGCTCATAAGTGTTTTATATTACATTAGCATAGAGTGAACAAGAAGGTTGTATATGAGGTGCAAGCAGTTGCTTTTATTCACACAGTACCTTGTGTATTTTTCTACTGCATTTTATTCTGTATACCTATGGTTAGATTGGAATCACATTTCTGAGACAAGTAAATCATTTGTTATATGAGACAAAGCTATGGTGCAGAATAGCAGTTACACATTACTTGTTCACTTTTCTTATTTGAAGCATTTTTACTCCATTCTTAAGATGAAAAACAAAAGCCTTTTGAGGACAAGGCATTTAAGATTAGTAAAAGTCTTCCCTTGGAGTACGATCTCATAGACACAGCAGAAAACAAAAAAGGATGGGGGACAGGGTGAAGAGAATGAGCAACATGCGGGATTCATTATTGCCTACAAGTAACTAGAATATTTGTGGTTCTGACAGTTTGGTCAGATTTCCCTCACTTCAACAGACAGTGACTGCTGCCAAGTGACAGATAATGGAGAAAGTTGAGCTGCCTTGTTTTTTTTTCTTTCTTCGTCTCAGTTATACCATGATAGCCAAGGAGCAATTGTCTTCTTGATGATGAACAGATTCTCAGACACTGGGATCCTTCTTCAATCTTATTAACTGAGTTTCTGAAGTGAAACAACTGGTGACAATCTTCTCAGGGTTACATCCTAGCCATCAAACTCTTTCCACATGGAAGCTCACTTGGTCGGTGCCTATTTGCGATGCAGTTTCCAAGGCTTTTCAATGAATTGTGTTTTTCCTTTCTGTACCTTTTATTGGTTGCCTAGATGTTAAGAGTGAACCAATGTAAATTCATTTTATTGTCATAGTTTTATAGGAGTATCTTATGCTGAATATCTGCTTTTTAAAACAACTGGGGGGAAAGGGGGGAGTTACAATACATCATGCCATGATGACAAGAGTTTGACAGCCCTGCTCTAGAACAGGGGTCGCCAACCTTTTGGACCTCAGGGCCACCAAATTCATAATTTTAGATCCCCAGGGACCACTAACTGGTTCTGTGGGTGTGGCCTAATTTGTGGGTGTGGCTTGGTGGTCATGTGACTGGCTGGGCATGGCTTGTATGTAAATATTATAAATATTTATATAAATATTGAATTTTTTATAAAAAAAGAGCAACTTTTACCCAAAATCAGGCAAAGCAGGCAGGCAGATTGAATTGCTCACAGAATCACAGATTCATTCAGAGATCTATCTATCTGCCATTGGCTAGCTCAGTCTGTCACATAAAATTTGCTTGCAAGCACACTCACAAAATTAACTCACAACACACCATGCATGTAAATATTGATTTTTTTATTAAAAAAAAGAGCAACTTCTACCCAAAATCAGGCAAAGCAGGCAGATTGAGGTGCTCACAGAATCATTCAGTGATCTATCTATCTGCCATTGGCTAGCTTAGTCTCTCAAATTTGCTTGCTGTGAGTCTGCACTGAATTTGATTGCAAGCAAACCTTCAGTCCTAAGGGAGGTTCAGCTGTGCTTAGCTAAAAAGCAAGAAATCCAACCATTTCCTGCTTCCCAGCTAATCTAAATCTCCCGGCAGAACAGATGATGGTCGGAAAAAGGAAAAATAGCAATTTAGCAGGCAAGTTTACCAGATAAGGAGTGAGTGGTTGGGGAGGGTTCCAATGGGCCATATGGGCAGCGCAGCCTTGAGTTTCTGCAGCCTGGATTAATTGCTTTGTGGGGGTGCTCTGGGGGTGAGATTTCTCTGCAGCCCCCCAAAATTTTCTTATGGCCCACTGGTGGGCCACAGCCCACCGGTTGGTGACTGCTGCTCTAGAACACATTAATCTTGACTCACATCAACTGAATACCTTTAACCTTTTGTCTGCAGACATTTTTTTAACTATCTCCCCGACTAGTATAGCTAGTTAGCAAACTTAACCCTTCTTAGAGAAGATCTTATCATTAATCTTCCTGGTGGGAAGGCAGGCTAAGCAAGGCAACTCCCAGTTATCTTAAGAAGAGCAGCATAGAAGTATGAGAGTTCATTAGCACAAGAGAAAAAACAGGAGCTGGCATTGGTGGGGCTGGGGAGGAATTGAGAGCAGGGAAGTTGACTCTAAAAGGTGGAGCAAAGAGTTTAATCTAATAGGCAAAGAGTTTAATCAAGGGACCAAAGAAAAAGACCCATCACACCACCCAACTCTTTCCCAGTGTTCTTCAAATGAGGATTTTAAATTGCAACGTTGAAAACTGTCTATAACAACTGCAGAAACAGTAGAAAAGTTTCCAAAACTGCAAATTTCTTACAAAGACTAGGAAGTGTTTCAAAGCCAAGTAATCTGATTCAATGCTTTGAAGCAGGTCCTGAATCTGCTGTAAAGAAGTGACTTGACTGAAGCTTTAGTGAATTAAAGCACATTTTCAAACTTTGCCCAGACCTCCCCTCCCCTCTAAGAAGGAAACATTGTGTAATGCCTTATGGGACAGTCACCCCAAACACTTGTGAGTTTAGTACTTTGAAGGCCCTCACAGTCAATACATCTAAGACAGCAATAGGAAATGAGCATCTCGGGCACAAGAGTGCTTCTCCTGACAATAATTGGAAGGGCATCCTCCCAAAAACCCAATTGCAGAGTCAATCTTAGATGCAGATGAAGGAGAAAAATCCATGTTTGCATACATAGTATGATAAAAAAAAATTACATTAAAATGAGATAAGATACACAAAGTGTCAGTTATAGATACATGATACCTGTACGTGATCATAAAGAGCCCTAAAATGACATACTTAAAGTTGTACAAGGGAAAAACATTATTTACATTAGTAATTTGGTTCTGTCACTTGCTTTTTATTTTGTTCTTGCCAAATCCGCTAAAAAAAAAACCTATACAGTAAATGAGTCGTCAGATTGATTAGTGTTACTATATAGAAATTAAAGTCCCATACATCTGGAAGGTGCCAAATTAGGGAAACTGCTACAATGTCTTGCTTTTTCTCCAGCAGCTCAAGGCAATAGACACAACAAACCTTTCTTCATTTTTTTTCAACCAAAAATCCAATGAGGTTAATCAAGTTGACCCAAATTATTGGCCCAAAGTCACTTTGTAAATTTCCTTCCCAGGCTGAGGGAAGACTTGAAGTGAGTTTCTCTGCTCCTAATCCAACAACCTAATCCCTATTAGGTCGCATCAGCTGATTGGGAACTATGTTTTCCAGGTATTATCAAGTAAGGCCCTAGGCTATGCTTTGGGTTTCAAAGAGAAAATGTTCAAGGAGAAAATGTCTTTCAGACTTTGCATGTACAATAACTGGCAACCAACCTTTAAACCAAACATGCCTATTCCCAGAATCACGCAGCTCAGCTACTTTAAGAAATGGATGACAGTTTTTACAGGAGAGCTGTTTCACACTCTACGCTCTTCAGATCTTGTTATTAAAGCAGATTTGTAAAAAGAAAGGTGCCATAAATCAACCTTACCAGAAGCCTGAACAGAAACCCCACTTTTTTTTTTTTTGCTTCTTCTAAATCTGGATGAGCAAGCTGCCGTGATGCAGTGATGGACCAAAAAAAAAAATTCTTTGTGCGTGTTTGGAAGAGCTCTTCTTGTACTTTGCGCAGGGATATTTTCTGGGTGAGGGTGGGAGTATCAAAAAGAACCAAGATGCATAATCAAAGTTTCGCTTCTTTTTTATGTACATCACGGCTGCCATCTTGCTTTTTGGAATTAGACACACAGACAAACTCAGATGCTCCTGACTTCACATATTTAAAGCAGAGACACAGCCTTATTTAGGAGGGAGATGATATTGAATGTATGGGGCTGAAGGAAGAGGCGTGAGGTCACTAGGAGATATGAGGAGACATGATAGCAGTGTTCCAATATTTGAGGGGCTGCCACAGGGAGGAAGGGGTCAAGCTATTTTCTAAAGCACCCAAAGGCCAGACAAGAAATAATGGATAGAAACTGAACAAGGAGAGATTCAACCTGGAAATAAGGAGAAACTTTCTGACAGTGAGAACAATCAACCAATGCCAACAGCTTGCCCTCAAGTTGCGAGAGTGCCATCACTTGAGACTTTCAAGAAGAGATTGGACTGCCATTTGTCAGAAATGGTGTAGGGTCTCCCGCTTGGGTGGGGGGTTGGACTAGATGACCTACAACATCCCTTCCAACTCTGATTATCTGTTATCTGTTAACTATCCAAGTCCAAAAGAGCAGTTACATAAATCAATCTAAATATAGCCATTCATCACCTTGATGTGTTTTATTTCTTTTTAAAAGTTCCATGTGAAGTGGGAAGGGTAAATATTTTTCTGCAGTTTTCTATTTCTACTTCAAATTGTGTTTATTTATTGTGTTCCCCCCACCGCCCCAATTAATATCCAAGGGTGCCAAGGTGTGACAGGCACATATGGAGCTGTCTGCCTGAGCACCAAGCAAGAACCACCCACGTAGATATAAAAATATTTCCATCTTTGAGGGGGGGGGAAATGCAATCAGAAATGCTCTGAGTTGCCCTATATTCTAGTCAGCAGTTTCTCAGTCTCGGAGGAAAATAAAAACAAAAACCTCAAATCCATCTCAATTATAAACAGTGCCTGGACAGCTCCAAAGGGCACCATCCAGCAGGTTCATGAGAGCAAAGTAAAGCAAAAATGGATGAGGAGAAGAGAGGGTGATGCTTGCTCTCCTGCATTTACAAAGAACTCCATCCCCCCCAAAAAAATAAACCATGAAGTGCACCATCACACTACTCTCCTTAAAAGTTCAAGTGGAAATACCGTGGGGACATTTTGCCATGGCCTCACTTGATGTGGCCTATTGTTGTCATGAATGATTTTTTCATTGCCAGGAATAATGGGTAGCCTTGTGTAGATATTAAATAAAAATGGAGAGTATAAGGAACCCTAAAAGCCCCGAGGAACCCTAAAAGCAAGAGCCTCGTGCTCAACCTCTCCTCTGCTGGAAGTAACCTGGAGAAAGGAGGAGTGCCACTGCAAGATAGCACCTCCACCTCCCAACCTCTGGGGTTGGCCCAAAAGGATAGCATGATCAATGGTCTTGAAAACTGCCTAGAGAACAAGCAGAAACAGGAGAGTCATATATCGCTATCCTTCCTGCCAGATAGTCATCCACAAGTGTAAACTGTGCCATTTTGATTCTCTACCCGGACCTAAAGCCCAATCAAAAAAGGCCCAGATGATCTCCTACCTCCAATAATGAACAGCAGAAGTGAGGTCATTCTGTGTGCACACTGTATTTTTATGTGTATTGATTTGTGGATGCACCCACTGAATCTATCCCCACCTGCCAGATCCATCATCTCTAAAGAAAATGGGAGCTGAAATGGCATGATTGGCATTTGCTGCTTCCAAGAATCTTATACGGGCTTGAAAAAGCTGGAAGGTCAGTTTGTGCATAGAAGTCTGCACCTGATGTTTAAAAACATTTATCAAGCAAAAAGCTTCGCAACGATCAAAGATTTGGCTAGTTGTTTCAAATCAATATGATAATTTTGGTCTTCCTTTGATTTCAGGTCCTGGCGAGGTGCATTGTTCTTTTGCCAGCTCTTCCTCCCTGTTAGCATTGCCAGATAATCAATTTGGCATTGTCACTCTCAGAGTTATTTCTGATTTTTCTCCGAATGGCAGAAATGATCAAGAAGTCCATCCATTGACATATCAATCGCAAAAGTGCATTACTGCAAAGAAGGGCGTCTATTCTACCAATGGAAGCTTTACAATGTAAGATTCAAACTTGAACTAAGTGAATGCCATATTAACTCATTTGACTCCCCATTCCTTGAATCCATCTGAGTCCATCCAAAGGTTCTTTAAACCCAGATTCCTACTTTTCACAACAACCAACCAGATCTTTCTGAGAAACCTAGAATTAAGTCAGAAAAATAACAGACTTCCCAACTGGAACCTTACAGGCATTCTGGGCTTGTAATATCTTTGAACACAAATATTCTATAAGTGTCAGCTACAGGGAACCAAGAACAATGCAATAAATTACTCAATGTTGTGAATCAATAAAAGTGAATAACCTAAATGCAAATTAGGGGTTGAAAACCTGCACACTTGATTGGTCCTTATAGAACAACTTGGGATTGGGCCAGAACCAGTCCCTGATTGGCCACTTTTGGGACTGTCCTTATTGGTCAGTAGTTTGAACCTGTTGCACATTTTCATTGGTTAATAAGGCAGCAGCTAACCCTATAAAAGGGTTACTGCTGCCCATAGCATTGCTCTGTTATGTTCTATCACTATATTAAAGAGTTGAAGTCACTGGTCAGATGTCTGGTCTCCTTTATTCTCCATACTTAACACTCAAGATAGTTTCTTTATTGCTGTTCGCCTATAGAAAGGAAACTTGCTAGACTGATGCATATTCTATATAACTATCAGATAAGCATTGTGAAGATCTAGGGAAGATTCAGAGGTGGTATTCAGCAGGTTCCGACCAATTCTGGAGAACCAGTAGCAGAAATTTTGAGTAGTTCAGAGAATTGGCAAGTACCACCCCTGCTGGCACCACCCCCATCTATTATCTGCCTCCCGAGTCCCAGCTGATCAGCTGGGTCTTCTTTTGTTGCCCTGCACAGGAGAACAGAGCTGGAAAGCAGGTTAGTGGGGTGGGGTGGGGAATGGGATTTTGCAGTATCCTTCCCCTAGGAGTGGGAAGGGAATGGAGGTTTTACAGTATGCTTCCCCTGCCACACCCACCAAGCCATTCCCAGCAAGCCACACCATGCCCACCAAGCCACGCCCACAGAACCGGTAGTAAAAAAAAAATTGAATCCCACCACTGGGAAGATCCCTTCTTCTGGATATCAAAGACACAATGCTGATTTGCCTCTTCACTCCTCCCTCCTGCAATTCAGTGCCAGATTTCACCATAATATCAGCTCTCAGAGCAAACTTGTGCAAGTAGACCTAACCTTCAATTAATTTATCTTTATGCCATTTCAACTCAGCTGAGGCCGAGACTAACTCCACACACCTTCCATGGATTAAGTTACATTTAGGAATAAGTATTTTTTTAATCACACGACAAAAGAATGAAAATGGGGGAAAAAACAACATGTCTTCACTCTGATGAAAAAGTCCACTTAATACCCTTCTCCGAACATTTTTTAAATTATTCTAGTTAGAATAATTAATCAGTGGAACAACTTTCCTCCAGAAGTGAATGCTCCAAGGCTGGAAGTATCTAAGAAGAGATTGGATAACCATTTGTCTGAAATGCTGTAGGGTTTTCTGCCTAAGCAGGTGATTGGACTAGAAGACCTCCAAGGTCCCTTCCAACTCTCTTATTCTGTTCTTTTCTAGCCACCTGCATGTGCACTCACCTGCTATTAAAAACAGGATATTTTAAAATATTGCAGCTGTGTGCTTACACACTTGCTTGTTGTTATTTTTGCACAGTGCCCTTGGGCAGCACACAATTTGCCCACCAGTTTGTGACATCTGTTATATACCCTGTCCATATTTAAATAATATGTGTATCGTAATAATGTGATGATGTCCCCTAACCTCAGCAACATTAAAACCCTCATTAGCTAAGTATGGCTATAATAACATTTCCGTGTTAAGAAACAATATGCCCTAGAATATCACATAAACATCTGGAAGAAGATAAATTAACTCATTCCCTAATGACCCTGAAGCATTATTAGAAAAAGGATGCTATAGGCTTTAGTATAACGGTGATAGCTGAGTTGACCTTTACCTTTTTGTTTATATTTTCTTTGACTTCTTACACAATTGTTTTGAGCTGGTTCAATCATTTACTGATATTATTTTTATAACGATTTTATATTAAGGTGTCTAAAGTGTGATGCTCCCTTAATTTTTCTTTTCTTCTTTGGGTTGTTGAAAAGGAGTTTGAAGCAAGTCTCAACAAAAAGACTTGGAAGATTGAGTGAAGGGAGGTTGGCCATGTTGCTCATTCACTTCCAAATGGTACGTGGAACTGGACAATTGAAGCCCCCCTTTTTCATATGTAGGCAATGCATGCTTAATAGGGGTGAGGCAGTGGTGGGATTCAGCTGGTTCACACCGGTTCATAAGAACCGGTTGTTAAATTATCCACACACCTCCTGGCTATCGAAGTGGATCCTAGGTGCTGCACTGCAATGGAGAAACGAGCAATGGAGTGGGAAGGAGAAGGCTGCTTTCCCTCTTTCTTCTCCTGCTCCTCCTCCTTCCTTCATGCCAGCCATTCTGTTTCCCATTTGTCCATTGCAGCGCAATACCCAGAATCCACTTCGATAGTGTGTGTGTGTGTGAGGGGGGGAGAGAGTAATTTAACAACCAGTTTGCCCAGGGTTGGTTTGGCCATCACAAACCGGTTGTTAAATTATTTGAATCCCACTACTGGTTAGGAGGTTAATTCACCCAGTTTTGCTCAGCATTTTGAAGCCCATCACCATCACTGCCGATACTTCTAACTGAGAGCAAAACTACTCCACCACTTTTCTCAAACTGGAAGATTTGGGTGTCTCAAAAATGGTGGCATAGAAAGTGAGAAAATTCATTTTTTTCTTTTTTTTCAAAGCTTGCATCCCTTACTGCAGCACAAGGGTTTTCTCAAGTTATTTGTTGGCCACACTTCCTAGAATGCTTTGGGAATGATGCCATATCAGAAAGCAATCTGGGTATCTGGGAATTTTCAGGGGGGGAAAGGTTTAGCTGAAAGATAAATGAGATGCCTTCTGCCAACTGTTAAAGTTAAATCATGTAACTGCAAATCTACCTTGAACAAAAAAAACCATACCCCCCTCCAAATCCCTATTTTCTTCAGAGGAGAAGCAATTTAGAAACAAATTTCTTCCAGCAAAATATTGTGGCAATATGTTCTTTGTAGGAATATTTTTTTAAAACATGCATAAACTTCAGTAGGTCATAAAGCATATGATTCAGTCATTAAATGAATCATTCCAGTCACTAATTGGGGCATCACATGACTGTGATTTTTACATTATCCATGAAATCTGTTTGTCGAAACCTGGTTGCAAAGCACAGGAATGGTGACCGTGGGATGTTGCAACAATCCTTAATGTAAGGATTGGTCAGAGAGCTTGGGTGGTTTTTTTTTTACACCATTGTCACTTTGAGTGGTTGCTATATGAGACAAACAGTAAGTGGGGTGTTGTAGAGTGGCGGAATAACTGAGGCAAATGCGGAGCAAACTTCAGCTTTTTACTTTATTGTAACAATAAAGGGTTGCCGTGGCTGCCACGCTAAAAAGGCAGTCAGCTGCCGGACAACAGCTGATGCCGCTTGACAGCTCCCTTTTTAGCCAGCTGTCAAATGGCATCAGCCAATAGGAACGGTCCATGTTCCCGCTGGAAACACGGACCGAAGTGGAGGCTTCAGCTCAGTCTTTTCCGAACACAACACTCCTTTCCCCCAGAACGGAGCATGCGTAGTCCTTTAGGTAACTTGGGCGCTTGTGCAGGTGGCCAGATCTTCTAGGCCAGGGGTGTCAAACACAAGGCCCGCTGGCCAACCGCCCGCCAGACCTCGCCTGATGGCCCGCGGTGCCGCCGCCAGCCTTGAAGCCCCCTTTTTTTTTTTTCAATGAATTTACTCCATGCCTGCACGGAGTAAATTCATTTCAAAATGGCTCAAGTTAAAAAAATTTTACTTACCTTCCGGGACCTGGCCCGACTTCTCCTGCCCCGCACTGCTCCCTGGGTGTCGGACATGATGTCATCACGTGACGTCCGCCCGACATCTCCAGGATCAGAGGAGGGCGGACGCCGCGGAGAGGAGCAAGAAGAAGTAAGTAAAAGAAAGAAAGAAGTAAAAGGTAAGTAAAGTAAATGGAGGGGGCAGATGGCTGGGCACTATAAAAGGGGGCAGATGGCTGGGCACTTTAAAAGGGGCACATGGCTGGGCACTTTAAAAGGGGGCACATGGCTGGGCACTATAAAAGTTAAAAAAAAAAGGTAATGCCTTGTGTTTTCCATATGTTTAATAAACAGTGTTTGGCAATATTTGTATGTTTAAAAAAATTAATGTTTGTTACCAAAAACATTTTTCAATACATTGTACAATAATTGTACATTTGAATATCTACTTGTCATTATTCTGACTATGTTTCTGCTTTCAGAGCTAGTTATTACTTACATTATTACAAAAACAGTAATAATTGAATGCAGTGACATTAATTTATGATAATAAAGAGTGGACACATAGACCTACAGATACAACCGCCCTTTGATGGGGACCAAACTGCTGATGCGGCCCCCGATGAATTTGAGTTTGACACCCCTGTTCTAGGCTCTGATGGAGCTGCTGCTGGAAGGAACTTCTCTGCTTGTCGGGCATTTTCTGGCGCCAACAAAACTGGCGTCTCGGCTTCAGGCGGCTCTGGGTGAGGCACCAATGACTGCTCAGGTAGGCTTGCATCGCTGTCAGGTTCACAGGAAGTTTTTTTGGGTGCCGGTGGCTTCTCTGTCGCAGGAACATCCTGAGGACCATCCGCAGACGAACTCCAACGCCTTCTAAGTTGATTGATATGGCGGCGCCAAATGCACCCGTCTTGCAGTTGGACCCTGTAAGACTTAGGACCGGTTACTGCCACAATCCGCCCAGGCATCCACAAAGGGTGCCCCGCATAGTTCCTGGCATAGACCTGGTCACTCTCAGCAAACTCCCTTGTCTGGCTATTTGATCCTAGGGGTATGACTGGGGCGTAATATGGATGGAGTCTGTCTAAAGTAGTCCTCAGATATCTACCCATGAGAAGTTTAGCTGGAGACCTATTAGTGGTGGCACAGGGAGTCATGTGCTGGGTTAGAAGATACTTAGCGATTCCCAGGTTAGCTAGGAAGACCTCAAATTCACAGGAAGTAAACTGGGGGCTGTTATCAGACATGATGGTGTCAGGGAGGCCATGGGTAGCGAATATCCTTGATAGAGCCTTAGTGACAGCTTCTGAAGTTGTGGTGGTCATCAAGGTCAGCTCTACCCATTTAGAAAAAGAATCAATCATCACCAGGAATGTACGCCCATGAAAAAGGCCAGCCAGATCAATATGCACCTGGGACCAAGGGGTCTCAGAATCTTCCCACATGCCTAGGGTGGATGTTGGTGGAGCAGGTCTGGTAGCTTGGCATGGCTGACAAGCATTCACCCAACTTGTAATCTGAGCATCCATGCCCAGCCACCATACATAACTGTGAGCTAGGGCCTTCATCCTGACAACGCCGGGATGCCCTTCATGCAGGACTTTTAAAACTGAGGCTTGCAACTTGGAAGGGATAACTACCCTCGTTCCCCAAAGTAAACAGCCTTGCAAAGAAGACAATTCTTGCTGGCGAGTTTTGAAGGGCACGAATTCGGGGGCATAAGGAACTGCAGGACACCCCCTTCCCACCCAGTCAAGGACTTGGGCGATTACCTTGTCCCTGGCAGAGTGGGCAGCGATATCAAGGGCGGTGATGGGAAGTTTGAGATTGTTGATCAGGAACACAGCATTAGTTGGTGCAGGATCCTCAACAGGAACAGGAGGGGGCAGCGGCTAAGGGCATCAGTGTGGCAGAGACTCTTACCAGCTCAATGAACCAGTGTATAGGAATAGGCAGCCAGAAATAAAGTCCACCTGGTCATCCTTGGAGACAAAATCTGAGGAGTTTGTCTATCGCCTGACAGAAGGCCTAACAGAGGCTTGTGATCCGTAACCAACTCGAAATAGTGTCCATATAGAAACTCATGGAATTTTTTGACAGAAGCAACTGCAGCCAAAGCCTCCTTGTCAATTTGGCTGTAGTTGCACTCAGCTGGGGAAAATGTTCTGGAGAAAAAGGCAATGGGTGCCTCAGAACCATTAGGCAGTCTATGACTTAAAACGGCTCCTATGCCAAAAGGAGAAGCATCTGCTACTAAAACTAAAGGTAAACGTTTGTTAAATTGGATAAGAACAGCATCGGATGTAAGCAATGATTTGACTGCATTGAAAGCATGGGTTTCCTTATGTCCCCAATGCCAGGAGGATTGCTTATCCAAGAGTCTATGCAGAGGTTCTTATGTGGCAAAAATGAAGCGTAGCCCTTACTTTGGATTCGATTGGGTGAATACCAGAGGCGTCAATTCTGTATCCCAAAAATTCGACCTGTGGGGTGGCAATAGTGCATTTCTCTTTTTTTAACTTAAGACCATACTTTCTGAAACAATCGAGGACTCCTTTGACTCTTTGCAGTAACTGAGGCTTGTCAGGGGCAGATATTAAAATGTCATTGAAATAAGGAATTACGCCAGGTAATCCTTGAAGTAGTCTTTCCATTAATGATTGGAAAATTCCTGGGGCCACACTTACGCCAAATTGGAGGTGCCTACATTTAAAAGTGCCCCTGTGCGTTACAATAGTTTGCAGTTCAGCAGCTGTGTCATCAACAGGGAACTGTTGATAGGCCTGTAACATGTCTAATTTCGTGAAAATGGTTCCTGGCTCAAAAGAATGCAGCAGGTGCTGGATAACTGGGACTGGATAAGCGCTGATTTGTAAATATTTATTCAAAGAGCTCTTGTAATCCACGCAGATTCTTAAGCTACCATCTTTCTTCAGGGGTGTCACTACTGGGGTTTCCCATTTTGCAAAGTCCACAGGCTCTAATATACCCTGTTTAATTAATTTGTCAAGCTCCATGTCTAGTTTGGGGCGGATTGCAAAGGTACCCTTCGAGGCTTTAAATGGATTGGTACTGCCAGAGGATCCAAGTTGAAAGATATTGGGGTTCTCGAATAACAGCCCAGGCCCTCGCTGAACACATCAGCATAGTCATTAAACAAGGTGTCCACTTCAGCATTTGCAATAGAGTGGATTCCGCTTATATGGAAGCCAAGGGCAGGGAACCAGTCTAACCCCAACAGGCTTGGGAGGGCACCATCCATTACCACTAAAGGCAAGTGACCTTTAAAATTTTGAAATTGAATTAAAAACTTGCCTTTTCCAATGACTGGGATGGTTCTGCCTTGGTAGTCACGTAGGGTTAATTGGCAGCCTTGAAGCCTCTTCTTAGCCATTCTGGGAAGCAGTTGTTTCAAAGTGCTCCATGAGATGATGGACAGTGCTGAGCCAGACAACCTCCATCCTGCAAGGTTTCCCTTCTATAGAAACAAAAACACTGATTTTGTTAGAGCCTTGGTTAGTCAGCTTGGCTTGATAGCAGGTGAAACAGTCTTCAACTTGTTTTTGGAAATGTTGGGTTGTCTGAGGCTTTTGGGCAAAAGTCTTTCCTGCTTGACAGATCCTGGCTAAATGACCCTTTCTCTGCCATTTTAGACAAATGGCATTCCTGAACTTGCAGGATGCCCTGAGGTGGTTTCCCCCACAACTTAGACAAATGGGCTGAGACCGTGAAGGTTGATTGGGGGTTGACCTGTTTTCCCTTTGATTAGGTTTGGGCTGCCTGAGGCGATTTACATCACTAGCCTCTTCAATTGCTAATTTTATGGTTAAATCCCCTTTAGCCAATAGACGCCTTTGTAGCCTTAAATCCCTGACTCCACAAACTAGTTGGTCAAAGAACATGTCCTCCAGATAGTCTCTAAACCCACAGTGCAAGGCAGCTGTTCGTAAAGCAGCCATGTATCCACTAATAGTCTCTCCCTCAGCCTGAATCCGTCTTCTAAAAGCATGATGCCTGGCAATTCGGGATGGCTTAGGGGAATAGTAGTTAGAAACAATTTCCTGCAATTCTTCCCATGGAACAGTCTTCATTGAACACGGAGCCAATAATGCCGTAGCAGTGTCAAACACTGTGGCTCCGCAAAAACTTAAAAAGTAGGACTTTTTCCTATGGTCGGAAATGTCAGCGAGGTCTATGGCATCTAGGAAACAGTCAAATCGGTTTCTGTAGGACTCCCATGTTTCTGCTGTCGGTCTGAAAGGCAGGAACGCAGGGTTCGAAGTCATGTCAACTCAGCGGTGCCGGATCTTCGGAGGAAAGTTGAAATCCGCGCTCGCAAATAGTGACAGTAAGCTCTTAAAGTGACATACAGCTCAGTAGTGGCTTCGGCTCTTTTTGTAGTGACTTCGCTCAGCGATTCTTTGCTCGGTTGCCTCTTATATATATCCTGCCCTCATCACCAGTGTTGTAGAGCGGCAGAATAACTGAGGCAAACGCGGAGCAAACTTCAGCTTTTTACTTTATTGTAACAATAAAGGGTTGCCACGGCTGCCGCACTAACAAGGCAGTCAGCTGGCGGACAACAGCTGATGCCATTTGACAGCTCCCTTTTATAAGCAGCTGTCAAACAGCATCAACCAACAGGAACGGTCCGTGTTCCCGCTGGAAACACAGACCGGAGTGGAGACTTCAGCTCAGTCTTTTCCGAACACAACATGAGGACTGCCTGTGTATTTTATACATACACTCACTGACATAAATGTGAGCTTCTTCTGCTGTTACCCAGTGTGATACAGCTGCAAAAATAGCAAATATAATGCTGGTTATATTGTAGGAATATAGAGTCAAGAACAAGCGAATTCATCCTTCCTCTCCAGTCTGCAGTCATTAAATGAAACCTAAGATATTTTATCCAGTTCAGGGTACCACCTTCTCAGAAAATGCCTGTATTTTAAGGAGATCCCTTAAAATATAGGATGGATGGCCATAGGATGCTGCAGTACCATAGAGCAACCCCAACCTTTCCAGCTTTGTGGACTGGCAGGAGGAGTGGGGAGAAGGGATGCACATTTGCAAAGCACATTTGCACGTGCAGTTCCATTTACATGAGTGGCGGGCACACACGCTGCTCACATGCTGCTCACACAAATTGAACACGCACATTGCATGCTTACCCACTGCTCACGCAAGTGGGGATTCCCATGCAGGCATGTTTGCCCACCACTTTTGCAGCCCAGTTCTGAAAAGCTCAAGGCCTAGTAAAGGGCTGCAGCCCAGAGAATTCCTATAATGGTTAGTGGAGTTGAACTAGATGATCTTCAAGCTCCCTTCCATTTTATAACTCAGTGGTGGGATCCAAATTTTTTTACTACTGGTTCTGTGGGCATGGCCTGGTGGGTGTGGTATCGCCTGGTGGGCGTGGCCTGGTGGGCGTGGCAGGGGAAGGATACTGCAAAATCTCCATTTCTACCCCACTCCAGGGGAAGGATACTGTAAAACCCCATTCCCTCCGGGCAACAAAAGAAGACCCAGCCAATCAGCTGGGATTCAGGAGGCAGAGAATAGATGGGGGTGGGCCAATCAGGTGGTATTACGAACTACTCAAAATTTCTGCTACCGGTTCTCCAAACTACTCAGAATTTCCATTACCGGTTCTCCAAAACTGGTCAGAACCTTCTGAATACCATCTCTACTATTGACTCTTCTAAACTTTGTTACTACTATTTCATGCCCATTTAAAAGAGCTAAAAGTGACTTTTAGAAAGCCTCTTCCTCATCTTCTCCTTGGTTGGGCAAATGATTGTAGACCCTACAATGGTATTGTGTTTATTCATTCTATTTCTTTATCCCGATTTCTTTCTGAAATATGACCAAATTAATTCACTTGTATTTCTGAGCAGATGCCAAAATACCACTCTACTAAAATCTTTAGATGTTAGGATGGCCTGAATCCCTTAATATTTATTATGATTTGAGTAATTCCAAAGTGTAGTGGTGATTATTCCTTTATTTATAAATTTAATCCATTTATGTACAATCGATGCCTATTTTAGCCAATGATTCTGGGAAGTAAACAATATTTAAAATAAAAATGAAAACAATTATAATCATAACTATAAAACTAAAATACATAGCACCTGAAAAACTTCCAGCAATCACTAACACAAGCAGGAGATGGGGCCCTTGACACAGTCAGGGCCCAAAGCCCAAACACAAAGGGCCACTTCTGATCCATACAAATTGCCAGCAGAGTCGGTGCCAACCTCCCATTATCTTGGGAGATAATGTTCCAGAGGGCAGGTGACACGACAGAAAAAGTTCACCTTCTGAGCCTGGCAGTCAACATTCTTTAACTGATGGGATGTGCCCGTTCTGCTGGACCAGATAGGACAGACAGAAACAACTGGGAAGAGATGGTCCCTTAAGTAACCTAGTCCCAACCAATGAAAGGCTTTAAAGGTGGCAATCAATGAAACAGCCAGAAGGGGGCATTGTCACTGAGCTCTGTCCAAGCTGGTATTCTACCAAAATTAAAGATGAGGAATCTTTCTCTGAAGAAGCCATTCTGTGCCCAACTCTCTCCGCACTCATAAAATTCAGTTACCAGCAGCAACAGAGCTATCTTAAAGAGTGAATGAGATCCAGTTCAGTGGTGAAATGCTACTGGTTCTGCCCAATTCGGCCAAACCGGTAGCAAAAAATTGCTACCGGTTTGGCCAAAACAGTAGTAAAAAAAAAAGCTCCGATGATAAGCTGAGAGGAGAAAGAAAAGTGCAGGATCTGCTCTCCCACCTGCCCCTGCGCTTTTCTGTTCTTTATCTTCTCAGCTGATTGGTGTGGCAGAGTCTCAGCTGGTATTTGGAAAGCTGCGTGCACACGCATTAGGGGTGTATGTGTGCATGCATGCACAAAGTGCATGATCAGCTAATGGTAGGGAAACATAGAATCCCACCACTGATCCAGTTTCATACTAAGACTTGGCACCCCAGAAAAGCAAGTGAAAGAGGAAAACTTTATTTTTCAAAACAGCTTTTGACATTTTTATATTGTACACTGGAGTTTCTGGGTCAGTTCAATCAACACAATTTGTAATAAATGCAGAGGCCGCTGTGCTGTCCTTTCCTCAACTCTACCTCTGCCTTAAAAGAAGCAAGGGAGGAACAATTTGGTATAGTGAAATCCTCAAAGATATTTAGCTGAAACCTGGCAGGGCTAATGCCCTCTAAAAAGAGCTATCATCCTTAGTATTTTCATCCCATTCTGAAGCAGCTAAGTGCATCATGACCCCTCCTCATTGTACCCTGAAGGCATTTTTAAACCAAATATCAAAATCAAATGTGTTTGTCTCCAGATCTTAAATCACAAACTGAAATTGAATCATACCTTCCTCAAATCTTGATTCTCCAACCTGAAGCTAATCAGAGTTATAGCAGCCTGGCAAAAAGCATTGTGTGGAGTTTGCCTTCAAGCAAATGGCAGTTTTCTGACAGGTCAGATCCAATCAGGAAACGAAATGTTATATTGCCCATTCAATATAAAGATTCACCCTGATTCCTAAAAACGCCATTGTTGGGATTCAAACTTTTTACTACCGGTTCTGTGGGCGTGGCATGGCTTGGAGGGCATGGCATGGCTTTTTTACTACCGTTTCTGTGGGCGTGGCATGGTTTGGTGGGCGTGGCAGGGGAAGGATACTGTAAAATCACCATTTCCATCCTACTCCAGGGGAAGGTTACTATAAAATTTCCATTCTCTCCCCATCTCACTAACCTGCTTTCCAGCTCCGTTCTCCTGTGCAGGGCAACAAAAGAAGACCCAGCCAATCAACTGGGATTTGGGAGGCAGGGAAGAAATGGGGGCAGGGCCAGTCAGAGGTGGTATTCCGAACTACTCAAAATTTCTGCTACTGGTTCTCCAGAACTGGTTAGAACCTGCTGAATACCACCTCAGAAAAAGGCCAACATGGCATAGATTGTTTCACCCTTTCCAACCACAAAGAGCAATTATAAATACTTTTTAATTAAAAGATAGGCCAGAGGGATTGCATTTTTTCCCTCCTCCTTTTTCATTGTCTATTGTGTTTTTTGCACTACTGGCTTGAAGCCGGAGATTTTTTATTATTATTATTCATCTTTGCAAGTATCTTTGGAAACCACTCTAAACTAAAGAGCAAGTTTTTAACAATGCTTTAATTTGTTTGCCAACATATTTCAGAAGGGAAGAAAAGGAAAGGGAAGGGTGTAGCCTATCTGGGAACCCAGGGATGGACTTTCCACTCAGGAAACTGAACATTTGGGGTTATTATTTGCACATGGATATGTACATATGTACATACTAATGCTCAAGGCAGTATAGTAGAAGTGATAATGAATATAACTAGGCAAAACATTGAAATGGTAAAAAAAATTGCTATGTAGAAATGAAAGTATACTTTGCTAAACCTACTGTATGTACTTCAAAATAAGTACATATTATTTACCTAAAAGCACTGTAACAAATGTCACTATAATTTAGAGATGAATAGCATATGTGTGTAGCTGGTAATTTCCTGATTCCTTTTGTACCCTCCAATAGTATCCTATACCCAGCACATTTGAGAATTTCTCTTATGGATGAATTTCTCTTAAGGTGTGTTGTAGAGTTCTTTGTTACATGCTTTTTGATTACATTAAAGCTTTCCTGATTTCCCCCATTTCCTCAATCTGAAAGTCTTGTGGGACCTACTCCCTCATAATTTCTTCTTTTGTAATTTAGGGAAAACATAAAATGGTAAAGAGGTTTTGGGCTGTGAGAGGCACGGAGAGACAGGATATTCATAAATGCCCTTCTCTACCTCCTAATTAAAGAAATGAAACCTCTCAGAATTTTACCCAAGAAATCCACTGGAATCTAGACAGTTTGCAAAGTAAAGACAGAACTTGACAAAGCTGCACCTTTTGGAAACTACATTCCACAGCGACAGTGTTTCCATCTGTGATTAAACCAATTTTTTTCCATGATGAAAATAAGATGATCAATAAACAAATATAAATATCAAGAACGAAATACATTTTCCATCTTTTTCATACTTTGAAAAACTAAGCCTTGGTTTGAAAGTAATAGATACTAATTCCTTAATGCAAGACTACTGCTTATTGTCCCCCAAAATAAAACCTAATCGATCTCACTTGGTAAGCACCAAACAATATTTGAATTTTTAATTATATCATTAAGGACTTTAATGAAAAGACATCAAATAGAATGTCATATTTGGTAAGTCTAACTTTTGTTTGTGCTTTGGCTTAGAGTGTGTTTAGATTTCCATTATAATTAGAGCCAAGATAATTATTGGACTCACAGCTCTAGATAAGATGCCATAGGTGTACTTGAAAAGAATGTCTAAAGAATCAAGTTGGGGACAGGAGTTCAAGCTACATAAACAAAAGTTAGAACATCCACTGTGAGTTATTTTTGGGGGAGGTTGTTGGGTTAGGTAGGTGATTGAAGAAAGGTCAATGAGAATAGGAAATTAGGAGGGAGGTTAAAAGATGTAGCTGCAAATGGCATGTGTTTGTGGACTGTATAGCCTCTATGGAAAAACTGAAGGACTTGTAGATGAAGTTTGATCAATTGTTGAGCATCAAGATCAAGCTGCATTGATTCTGTGTTGAGATGACAGAATTGACAGTGTGACGGGCATGTGAGTTGCAAATTCAGCTATTAATAATAGTGATGCTGACCAGAAGACCTTGAGCAAGCACTGTGGCTATCACCATCATTGATAGATCTTACTGGCTTGAGATCTAGATCCAAGAAGTTGAAGAGTGAAACTTGAAAAATAAGCTGGAAGAAGGTATTGGTGGAAATGGTGCCACGCTCTTCAGTCAATTTTGATGGAATATGAAGAAAGCAACAGAGTTTTAATATTCAGAATAAAGAAAGAAGGATTAAACATAACAGAAAAAAGAGAAATAATATAAAAAGAAATGTACACTAGAATCCATGAGAATACAATATGCAACAACTATGTTCCTTCTTCTAAGCTATATTCTTTTCCAAATCTTTGTTCAAGAAAGGGATTTCAGCAAAGGCACAAATAATGCTATGAGAAAAAAGTATAGGTTTCTCCTTGCAACCTGTAAAAAATTTTCCACCTCCCCTCCCTTGGTTTCATTAGTTCCAAAACAGGAACTGGAGTTGTTCAGAATTTTCTTTATACAGAAAGTGGTAACAACTGAAGGATGCATTTTTCTTTGTGGTATTTATTTATAAGGCTTCTAACCCACTTTTCATTCAAAATTTCCCTTGAAATGTTCTCTCTCATGTTTGATGTTCTCTCAAGAGCACAAACTTCCAGATTTATCTTGACTTGTGGAATCTACCAAGGTCAGATTCACTCACATTATTAAATCATTATCCCTTTCCAATTCTTTTTAAAAGAAATAGTGGTGATTTTGTCATTGTTCCATCTTACTTCTCTGAATGTATGCCATGTTGTACAGTAGACTGTAAACAAAATTCAGACCTGGGCTCCAAAGTCTTTTTTTTTAAAGTTCCAATAGCTCAGACTTGCATTTTTTATTTTTATTTTTGCTTTTGTTTGGTTGAAAGCCAACCGTTATCAATACAAGCAGACTGTGTACATAACACTTGTTTCACATATCCATTTATTTACAGATATGAAATTCTGAATAATGTATGCCTTGTGACTTGGAATATTTTTAGATTGATTTTTTCCCCCAGTAAAATAGCATTTATGAATTCTAGAGGTTTCTTAGGATGTTCTGTTCTGCAGCCATCTCTCTGGCCACAAGAGGGGGAAGAGAAAAGTGTAAAGAACTTGAATAGTTTAAAATGGGCTCAGATAAACAAAATATTAAGCAAATATTATTTCAGCATATACGTTTGATTAAACAAAAGGAAAAAAAGCTCATCCTTTCAGAAGAAAAAATATATTGATTTCAAATATTCAGAATAACTTTGAAAAAAATAAGCAAACCACTTTGAGAGTGGGTGTGAGTCTGCTTTCTACGTGGAGGTGTGGTGGTAGCATCTTGTGTGGCCCTCGTGGGTGTGGGTCTGGTGTCATTCTTCATGTTAAGTACTCGTTTGTTAGTGAGGGCGGGTTTCCAAAAGCTCACATTACTCCGAGAAGCACAAAGCCGAAGACACAAGCCTGAAGATGAGGAATGAGATTTCGTCGAAACATCGCCAAGATACTTCCAATTTTACGTGGGAGAAAACCCGAATAACCAAAGATCTACATACAAATACCCGTGAATACCTCAGAAAACATATATATATATATGCTACCACAACACCTCCACGTAGAAAGCAGACTCACACCCACACAGATGATGAGACACGGCCACGGACCAGAAGCCGTACCGCAGCTGCATCACTACCCACTTCAAACCCCTCTGATCCATACATGAAGCGAACGGACGCCCACCATGAAGATGTGACACGACCACGAATGCGAAGCCAAACAACAGGATCACAGCTCACCAGCTCAAATCCCCTGGCAACTAAGACTAACCTGAGCACAACCAAGCCCCCACCTGAACAGAACACACCCCAGCCAATCAGAACACAGCAAACCCCCCAATCAATCAGAACACAGCCAACCGCCCAACCAATGAGAACGCACCCCCAGCCAATCAGAACACAGCCAAGCCCCCACCCAATCAAGTCACACCCCCACTAGCAGTTAAAAGGAAGAAGCAGCTGCAAGCTCACATTACTCCGAGAAGCACAAAGCCGAAGACACAAGCCTGAAGATGACGAATGAGATTTTGTCGAAACGTCGCCAAGATACTTCCAATTTTACGCGGGAGAAAACCCGAATAACCAAAGATATATATATATATCTATCTATATATATATATATATATATATATATATATATATATATATATATATATATATATATCTATATATCCATATATATATATATATCTATCTATCTATCTATATATATATATATATATATATCCATATATATATATATATATATATATATATATATATATATATATATATATATGGATCCATATATATATAAATATATATCACAAAATCTCCAGAACTGTAAACCCTACAAACTTGAAATTTGGCACATATGTTCCTCTTGGCGTCTAGGTGCTCACTAAGAAAGGATTTTTTGAAATGACCATCAGAGCATTAGTATTTCCTATATTATTACTAACACGGTCTGATGCTGAGGAGTTCTACTCTCCTTCCCCACACCTGAAAAGAAATCTGTTCCAAATGCAAAACACAAGCAGAGGAGAGGAGTTTCAGTTTCAATTTTACTTTCACAGCAGCAAGCAGTTTTACTATAGAACACTTGAGCTAAGCCATACACAGGCTCCTTGCTGTCTCCTTGCTCACACAGCAAATACTGCTTCACTTTCCAACAGCCCTCAACTCTCTTACACACTGACAGAACGCTAGCCAGATGAATTTTTTCCCTTATTTTCCTCCCCAAAAACTAAGCCTGACCACATAGTTTCATAGTGAAGCATGGGTATCGAGCTATGATGTTACTTCTCAAAATCTATAACCCTTGGATATCTAAGTACTATCTAGATTGTGTTAGTTTCTTGAAATCATTGAAAACTGTTGTGCATGATCATCTCAGGAAAAGTCCTTGCTTTTTAAAATGTTGCAGACAAGCACTATGTTCACCCTGGACATGAATCTAAAGCCTAATACAGCCCTAATGCTTCTCACCCAAAAGGATTTCTTCAAGGAGTGAACACTCCAAAGCAGAGAGCATGCTCTCCACTTATTCCTGTGGCCTTTCTTCATGTGGACAGGTAGTCCATGACTTACAACTACAATGGAACCCAAAATGTATGTTGCTAAGTGAGAAATTTGTTAAGTGAGTTTTGCCCCACTTTTATGACTTTTCTTGCCACATTTGTTAAGTGAACCACTGCAGTTGTTGAGTTTGTTAACTTTGTTTGTCAGAAGGTTGCAAAAGGGGATCATGTGGCCCTGGGACCCTGCCACCGTCATAAATGTGAGTCCGTTGCCAAGCATCTGAATTTTGATCACATGACTATGGGGATGCTGCAACAGTCATAAGGGTGAAAAATGGTCATAAATCACTTGTTTTCAGTGCCGTTGTAACTTTGAGCGGTGACTAAATGAAAGGTTGTAAGTCAAGAACTCTCTGTAATCTCTTGAAATTTATAGAAAGCCTTCTATCTGTATACACAGGGAGGACAGCTGATAAGTGCGGCATGCGGGTGCGCAGTGTTTGAAAACCCCCAGCTGAGGTTGAAAAACCAGGAAATAAAGGTCAGGTAAGAGCCCGGGTTGGTGGGTGGGCCCAACAGCAGCAGACACAGAACCAATTCAGTGTCTGCTGCTCTTCAGAGCTACCGGTTCTATAGAGCTGGGCAGAACCAGTAGCATCCCACCCCTGGTTCTGACCAGTTCTGGAGAACCGGTAGCAGAAATTTGAGTAGTTAGAAGAATTGGCAAATTCCACCTCTGACTGGAGATTTTACAGGATCCTTCCCCTGCCATGCCCACCAAGCCACGCCCACAGTAAAAAAAAAATTGAATCCCACCCCTGGAACAAACCCCCTTTTTCCCCCCCATGCAAAGCAATTATTCTTAATTTCCAAGCATGCCCTTTAAAAACTCAGAATCCCCACAAACGATTTAAATCAGATGTATGTTCTGATCACAAAGCCGAGTGGGGAATTTTGATGCCAAAACAAGAGAATGAAAGAGGAAGTAGGAGAGTCTGAAGTGGTAAAATATGAGTCTTTTTCTTTTTTGGCCAGACATTTACTTTGGAATCTAATTTACATACTTTAAAACATCTCCAAACTAGCATTCTCCAGATATTTTGAGATTATAAAAGTCAGCAGAGTGTCAATCCCAACACATATGGAGGGACCCAGAGAAAGGACAGCACCAGCTAGAAACCTCCCGCGATTAAAAAGAAGAGCACGATCTATCACAAACTTCTCGTATTGTATATGTACAGATATGAAAATCCCACTCCATTTTTTAAATTTGCAGGGCAGCTTTTTCCTCTGGCGGATTTATGTCTGGACTTTTCAACAGAGTAGAGAATGCCATATAATCATAGCCGACAGGCCTAGTTTTAGAGTCCTTCGATGCCAAATTACTTTATCAGTTGGAAAACTCTGAAAATGGTGGAGGGGATTTCAGCATAAGTGCTACTGGTCACAAGGATGACTAAATTTAAAAAGGAGGGGGGTACATTTTTATTTATTATTTATTTATTCAATTTGCTTGCCACCCATCTCATCGCGGCATTCAAATATCCAACGCAATAAAAAGAGGAAATAAGTCTGAAGCTAGCGTGGAATTGAGAGATCTGGTGGGAATCCAAGAACATGGATATTCCCACAATTATTGTGTGCAGTCAGAGATCCGAATATGTCATCACATCTGCCATGGAAAACTAAAATTAAAACTGTGAAGCTATGAACAAAGCAGCTGGAAGGGAGGATTCTGCTCTGCTAAAGGGGCAACAGCTGTATTTTGTGAGCAAGTAACCTGACACAGTTCATGGTCAGGGTAATTCAGAAATAACCGCACATTAATAAGGCAGGTTTTCTATCCTCCCCACTGGTTTCATGTCACTTCAATCCCCACTCAAATTAGTAAGCAATCGTTTTGCAATTCACATTATGCAATATTTGCCTATGAGAGAAAACAACATCATTTAAAAATGAGGATAAATCAGATCAGTTGCAAAATGACACTATTATTCTACTCTATGAAGGGATTCTAAATTGTATGTCTGCAAGTACTGTATGAGTTGGGTGCTATAAGGGATTGTTTTTCTTTGTAGAACTGGATTCATCAGGTTGCAACATAAGGAGGGGTAAACAGTGACCTGCAGGCCATATGGAGCTGCAGCCCTCTTCCACATTTGCACAAACACTTACACCCATAGATAGCAGGGCTCTCAAAATTAGGAAGCAAAATGTCAGAATTCAGCCATGCCCTTTTTTCTTTCTTCTTTTATGAAGAGAAATAAAAATCAACATCGGTATTCAACCCTTACTTAAGCCTTCCCTTCAAAGGTAGTTAATACTACTAGAATCCTTGGTGCTCTCTAAGCTTGGTGGTTTTCTTGCAGACATTTCATTACCAAACTAGGTAACATCATCAATGCTAGTAAGAAGTGGGGTTTGCTCTCATTTTATGTACTAGTAGTTTGTCCTGTCAGTGTTGGTGAGAGTGGTCTTGGTGATTCCTTGATTGGGCTGTTGTTTAGTGTTAGCCTGTTAGTCTTTTTTGAATGGTATGTAGATGTAGTTTATCTCCATATGCTTGTTGATGGCTAATTTTGTCTGAGTGCCAGGTGTCTAGGAATTTTCTACTGTTTTTAGACTTGGCTTGGTCTAAGATGCTCACAATCTTCCAGTTGAAACTATGGTTAAGTCTGCCCATGTGTTGTGAAATTAAGCAGCTTTCATCATGTCTTCTGACTGCTTGGTGTTTGTGAATGTTACCATTAGTCCTCTGCTTGTTTATCTCATACAATGGCTGTTGCAGTCCTTACAATACTCTTTCCTCTGAGGTTGCTGGGCCCTCCAACCTACCTAGGATATTTTGGAGGGCTTCAGTTGGCTTGTGCACCCTAATGATGTCATTTAGCTACAATAATCTGCTGGTGGTTTCAGAGATCCCCCCAATTTATAGCAATGTCATTCCCGTCAAAGCCATGTTGGCTATGCTACATTGGTTTCACCCACTGTTGAAGTTGCTGGAAGATGCTCTACAGACAATCTCTGTCTCCTCCCTCCTCAGATGCCCAGGGTAGCCAGGATGCCTGTGTTCATCCAAATAATGCTCCCACATTATACTTTTGAGAGCTGGATTGATGCCTGGTAGTGGACCACCTGATTGGTTTGGGTAGTCCTATGACAGCCCTGTGTTTCTAATTGCCATTACTGCTCTATCAATGAGTACATTCTGGAAGGGTAGAATGCTGTTCTCTTACTCCCCAGTGTATTCCATTCCCCTGAAGTTGTTGTTGATGATCACATAAGTGTTCTCTAGTTGGTCCTTTTTTATTATGACAAAGGTGTCATCTATGTACTGGATCAGTGGAGGGATTCAAAATTTTTTACTACCAGTTCTGTGGGCGTGGCTTGGTGGGCTTGGCAGGGGAAGAACACTGTAAAATCTCCAGTCAGAGGTGGTATTTGCCGGTTCTCCGAACTACTCAAAATTTCCACTACCAGTTCTCCAGAACTGGTCAGAACCTGCTGAACACCACCTCTGTACTGGATCCATACTTTGGGTCATACGCAAGGAAGTGCTATAGATTCCAGGCACTGCACCATAATCTCTGCTATCAGTCCTGAAAGCAGTGATTCCTTGGGTATTCCTTTGTTTTGTAGATATATTTCTCCATTGAACTGAAAGTATGTGATTAAGCAAAGGTTGACAAGATCCAGGATTCTGGGTATTTCAATCTTGGTTCACTTGGTTCAATCCATGTGCTGTGCAGCCATGTTCTCATGGATTCCCTGGTGAACTCTGGGTCCATGGATGTAAAAAGTGTTGTGACATCAAATGAGACCATGATTTCATTTCCGTCCATCATCACATTTTTTATTCTTTGGAGGTACTGTAGGGGGCAGTTTATAGAGCATTTGCTTCCTGCTGTGAGGTGTCCAAGCCTTTCTGTCAATTCTTTAGCAATGTTGTAGGTGGGGGTTCCTGGCAATGATACAATTGGATCAAGAGGTATTTCTGGCCTGTGTGCTTTGAACACATTGCAAAGCACACAGGCCAATATAAACCAATGCAAAGCATACAGGCCAGACATACATCTCCATCCAATTTTGTCATTGCCAGAAACCCCAACTTACAACAGTGCTAAAGAATTGACAAAAATTCTTATAGGCTAGTCCAGACTGGAGACTGGAGACTGGAGACCTAGTCCAAACTGGAGACACCATAGTGTGTATGTCTACATCAAAACTGACTTTGGTTCGTGGATTGAACTGATAAAGAGAAATTTAACTTTAACATAGTGTTCTGTTTTTCATTCAATTCAGTTCAGAATAGAGCTGGAAGGGACCTTGGAGGTCTTCTAATCCAACCCTCCGAACTGGTAGAATCCAACTCCTGGGTGCAACTCACTTAACCTCCTTGTTTAGCAACAGATAATTTTGATCTCAATTGTGGTCATATGCTGAGGATTACCTTTACTGGAGTAACTTCCAAAAGCTTTACAAATTTCTATCTAGGGTAGCCAACAGCTAGTCTGCCATGCAATTTTGAGAGTTGTATGCCCAACACACTGACAGTTTCAGACTGGAGACAGTCACTGTGTGGAGGTTAAGGTTTAGACACAGCTTAATTTATTCCCTCAATTTTCTATCTTTCTCTGTGCAAGTAAGAAAGCTGCATTCTTGCTTTCTAACCACAATTAGCTAGAATAGGTCAACAGGTACATAACTTCAAAGGAAGTTTAACCTGGAATGGATAAAAACAAGCAATTAAAATACATTATGTATTAAGTTCATATTATACTACTTGAAGTTTGGTTCTTAACTGCAGATTTGTTTAACGTAAACAATAGCTGATAAAGTGCCACATATTTGCCTACTCAGTGAGGGGACAGCTGGGCATTTTCTTCATAACCATGCCTGTAATTTATTTATTTATTTATTTGGTTTGTCAATTGCTTACAAGATAATAGGTATAAGTAAAAACATAGTTATGAATACATGGATACATATAAGAAAAATAAAAGAAACAATAGGACAGGGACAGTAGGCACGTTGGTGCGCTTATGCACGCCCCCTACAGATCTCTTAGGAAGGGGTTGAGGTCAATAGAAGACAGTCTAAGGTTAAAGTTTTTGGGGTTTGGGGAAGAAACCACAGAGTAAATAAATAAATAAATACATACATACATACATACATACATACATACATACATACATACATACATACATACATACAGCCATTCAGCATTCCTGGTAGGAAAAGAAGAAAAAGCAGAAATAAGTTTTTGTGGCCAACTGAGGAGCAGATAAATTCACAGTGAAGTGTGAGGAAGGGCAATCTGTCTGAGTAGTGAAAATTCTAAGAGTTCACTAGAGGTGTTTTTAAACAGAAATGATGACAACTCTTCTTACTTTGTCCCAGATGTTGCCAATCACTCTCACAGAGGTCAATCCACGGATAACTCAATATAATATCAATCTCACCAAAAATGATTTTATGTGTGGGAGCTCCTGAGAGCAGGGTGACGACGATGTCCAGATGGATCTTTTTGGAGCAGGAAGCTTGTGAACTGCAGTCTGCAGTGAGACCTCTAGTGTTTTTCTTCTTCCATATCCTGGCAGAGTTCCTGTAAAGTATAAACACACACAGAGCTTCTATTGTTTGCAGCCCTTCACGAGCCCCACTGATCCTAATATGGAATTCAGCAGGAAACCCATGATTTCCTGACATAGAGCAAACTGGAGAAAATAAAGGGATTGCGTGAAATAAAAAGAACAAGATACACACACAGAGAGAGGGAGAGTCCTTCCATGAATTTGTTCCAGTTTCCAGTTTCTCTTTGGAAATGCAATGGAAAAATGGAATGGATTTAGCACGAATCCCTGATTTTTCGGGCCAAACCAGAGCAGAGGAATATACATTCAGCTCCTCCGATTGCTGCTATTTTTAAGCCTTGTGAAATAGCAGAGTCTCTGTATGCAAGATGAAGATTTCCTGACTTGAACTACTAACTACTTGCCTATTTATTCCCTCACATGGTCTTCTGTGGCTTGAAAAGATCAAGTGTAGAAACTGAAGTTATGATTTCATGATTGTCTGCCATGCGACAACAACAATAGCAATAACAACAACAACAACAACAACTCGTTCAAGAAGAAGCCTGCTATTAACGACTGAAATTCTCCTTTGGGATCTGTGGTCTTACGGGTGTGCTTGCAAAAGCTGGACGGAAAAACAAGAAAAGCAGGAACAACCAGCATGAGTGGCAAAGAAGAAGAGCCCGGCTACTCGGATAGTAGTGTGAAGAAGATGCTCAAGTGTGTGGTGATTGGTGACGGAGCTGTTGGGAAGACCTGCCTGCTGATGAGTTACGCCAATGATGCATTTCCAGAAGAATATGTACCAACAGTGTTTGACCACTATGCAGGTAAGAAGAACCCATTCCTCTTTCTTATATGTACCAGAAGTGTTAGAATGCTAACCTGTTTCCTCCCCACGAATGTGCATTTACATTTACATTCACAGACCCTATCAAAGCTAAGTACACTTTACCCAGTGATAGTAGATGGAAAAGTAGGATTCCTAAGGGGTGTAATTGTGAAAGCTCCAGAATAGAATAGAATAGAATAGAATAGAATAGAATAGAATAGAATAGAATAGAATAGAATAGAATAGAATAGAATAGAATAGAATAGAATAGAATAGAATAGGTTTATTGATCAAGTGTGATTGGACATCCAAGGAATTTGTCTTTGGTGCATATGCTCTGAGTGCACATAAAGAAATAAAATACATTCATCAAGAATCATAAAATACAACACTTAGTGATAGTCATAGGTTACTAATAAGCAATCAAAACATACTAGGAAACAAATAAAACAATATAAATTGTAAAGATACAAGCAACATGGTTATAGTCATAAGTGGGAAGTGATAGGTACTAGGAAGGATGAGAAGAAGAATAGTAATACAGTCTTAGTAAATAATTTGACGGTGTTGCGGGAATTAGTTGTTTAGCAGATTGATGGCATTCGGGGGGAAACTGTCTTTGTGTCTAAGTTGTTCTGGTGTGCAGTGTCCTATAGCGTCATTTTGAGGGTAGAAGTTGAAACAATTTATGTCCAGGATATGAGGGGTCTGTAGATATTTTATATCTACAGACCCTAATTTATATCTACAGACCCCTCTACAAAGAAGTCCTACATGTAATGAATGAATAGGCCATCCCTTTCCTCATGAACTACTTATTTTGTGGTGAGGTAGAGATAAAATTTGGAAAGTGAGACAATTTTAATCACACCCCTGTAATCTAATGGTGTTGGCTGGCTCTAAACTTTTACATTTATGATTATTATTTTTCCTCTTCTACTCTTTGAAGAGATGACCCCAGTCTAAGGTTGTCCAAGGCATGAAGGATTCCGGCCTAGCTTGAGAGGATGGTTATCATGGTGATAGAAAGTTTCTCTCTCTCTCTCTCTCTCTCTCTCTCTCTCTCTCTCTCTCTCTCTCTCTCTCTCTCTCTCCCTCCCTCCCTCCCTCCCTCCTTCCCTCCCTCTCTCTCTTTCTCTCTCTCTCCCCACCACACTAATTAGTGTTCTGTCTGGTCTAAAGGTTCATTTGTGTCTTGCCTGATTCAGAGCAATGGTGTAGACCAATGCCATAAGATCAGCTGGTTTCAGGCATCATGAAATCATTTTATTTATTTACTTATTTATATTTTTAAATTACTTGGTATTAGCGATCTTGGTATATTATAAAGCACATACACACATGCACACACAAACACACATAGGCCATAAAACCAAATGTACTCAGCCATAGTACTGTCATCTCTTGAGAAATAGATCTAAAGGAAGCATGGCTATTTGTTTCATCCAGAATGAAGATTAAAAGTTTTGTATAATCTTTGTGTATATCTATTAATATGCATGCATGCTTGCAAAACTAGAGCTTGCTATTTGGACTGAAGTAGAAAATTCTCTACTATTTCTTCATAGGAGAGAAACTTACAACTGTGATTGCCTGCTGCTCGGTCTTGTATTTCCCCCCTTTTTATTTTAAACAACCCTTGAAACAGAGGAAGTTTTCAGAGTATTTTCCCCCTGTAAGGCAGGAAATCCATCCCACACTACCAGGGAGCTGGATTCTATTCCAAAGCTCACATTACATGGTAATAACACTAACAACCTAACTGGAATGCTCTTGATTCCAATCCTTTATAAAACATCAGGGATCTCCATAATATAACGACTGGACAAGGTAGTTCTGATTTCCCCTAAAAATTTAGTTTGGAGAAAAGATCTGATTTTCATGGTATGAATCATTTTCCACAAGAAATAAAATGAAAATAACAGGTGGGTGAGTGGGTTCTATAGATTTCAGAGGTTGCTGGGAACTAAAGTACCAACATGATTTGAACTAAATCTGATTTGAAGAGAAAACTCATTAACCTTGATTTTTCTCTGGGTTACATTTTTAACAAGTGGGCAGTTGTTCTATAAGATAAAGGAATAAAACTGGGGTAGAAAATTAGAGATTTTCCTGAAATTATTGGACTATAGTTTACAGATGGAACTTAGATGGAGTAAATTGTCAGAATTCAGTCATTATTGTAGGCCAGGGTTTTGTGGCTAAATGTATGGTACAAACCAAACCAATTAGTTCCTAATCAGTAAACCATGGTTAATCAAATCATAGCCTCTCATAATATGGGACTTCAGTCAAGTTGTTTTAGCGTAATCTACTTCCAAAATTTGTTGTAAGGATGCAGAGAGTTTAGGAAGGAAGGAAGAACACTTCCCTGAGCTTCTTGAAAGAAAAATGGAATACAAAGGTCATTATTAATTAGCAATTGTGATTAGAAATTAGACTTCTTTAAAAGGGTAAATAATTCTTCAGCTGCTCACATTATTTACAAAGATATATATATAGCCAAAACCAATCTCATTACTATCATTCAATTTAAGAAATTCAAATCTAAGCAAACTGGGTAATCCTGCAGTCCAGATAAAGCAATGTAAATATATTTTAACAAATAAAAGCCCAACACCACATGTCAATTAGTAAACAAAAAGGAGTTAAAGTAGAAAATTAAATACAAACGAAAATTGTATCAATATTTCACTTAGGATGGTGTTACCACTGAACCTTTTGCTCTCTTAAAAAAGGATGAAGAACACAACACAATCTTCTAACACCAGTTAAAAAAAAAAGAGTTGTGGGCTCCTTAAGCCAAATGTTCCTTATAAATGTCCCTGTGAAATAAGCAGGTGCACCAAAGAATTGCCATTATCACAAAAGAAAGGGTAACATGTACCTGTAAAAGCCAATTTTATAATACTACCAAGGGATAATGATGATAAATGAAACTCAGCCAACCATTTGGGAGCATTAGTAGTTGTGCTTCTTTTAGCCAGGTTAAAAATTATAGATTGACATATCCTTCTTAGTTCATTTCACCCCACATTCACAAAAACTAACATCTTTTGCATTCCATAGTCCAGAAAAAGTGACACAATTACATTTTCCAGTTCCCAGCTTGATTTTTTAATTTACAATATACTGTAGTTTAGATGAATTATGTCCCTGGTGGGAACTATATATCTCATAGAAATACTGTCATCAGTAAAATTATGCACTTTGGGGGCAATATCATGGAATCTTTTGTCTGTTGGTGTAGTTGTATCAATTCAAAGTTATCACTGGTAGATATGCATCTATTCTGCAGTTTTTACATTCAGTTCACTGCAGATATACATCCAAGATCAGTAGGGCTCTTCTATATATGACCATTTCAGAGCATGAAATTCGTAGTGAAAATCTTTGCAAGTTTTGTTACCAGTTGTAGTCCACTTCTTACATTCACCAGTATGAGTCAGCATCTACTATTGTGAGTCTAGAGCAAACATATGTGACATTTTGCTTGTCACAAGATTAACCATGGGAGCAAGCCTCAACTTTCCTTGTTGTTTTGGCAATTACTGGTAGAATGAGACAATGTCAAACATGTTACACGTATTCTTATTTCATGTCTGCATTTGAGTATCAAACAGATCAGTACTGGTCTGGGTACTCTCAAAATTTTGTTTATACGTAGGATAAAGAGACAATGCAAAATATCAAATCTGCAAGTACCATAACAAAATAATAGGTAGTCAATGCCTTAGAAGGCAGAATTCAAAGTGATCTTAGCTGGGTAAGGAAATAGAAAAAAATGATAGAAATTCAATGCAAACAATTGTGCAGTCCTTCATTTAAGAAACAAGGATCAAATGTACAGCCATAGAAAGGGAATGGGTGGCTTAGGTACAGTATTTGTGAAAAACAGTTTGGAATTATAATTGTTAACAAACTGAACAAGAATCAATAGTGTAGTATGGCTATGAAAAAAGCAAATATGATTTTAGCTCTTACCAACAAAAGTATGGTTTAATATCATTTTACTTTTAGTTCACGCTTGTCAGATTCCATCTCAAGTTTGTATCCAGCCCCTCACACCAAACTTATAAAGGATTCAGATAAATAAACAGCTTAAAAGAAAGGTAATAATGACACTAAAAAAACTATGAAGAGTGATTGAAAGAATTGAAAATGATTAGCTTTAAAGATAAGAAGATTGTGGAAAGCACAAAAGTATTTTCCAAATGCCTGAAACAATGACACACACATTGTCAAGACCTTTTTTATTATTCCATAGTGCAAAACATGCAATAAAAGATTTAATTTACAGAAATGCATGAACAAATTCTTCTCAGTGGTAAGAGTGTTTTTTTTTTTAGAAAGGTTATAGACTCTCTTTCACTTGAAGTGTTCACGTAGAAGCTGAAAATCCACCTTTCAAAGACAGTTTAATTTAGATTCCTGTTTTAAATGGGAGGTTTTGTCACCACAGTTCACATTTAAAAAAAAAAAAACTGAAGTGGATATATTAAAATGGGTAAAAGAGAGTATATTATTAATAAAAAATGAAACTGTTTTCCAAAAAATCCACTTATAAGTACTCATTTATCTGTGCTGTATTTTTTTTTTCAAGAGAGATTAGGCTTGCTTATATAGTTGTTTCAAAACGTGTTGCTAAGCATTCTTCTATTGAGTGAATGAGTGATTCTGTGCTTTCAACTCTGTCAGGCAGGGTACTCAGTTTGTTTAGCTTAGAAGAACATGATGGACATAGATAAAAGAATGTATCTGAGTTTTTAACCATATCAGCTAGGCTTTTGTTTGCATTTAAGCAGGCAGGGTGGGCTTGATTGTCGCATAGGCGGCATTTGATGTAAATTTCACTTTCATTGATGGTTTCAAGACATCTGAAACATGTGCAGGAGTCTGGGAGCTCATTGGTAGAGATATTTTTTCTTTGTTTTGGTTTGGAGTTTTTGGCTGGCATGGTCAATGGCAATAGTACACTAAACAATTACAATAGCTAGTTAATGTGATAGGTAGACAGTTACTTAATGAATGTTGGTAATTAATAAATGTTAATTGATATGTTAGAGAACAAATCAAAAGTAAGGTTACTTATTACTCAATCAATCAATTATTCAAATCACTCTAATCAAATAATTTTGCTAAGCAAAAAACAGCCTAATTAATTACATTAATCACTAAACACACTAGTCAATTAAATTCACTAAATCACTGATTTTACTAATCAGATATTCAGTAATCACACTATAATTTTATATATATATATATATATATATATATATATATATATATATATATATAGTATATATATCTTAAGTTTTCGTGGGTACTTACATGTATGGTATTCAGCTTTGCTCGGGTATTTTCCCACGTCATTATAGTTGTGCTTTTAAAGTTGTAGCACGTTTCGGCAGAATCTCATCTGCCATCATCAGGCTTCTGGGTTCACAGTTCACAGAAGCCTGATGATGGTAGATGAGATTCTGCCAAAACGTTGCTACAACTTTAAAAGCACAACTGTAATGACATGGGAAAATACCCGAACAAAGCTGAATACCATCTCATCTGCCATCATTCTGCCGAAACATTGCTACAACTTTAAAAGCACAACTACAATGACGTGGGAAAATACCCGAACCAAGCCGAACACCATACATTGTAAGTACCCGAAAACTTAAGAAAATATATATATATATATATATATATATATATATATATATATATATATATATATATATATATATATATATATATATATATATATATATATATATAACTCAAAAGTGAACAGAAGCCTGTGGCCATCACATGCTAAAATATATAGTTTGATACAAATAGTACATAGGTTACATCTAGAAACAGCAATTAGTTCAGATCATTCCAACCCTCTTTTATTTCAATGTTTCAACTCTTCGTGAAGAACTATTTTATTTTAATCGGTGATTTATTTTAAATTAGCAGCTTTACAGAGAGCAATGAGCGTCATGTTAACATCTAATACCCATACCATTAGTTTAAAAACTGTACTCATTTCTGAAGATATAATTACATCTTTCCTAACTATCTAAAGAGTGATTTGGGAAGTTAAAGGCACCAAAGTAACACCCGAAAGAGTTTTAGTGTGTGGGAAAGCAAGAGATCAACAAGAAGCATTTTCTGTCACTTAAGAGGGTAATGAAAAGACTTCAAATCTCAGGAAAAGGGGGAAAACCACAAATTTGAGGGGACAGAACCCCATTCTGTATTTTTCATTCAAATAAATGGTTTTTTTTTTAAACTAGAATCACACACTGGGAAAAAGAATTATTCAGGTTTCCACCTGAAGCTAGCTAGGTGCCAAGGTGTGTAACCATCCTGCTATGATCAAGCAAGACACGTTTTTAATTTAAAAAGTGATGAAAAACAGATCAATACACTAAAGCTATTCATGCTACATTTTTTAAAGAAGAATCAAAAGTCTCATAGAAAATTGAAAAAGAGGATAAGGCTGGATCAGTATTTGAGACCATTGACAGGTACACCTGCCCTTTCAGTTGCAAAGAGGTTTATATTACCCACTACATGAATTTAGCGTCTGGGTAAAATAGTTTATGCATCCATTCTATCTGGGATGAAAGACTAGCAGGATGGGGAAAGTTAATAATGACTGGTGCAGAGGGACTGAAGAAAATACTACTGTGCTGCCAAGGTGCCAGAGAAAAATAGTTGAGACCGTTTAATCCTCCAAACTCAATTCAAAAGCTGGCAAGATCATGTGGTGGTTTTTTTATTTAAGTCTCTGAAAAATCAGTGCAGCAGTCATGGAACAAACTCTCAGAATGATGGGCTTGGATCACAAGGCCAGACAATCTGTGGATATTAATACAGCCTTAGAAACGTTTGTCCTTTAAGGAATGTAATAAAAATACCACCCGGAAAAATATTTTGACACTGAAATCGCCCTTGTTACTCATGTGGGTGTTTATAAAAGCATGCAAGTCTCCATAGGATCTCCCAGCAGGGGAAATTAGTAGGAGGCAAAAAGGGGTTAAGTTTA
This sequence comes from Notechis scutatus, assembly GCF_049901735.1. Taxonomy (NCBI): domain Eukaryota; kingdom Metazoa; phylum Chordata; class Lepidosauria; order Squamata; family Elapidae; genus Notechis; species Notechis scutatus. Next base: position 313,275,460 of record NC_142009.1, on the reverse strand, counting down.
GGAAACAAACTCCAGGTTTCCAGAACTGGGAGTAACACTTTTATTAACAATCCTTGCATTTGAGCAAAAAAAAAAGATAGTGTACATGAGACTGCTAAAAACAAGCAGCAAGAAGGCAAAGGAGTTGCTTCTTGGCTAGCCATTCCTATAGTCCAAACAACCAGGGGTGGGCTGCTGGGGGTTTGCAGGGGTTTGGGAGAGCCCCTAACTAAGATTCTGTGCAGTTCAGATAACCCACAAATCCCACTCCTGGCTGGCCCCGCCCACCCCTCCCCTCCCCTTCTAGGAGTCCCCACACGGCCCGTTTTGGATTCAGGTAAGTGCAGGGCATGCACGAAGGCTCAGGGAGGGTGAAAAATGGACCTCCCGAAAGTTCAGGAAGGCCCTAAATGGGCCTGTTTCTAGCTTCCAGAGAGCCTCTGGAGCTCGGGGAGGCCATTTTCGCCCTCCCAGAGGCTCAAAGAAAACCTTTGGAGCCCAGGGAGGGCAAAAATGCCCTCCCCCCACCGCCCTGGTGCAGGAGATTGACTAGGCCACGCCCACCATGGTCATGCTCACCCAGCAACCAGGCAGAGAACCCTTTGCTAAAAACAACCCCTCAATCCACTCCCTACACACAAAGACAGGCAGACACACACACACACACACACACACACACAGAGGGGGGAGGGAGAGACATTTGAAATGCCATGTAGGGCAGGGCAAAACCAGAAATGCATGATGGGCAATTAGCTCCGGCTTCTCTTTTTTTCCATAGGTCAACCTCAGTAGTTGAAACCTCCATAAGCCTTCTGGGTTTGTTCCCTCATGAAACATTTACAAAAGGATTATCTCACCTTCCTCTTCCTTTTTTTTTAAAAAAAATATTCATCTTGCAAACTGACAGATTATTAGAATGCAAAAATCTGTTAGACAAGGTTGAGGTTTTCACATGCATGTCAACTTTAGAATTTTTTTATATGACTTATAATCAATTTAGTCATAAACTATTTATGGCAACAATTCACACATTTATGCATGGTATTGGGTGTTATTGAGTGATAAGTCACAAATGATGAGATATTGAGTGAGACAAGTAAGTGAGTTTTTGCTTTGGGTCATTCTACGAAACAGACCTTTGTGAAACTACTTTCTGCAAGTGCCACTAACATATTGGAAGAAGTGCCACGGCAGTAGGCTTTGTTTGATGCTCTTAAGTTATCCATGATTTCCAGGGATTTTGAGTAGTCTGGGCATTTTTTCCTTTAATTTTATCCCAAAAATCTTCATTATTAAAATATCCATTCAGTACATTCACCATTCATAACCGCACTGAGTAAAACATTCCCCAATCTGGTGTCTTCCAGATGTAAAGTATTTTATTTTAAGTTTTGTCATTTCCAATCCTAACACAGAATGATTTAAAAAAACATCATTACCCAATGCATGTGCAGGGGATGCAGAAGTAAAATACTGAGTATCAAAAACTTAAAAGATACTAGCATCATTAAGTACTCTATATACCATATACCTTACCCGCAGGGTAATTAAATATTTAATTGCAGTGGTTCTTCTCCTTCCTCCTTCCTTCCTGGTTCTAATCAGTGATGGTGGGGGAGTATAAACAGCCAAGCAATTTCTCCTTTGTAAGGTACCATAAGGTCCTGTGCTTTTTCTCCTTCTGTTAAGCCACTGGGAGAGATTGTTTGATGATTTGATATCAACAATATGCTGATGATATCCTACTGGTCAGCACTGGAGATGTTACCAGCGGCTTGATCCAGTGTCTGGATGCAGCAAGGGATGGTTGGGATGAAATAGGCCAGAAATGTCAAACTCAAGGATCCAGCCTGCAGGGTGCTTAGATCTGGCCCGTGGGACCGGCCTGGAAATAGCAAAGGACCAGCCCACAGTGTCTCTGTTAGCAAAAATGGGGTGCGGTGGGCACCCGTGGCCTCCCCGTGCCCCATTTTGGCCAGCAGGGTGCTGCAGGAAGGCATCCTCCCTTCTCCCCCCCCCCTCCATGGAGGACAACTACAATGCTGATCCAACCCTCCAAGAAATCCAGTTTGACACCCCTGACATAGGCTGTATTCACAGCTTTTGCTGTGATTCTGGATTCACAGCTTTTGCTGGATGTCCTGGATTCACAGCTTTTGCTGGATGGGCAAAGATAGGCTATGGCTAAGAAGGTTTTTGCCCAATTTAAGCTGGTATGTCAATTGCAAACTTAGCTGGAAGAGGAGTATCTGACAATAATGACTCAGATCCTTACCACCAGTTGTCTCAAGTACCACAATATCTACACAATCCTGCTTCCGAAGATCATTCAGAAGCTTCCATTAGTCCAAAATGTAAGAGCAATCATATACTTCTTGTACAAGTTTTAAATATTACCTGGGATTTTAAGTTTCAATTATTTATTTAAGTATAGATGTTTTGTTGCAAATTATTGATCCATTTGTGATGGACTAAAATATACATAAATAAATGTATTATACCAACACCACTTCTCCCGATTGTCTAAGCAATTGAACCACCAGTTGTTTTATGAAGTCAAATCATTGAACAAAAGAAACTTTTGTACAGTAAACTCTAAATCAGATTCTTAAAGCCCTGGCAAAAGTGTTATCATAATTAAGTCAGGCAAGACAGATGCAGAAATAAAGAATGTGGGTAATTTCCATAAGGCATTTCTCTGGAAAATGCTGTTAACCTCTAAGAACACTAGAGTGATAATATTTATGATACTCAATAATTAATTCATCAAGAAGAAAAAGAAACATCTTGCTTACAGCAATACTTTCAAGAGACTTTAAGGACACCACTAGTTATTAATTTTTCTGCAAATTATATTAAAAGAGGAAGCTTAAGATTTAAATCCTGTAGTTTATGGGGTGGCATGCATGATTGATGAGTGGCATATTTTCTCTTGCCCAGTGGCAAGACAAGCAAGATTCATTTCAAGCAGAATATGTTTTTTTCTTGGATATACAGCATCATCACCATTATCATTTGACTCACTGTCTATCCACCGCAGAGTGAAGACCTCTTCTGCATGTTTCCAACCAATACGGTCCCGAGCTTTCTTCTGCCAATTGAGCCCATAATACTTGCTAATGTCATCGATCCATCTTGTTTTGGGTCTCTTTCATGGGTATTCAGCATTACCATAAAACTCTAGAGACTAGGACTATTAGGTTCCAGAATTCTTGGCCAATTAAGACTTACTGTGGCTGGAAATTCTGAATGTTGCCATGTCAATACATCTATAAAACCCCATCTTAGGAATGAAAGAATAAGGGGACTTTGATGCATTATCAACAGCAAGTAAGAGCTGAGCTTGAATGCTATTTTTAGTTGTGTATGCTTTAAAATAATTCTGAAGAAGTGCTTTGGACTTCACCCAAGTGCAAGCATAGCACTGTTTTGCTATTCATTAAAAGCAGCCCATCTTTTTTCAGGCTGCAGCACAACTCTGAACATAAGATGCAGTTGTTCTACGGAGTTGACTTTTCATACATGTGAACAATTCTCTAAATTCTACCTTCCAGCTGTAAGGACAATACCCAGAATTCTCAATAATGATTGTGCTGATTCATAGTCATGCTGGGAGCTGATTTCCTGCATAAGAGGAGATAGAGTAGAAAAAGATGTTTTGAGCATTGTTTTTCCATAACAGTTACTATTCTGTCGTTATTAAGTGCTGTATTGCTCACTGAGCAAAAGAACATAAAACTCCTGAATCCGGTCCAAAAGCCATTTAATCCAAAATCTTTCTCTTCACAATAACTAATCTAGTAAATGTTGAAACATACAAGTTGAATCTGAAAGTTGCAGCCATCTTTGTGCTTCACAATTACTTAAGCAAGGGAATGCTGACTTCAAACCTGGTGCAATTACCAAGATTTTCAAAACCAGTGGTACGATTTCTTGCCTATGAATTTTTATCTACAAAAGATATTTTTTTCAGGACGGATCTGATTCCAATGAATCTAGTTCTATAGAAGGTCAGCACTGTTATTAGTCAGGGTAACTCTGAAAGTTACTCTTTCAGGTAAGATGCTGGAAGCCAGAACTGTCTGTACAAAAGGCCTGACATGTGCTTTTTTTAGTAAGCCGACTATGAAGTAGAGGATGCAGTCCTGTTTCCAAGTCTTTAAAGAAGATTCAGCTGCTGTCAATAAAGGGAGAGGTAACGTGGTAGAATGTAGTCTAAACTTCAAGGTGGTAAGGAGAGCTTTCCAGAGGAGCAAGAGAGCATGAAGTTTAGATAGTTTGGCTGGGGGGAAGAGGATCAAGACTGATCCTCCCTGGGAGTTCTCGGAATATATCTTTAATGATGCAAGTAGCTTGGCAAGATTCCTGTCTGTACATGAGGAACAATAACGGGAACTGCTCTGAAATAACTCAGCATGTCTTTCTTGGTTTTCGGTGCCTAACAGGTGCCATCTTGACCTTTTCTTCAAGAAGCAGGATAACATGGGACAACCTTGATCCTTGATTCTGCTTCAATGGGTCAATATAGAAACTACATACAGTTGTCCCTTTTATAAGTAAAAGGTGGAAAAGTAATTGCCAGGAGCAACAGCATTTAAACCTGCATTACCTGTTGGGATTCAAAAAATTTTACTACTGGTTCTGTGGGCGTGGCTTGGTGGGTGTGGCAGGGGAAAGATACAGTAAAATCTCCATTCCCACCCCGCTCCAGGGGAAGGATATCCCCATTCCCTCCCCACCCCACTAACCAGCTTTCCAGCTCCGTTCTCCTGTGCAGGGCAACAAAAGGAGACCTAGAAAATCATCTGGGACTCAGAGGCAGAGAATAGATGGGGGCGGGTCCAGTCAGAGGTGGTATTTGCCGGTTCTCCAAACTACTCAAAATTTCTGCTACCGGTTCTCCAGAACTGGTCAGAACCTGCTGAATACTACCTCTGCTGTTGCCTAAAGAGGTGCTTTCATTAGAGAAACTAAATGAACATAGCATGGCTGCACTTCGTCTAGCACGCTTCAGTACTGCATTTAATCAGAACGGAGCAGAGTGCAGGTACAAAACAACAACACAAGACTGTATGGAGTTGGGAGAGGGAAAGAGAAAAGGGTTCCTTACATAGGAGATTTATCTATGCTCGTATTTCCAATTTTGTAGTTGTGGAAAGAAACACAGTATAATTTTTCAAATCAACTTAAATGGGTAGATGGGAGGATTAAATATAATTTCAATAGTATATATTCATGGCAGCTGCCTCATCTCCTTCTCTTCTTTCCATACTATGTCTTGGTATCATTTTTTTCTTATAATTTTATTTAAAAGTTTTAGTACCTGGATGTCAGGAGAGAAAGATTTGTCCAAGCCGTAATTTTCACAAAGACAGTAGGTTTGCTCACTTCCTCTCTCAAGCACTGTTTTTTGGAAATGGCTTAAAAATAGCTTTTTTGGTATTAGGAATTTCCAGAAGGACAAGTTTTATTACACTGGTTGACTTTCGTCCAACCCATCATGAAAGAAGAGTTATCTAACTTTAAAACTTAAGGAAAACTTTTTTTAAAAAAAATGGTAAATAAGCAGTGAAAGTGCAATTAGAATATTGATTTTGGAAAGATTTTAATCAAACTAAGCAGCCCGATAGACTGGGGACAAGACTCCAAAAAGGTTATAAGAAGATTTCTTGTTGTTTGTTTAAAATCTTATTAAAATATACAAAGATATGAACTTGTGTAAGAAGTGTACAAAATGTCTTCCTGGGAAATGTCCTGGATGAGAGAAAAACATGATAAGAGGAGATCTTGGAAGGTTTGTTACTAGAGGGAACCAGAAAGAATTAAAGATTTTAATTAAAGGAGAATTCCTACTAATATGGAATGGAGAAAAATATTTTAACTCTGGAAGAATTTAGGAATATTTGGCAACAGTGCACTCAGAACTTATTTTTTAACTGTCTGATACAATAAAAATGGGCCTAAAAGGATAGAAGAGAATATAGTTGAAAATCAAACTGTTTTGTATATGGATTTGAAACTGACAGGAAATAAGAATGATATTGAAATGATGTTGTACAAGACCAACAAATGGTACTGGCTGAGATGTTAATAATTAAAAGCTTACACAAATAAACCAGAAAAACAAATTAACTCAGAAAAGTGACTTGGACAATTTTCTTACTTTGGACTTACAAAAGAAATGTGCTACAGTATATCTGTACCTATCAAGGAATTCCTGAGGAAATGCAAAGAGAGAAGTCACCAATAAATGAAGATATTGTCTTTTCTCTAATTAAAAGAGTCAGTTTACCCATTTCAGCAAGATCTGTCAATTTCATTACCATACTTTTTGTATTGTTTATTATACTGTTGAAGATGTGGTAGAATATAGTCTGGATTCCCAGGAAGGTGTGGGGGGGGGGCATTCCAGAAGATCAAGAGACGGCAAAGTTTAGACAGTTTGGGCAAAAAAAAAAAGAGCCAAAATACTCCTCTCTAGAACTTCTCAGAGTTCATCTTTAATGATGCAAGTGGTTGCTTTAGGTTGGCAAGATTTCTGTCTGTAAAAGAAATGGCTTAGAAGTAATTTTACATGTCTGTCTTGATTTTTGGAGCCTGACAGAAGGTGCTTGTTTAGGCACAAGAAAACCTGCTGTTTTGCACTGCTTCAGGGTTTTTACTGCAATAGAGAGCCATTTTCTCTACAGGTGAAGCCTGAAGGTAGCATTTGTTGCCACTCTTCAAAAGAAGCTATTGCATCTTTTAAGGGAACTCCACTGAGAGCTTCTTCCTTCTCACTGTACAAAGAATAAAATTCCAACAGTCTTACAAAGATGCTTCAAGGATTTCATGGGTCTCCTGCAAGGCCTTCATCTGAAAGCCATTGTGCTCATCAATATGGATATAAGGAAACCTGGAGAGTTATGGAATTTATTTAGGAACTGACCTTTTATCCTGTGGTCCAGTCTTGATTCATCCGTTTTAATCCAGTGATTAAACAGATTAAACAGATAATCAGAGTTGGAAGGGACCTTGTAGGTCATCTAGTCCAATTCCCTGCCCAAGCAGGAGACTCTACACCATTTCTGACAGATGGGAGTCCAATCTCTTCTTGAAAGTCTCAAGTGATAGTGCTCCCACAACTTCCGAGGGCAAACTATTCCATTGGTTGATTATTTAGATTAAACCTGGGAGTTTTCTCTTATATAAAGTGTTTACTGTATGCCTTTTCTGGAGCCTTCCAGGAGCTTTGAGACTGATTCCCAAAGTAAAGTCACCACTGCCAATGGTCCTGTTGGCTGGGCATTCTAAAAGCTATAATCCCAAAGAGGAGAAAGAATTGGCTTCTGCAATAAAATGGACTGCTTCTTTAGGACTGCAGGATGAGAAACTGTGCACAAAATGTGTGTATATTTAAGAAAAATTGTGTGCAAATAATATTACCAAAAAAAACCCTGTAAAAAGTAGAAATCCGTGTAGTATTGTGTTTATTTGCATACTGTATTTATTTACTTAAAATTGTATGAATCAACTGTCTTAAAACGCAACTCTGGAAAGGCATACACACAATAGAGAAATTGTGTGGATTTTTAATGGAGTTCCCTCCCTCCTACTCATAAATTTATGGGGAAAAGGGGAAAGGAAAAATTTCTGCAGCAGAAAATAGACAAATTGTAGAAAGCGAAATGGACAGATTCATTCAAGTCTGACATTTAGGCCCTGGAATTCTAAGGTCACCTCTCTAGTGACTCATGAAACAATTATCCAACTATTTTACCATGCATTCAGAGTCTTACTTTTCACTCACATATAGGTGTTTCTGTATACTTTTCTGTATTGCATACAATTTGATCCATCATTTTCAAAGTGTGATAAATTTGCATTAAATGTAATGCAAATGTGTCCCTGTCTTTGAACTAAGTCCTTGACTGTCACCTAATGTGAAATCTGATCATAAAAATAGTCAGATGGCAATCCAATGAACCTCTAATGTACACTGCAGTTCTGCATATCCAAGCAGGCTTTGTGTAGCAAGGACAATACTGGTGTTTGTACTAAGCGTGAAAAACCAGATCACAACAGAGCCATTTTCTAAAGGGCCTTTTACTTGGCTCCAGCAAAAAGAACATTCTGTAAAGTTCAGCACCAACGTAAGCGCATTGTATTTTACGTGACTCTGCAGAGCCAATAAAACTGGTTCTTGGCCAACTGTGTTCCTTCAACAGGGTTCTCTAAAAGACTTCAGCAATAATAAGAAAAGACTAACCCAAAGATTATTGCTAATTACACTCATATTGATTGGCCAGGAACAAACTCAATCTAAGGTAGGGAATATGCCAGCATTCTATGCAAATGCTGAAAAGCCATACGGCTGGCTGGGTTGTAAGGATAGAAAAATCATAGCACCGTTCAGACATTTCCTGATTTCAGGGAAGATGCAGAGCCATGTTGTATTAGCCATACGGTATCCTGAAATAAATCCATTGGAGTGTTAAAACACTTTGTATCTGGATGCTAGGGTTGCAAAAACTCAAAGCATGATGTTTTAAATAAGTTGCCACATCACTGGCAGTGTTCCAATATTTGAGGAAGTGCTCAAGCTATTTTCCAAGGCACCTGAAGGCCAGACAAGGAATAATGGATCGAAACTGATCAAGGAGAGATTTAACCTGGAAATAAGGAGAAACTTTCTGACAGTGAGAACAATCAACCAATGGAACAGCTTGCCCTCGGAAGTTGTGGAAGCGTAATCACTTGAGGCTTTCAAGAAGAGATTGGACTGCCATTTGTCAGAAATGGTGTAGCATCTCCTGCTTGGGTGGGGGGTTGGACTAGATTGACTTACAAGGTCCCTTCCAACTCTGTTAATCTGTTAATTGAAGGCTGAGCACAAGAATCCAAACTACACAAGAAACAACCAGGATTTAGATTCTAAGGAAGGGGGGTGTTGAGGTAATTCCCCTTTAGGAGAATGAGTGCATACAGGGAGACGTATAGAGAGTAGTATTTGAATAATACACACACAGTACACAGATACACTGTACAGTAAATGTAGGTTTTTACTTCCAGAAAGTTTAAGCAAAGTTCAAGATAAGCAGTCCAAAGTCATTCATAGGTAAATCAGTCAGTTTTTCAATCCAGGGATAATCCAATAACAAATTCCAGTTTCAAAAACAGTTCAGTAACAAACTTACATCAAATAGCAGTCAATTAGGAAAAATGGAGGAACGGCAATACTTTCCAACAGAAGGAAACAGAGATACACTCACACTCTCTTCTGAGACTCAGACTAAGACTAAAACAACCCAGGTTTCTGGCTCCATCTTATGGCCATTTGAGTAATCATACCCAGCAGTTTTTAGCATGCTCTTAAAGAGATAGTGTTAAAATGTCTATCCTGGTTTATATATTTCTAACCCAAATATCTGTTAGGTGACTTATATTCCTAACAGGGGGGTTAATTTTTAAAATTATATTTTGGCATCCATAACATTGTATGGTAGCATATGGTGCTGTTATCTGCCTAAAGAGATTGCCAATCTCTGCCAGTTAAGGTTCAGGTTAAAAAAAAAAAAAACCAGATGATAAGTGAAATAAAATAACCAGACTGCAAAAATGATGCATTAAAGGTTGATAGTCAGGTTATAGGAATCTGAAACATAGGACCAAATAAGAGACAATGTACCGAAATTGTTCCTTTTCTGTTCTACTGTGAACCAAAAACTTCTAAGTTTCAGGCCGTAGAACATAATAACTTTATTGATCAAATGATTAATTTACCCTTGATTAGGCTTTCCTTACATTTAATTGTTTCCTGGTGTATCACCTCTGATTTCCATACTTATCAGCATTTCTGAAGACACAATGAGGGCTGATTCTCAGAGTTGGGACTTGCTCTTCATAGCTCTTGCAAAAGTGTACTATTTTTCTTTCCCTTATTACATCTGGACACCTACTAGTAGATTCACAGCAATGCATGTAATCTATGTCCATTTAAGGCTCTCAATTGTGTGTGATACACAAGCACTGCCCCTTTTCAAATATCTTGCTCAATGTGCAGATACCTGGGAGAACCCTATAGAATGCAGTTGTTTATTCATTTTGGAAGCATCACAATTTTTAAAAAGGCACACTATACGACAGGGGTGTCAAACTTGATTTCATTGAGGGCCACATCAGGGTTGTGTTTGGCCTCAGGGGGGTGGAGTGGACGTGGCTGGGCGTGGCTAGCTTGACATCACTCATATTAGGGGCACCTGTGGTGGCCCAAGCACTCTGCCAGAGAAAATGGGCTCACAAGCTCCATTTTCAGCTGTGACCGCTTCCTGCAAACCTCTGAAAATGGAGCTCCTGGGACCCTCCCAGGTTCTATTTCCATTGGCAGAGGCACCTCAGACCAGTCCTTCATTGTTTCCAGGACAGCCGTGCAGGCCAGATCTAAGCACCCTGTTCTGACCCAATCCTGTTACCAGCAAGAAAATCTCAAACAAACGCAGCAACTCAAACCTTCTCAGCTTTAATCTACAAATAACTTCTTTGTAGATAAAAGATGGCTTGCAGCCAATTAGTCCAACCAGAATAGCCTTGACAGAATTCTTCAGATAAGTCGGAGTCTCCACACACAATGCTGAGTTCTTAGAACATTTTAGCTTTCTGCAAAAGCAAAAACCTTTCGAAACCAGGCTTATATTCCTTGGAGGGAGGGCCATTACGTTGCATCCTTACTCCCGAGTTGCCTGTGCTGCTCCAGCTGTTCTCTTCTACGAATCATCCTGCGCTCACGCGCACTTGGCACAGGCTCCTCAGGAACCTTCTCATCACTGCTGCCAGCCCCCACAATCCCTGAAGAGCTGATGGTCCTGATTCCCTGATGGTCCTGGCCCCTCATCAGAGTCATCGCTCTCCTCAGCCATCTGTACCTGCTGCCAGCTAACCACAACACACCCTGGGGGTCAGATCCAGCCCCCGGGCCTTGAGTTTGATACCCCTGCTATATGACATAAAATACAATATTAAAATATGTACAAATTAAACAAATCTTGCCCAGATACTAGCAACATTGTCTTCTGTCTTACTGCCATGAGTGGAAAGATCATTCCATAGAGTGACACCACAATTAGAAAAAGATGTCACCCAGGTCCCCTCAGATAGCATTATTTCTTAGTAGGAACTGCAAGAGCATTTAGGATGGGAAGAAACAAATGGAGACAAGCAGTTCCACAAATAACCTATTTGCGTGCCTACCATGTTTCTCACAAAATAAGGCCAGGCGTTATTTTTTTTTTGACCCCCGAAAAAATGGCTAGGCCGTCTTTTCGGGGGTGACTTAATTCCCCCCCCCTTGCATCCTTGGGTGGGTGGGCAGTGACAGCTTGGATGTTGACCTTGGCGTTGGTGAGGATGTTGACCTCGGCATTGGCTTCCTTCCCAAGTCCCTCCAGCCCGAACCTGAAGGTGCCACCGGGAGAGGCTGCCCGAGGCAGTGATAGCGCCCACCCGTCTGTGGACAGGGAGGCGAGATGATGGCAGCGCTGCTTCCCTGGCCGTTGGAGAGAGCCCGAAGCCCCCATCCTTTCCACCCCTCGCCCAGCCCGTCCCTGTCCCCACGCATCTCCAAATGTGCCGGCAGCTCCAAACACTGCAGCGGAACGGGCATCAGGCAGAGGCACTGACTCGGCAGGGCTCAGCTCGGAGGAGGACATGGTGCAGGCCGTCGCCTTGCCTCCCTTTCCACGGATGGGTGGGCGCTATCACTGCCTTGGGCGGCCTCTCCTGGTGGCCCCTTTGGGTTCGGGCTGGAGGGACTTGGGAAGGAAGCCAAGCTTGGGTTGGCCCGGCTCTTTCACTTGGCAGGCGGGCGCACACCCGCAGCTCATTTTCCCAGCTCTGCCCAGCCCGCACGGCTCCGGCACGGCCCTGGTGGGATGAGCGGAGGGCCTGGCGGGGAGGCGCTTGCTGCCTTGGTGAGAGCTCTGCCGCCGGGCAGGAGGGCCTGCCTGTCAGCTGTGCTGGGTGCCCCAGGTGAAGCTCTTCGTGCTCTGCCCGGTGCCAGGCAGGGATGGCGGCTGGGTGCTTCTCCTGGGGTGGGCCGATCCTGCACTGTGGCCCCAGGAGATTCGCCTCCCCACGTGGGATTGGGCTGCCCTCTCGGGCAGGGGAGGCTTTGTTGTAGTAGGGCGTCATTTTTAAAAGAATTGGCTTTACTTTCGAAGGCAAAGGGAAGGCGGCGACAGGAGCGCCTGAAGCCAAGTGTCTCCGCAGGGCTCCGGTTGCAGGGAGGAGCCCTGGCTGGCCGCGCATGGCTGCGCCAAATGCCACGGTGTTGCTCTAAACCATGCAGCAGCAAGGGAGAAGGGAAAGCAATGGTGGCAGAAGGTCTCCCGATATGAAGTGCCCCACCAACCCAGGCAGCACCATATCCGGGCATGCAACAAAAGCACTTCCTAACAGCAAGCCCCCCCCCCACCATTCCCCCCCATTTTGCATGTTTAATATGGGCCTTAATTTGGGGGGAGGGGCTTAATTTGATTTTATGCCAATAAAACATGGTGGGGCTTCCTATTGGTGGAGGCCGTATTGTTGGAGAAACACGGTAGTCAGCTTTATGACTTATTTCTTGATGGTAATGATCACTGTAAACATCAAGAGCTAATGGGAAGATTCAGCTGTTATTGAGTTCAGGTGGAATTTCTGAAGAATCAATAATTATTGCCGTGCCTGTGAAGTAACAGGAATGTAAACCATTAAATGCTTATTTTATAGAGCATATTATCAATATTTATACACTATAAATATAAATAGTGGTGATCCCATTAATCATACTAATGTACAGAGGCAAACAAAGATGGAATTTCACAATTGTTCCTATATATAGATATCACTAACAACATGGATTGAAAGATGTGTAAGCTGTATGATATTTGGGTTGGATTGTTGTTGGTGTTCAGTTACTAAGTTATGTTTGACTTTTTGCAACCTCATGGATTATAGCATGCCAGACCCCCTGTCCTTAATTACATCTCGGGTATTTACTTTTCAATAACAATCAATTGTCATATGTCCATGTGCAATAAATAGGTTAACTAGAAGAATTAATTTCAGTTAACCAATTTATTTAATTTCGATTGTGAATTTTATATCATATCCTTATTTAAATAGTTATTTAGTTTGCCCAGATCAGAGTTTCTCAACCTTGGTGACTTGAATGTAGGTGGACTTCAACTAGCTGGGGAATTGTGGGAATTGAAGTCCACACATCTTAGAAGTTGCCAAGCTTGAGAAACTCCAGCCTAGGCCAAAATCAATGCACTCTAAATGGAAATAACCTGCCAGCTTTATTTAGGACTTCTACACTAGATAGAAAGCCATCTTTGCAATAATGGAGGGAATAATAAAATTTGGCAACTTAAATAAAGCTTTAAATTGCTGGCACAATTAACTCAATGTTTACCTACTAAAGGAAATGAAGGAAAGCACTGTAGCTATTCCATTTACTCTAGTCTGTGGTTACCCGATCCTTCCTTCTAAACTACAGTGTGCAACATAACTGGTGACCTGCTGGCCTTAGCAAGTGGATTAGGAGACAAATTACTTTCTTGAAAAAGATGAAACAAATTGTGACCGCAAAGTGTTTACTTATTTTTATCCAAGTCTTCTCATAAATGTTTATTTTTATTAAACAAATTAATATGGTTGCCCAATTCACTGTGACTCTGAGTGGCCTACATTAATTTTACATTTTACTTATGTTCCGGCTCAATACAGAAGGCCCTTCTGTTAATAGACAGTTGTAGAATCACTACATACCTTCAGCCCTGTTCAAAAAGATTTTTATACGTTAGATAATATATCACAAGTGTTTTCCTCTTTATCTATACATGATACAGTAATGGGAAGGATGGCCAGGAATGATTTCATTTTAGTCTGGTAGGCTGATATCTGAAATAATTCTGACTCATGTGCACAATATTTATTGTCAACCAAGATTGGCTCAGAAAAGAATGATATAAAACAGAATACTGAGCTAACTTCTAATGATGACCACAGCATAATATATGAATAAAGCAGGAAGAGGAGGAGGATTTTAGCAAGCAAAGACTGAAACACTATTTCTTAGATTTGCATTCCCAAACCTGAAGTCCTCCAGATATATAGTAGGTCTCATAACTGCCAGCCAGTAATGGAATATCTAGGCTGAGCAAGATAGCTTCTACACCATTCTATCTAATCTCCAAAATGGTTTCTGCTACTTTCGTCTAGCCCAGTGTTTCTCAAACTTAATAACTTTAAGTTATGTCAACTTCAAGTGACTCATCTGAACTTTATTTTTCCTCTGCTCTGGTCGTTTGAGTCACTCTAATTGCTTGCTGTTTATCTTCCCCGAAGATACCAAATCAAGGAGGAAGGGTATTCTGTTAATGTCGTGTTATGCTTCATTTTGCTTTTTTTAATTTATTTATTTGGATTGTCAATTGCTTACAAGATAATAGGTATAAGTAAAAACATAGTTATGAATACATGGATACATATAAGAAATATAAAAGAAACAATAGGACAGGGATGGTAGGCACGTTGGTGCGCTTATGCACGCCCCCTACAGACCTCTTAGGAAAGGGGTGAGGTCAATAGTAGACAGTCTAAGGTTAAAGTTTTTGGGGTTTGGGGAAGAAACCACAGAGTCAGGTAGAGTATTCCAGACATTGACCACTCTGTTGCTGAAGTCGTATTTCCTGCAATCAAGTTTGGTGCGATTAACCTTAAGTTTGTATCTATTGTTTGCTCTTGTGTTGTTATGGTTGAAGCTGAAGTATTCATTGACAAGTAGGACATTGCAGTGTATGATTTTATATATTATACTTAGATCGGACCGAAGATGGCATAGTTGTAGGTTTTCTAGGTCTAGAATTTCAAGTCTGGTGGCATAAGGTATTCTGCAACGAGTAGAGGAGTGGAGAACTCTTCTTGTGAAATATTTCTGGACTTTCTCAACGGTGTTAATATCAGATACGTAATGTAGGTTCCAGACTGATGAGCTGTATTCGAGTATTGGGCTAGCAAATGTTTTGTACGTTCTAGTTATTAGTGTAATATTACCAGAGAAAAAGCTACGTAAGATTAGGTCAACAACTCTTAACACCTTTTTGGCTATGTAGTTACAGTGAGCTCTAGCACTTAGATCATTTGAGATGAGTACTCCAAGGTCCTTGACAGAGTTTGGATCATCAGCAAGATCTTGACTATTTAGCTTGTATTTTATTTTCTGTTTTTTTCTGCCAATATGTAAGACAGAGCATTTATTTGTTAAGATTTAAAGTTGCCATTTGTTTGACCATTCTGATACATAGTCAAGGTCTTTTTGAAGGGTAGCAGTATTGTCTGTGGTGTTGAATAGCTTTACATCATCACAAAGAGAATGCAGTTGCTCTTAATATGATCACAGAGGTCATTTATGTAGAGTATGAAGAGAGTTGGTCCTAAAACACTGCCTTGGGGGACACCACTGTTGACAGGTACAGAATTTGATAGGACGCTCCCAATTGTGACCATGTTGTCTGTTTGACAGGAATGCTTCTATCCAGTTATGCAGGTGTCCAGAGATACCGTAAGATTTTAGTTTTAAATAGACCAAAAATAATTTCCATCTGGAATCTACTTCATACATTACAGTTGCTTTTTATCAAGAGATTTTTATTTATTTTTTTTAAAAGAGAGAATAGTATGGAGCTTCACTCCAACTTTGATTTGCTCTGAAATGATTGCAGGAAGAAAGAATTCTTTCCAAAGAATATGGAAATAATAGTTATTTTTATATTCACTCACTCTTTAATCATTAAGGAAAGAGAAACTGAAGTTTCTTTCTTTGCACCAACCAGAACCAAGTCTTAAATTTTATTTCCAAAAAATAAAAATAAAACAATTCACAGAAAGCAAACTGGCTGATGTTCAGAAAGGCATAAAGATAAAGTGGCAAAAAGCACAACACAGAGAGACAGGCATACTAATACCCTAAAGCCTGTATATTGCCATCACTATACATTACTTTTGTTTTATAAAGCTGTCTGTGTGAAATCTGTCTCTGTCTCTCTCTCTCTATGTATAGCACTACATTGAGAGACCTAGAAAAATGACCAACCCCCCTCCTCACATTGGTTTAAAATTTTTAAAGGGAGAAAAGTTGGGGACAGAGTTACAATAATGATTATTTGATGTATTGTTTTTGACATCATTTTCAGCTAATAATGAAATTAATTAAGTGCGTGTTGACCCCAAATTGGGAGGGGACTTTACACCTGTTAATAAGAAAATCAGGGTTATGGTCAGAACCAGAAAGAATGGCTGAAGATGATAATCTTAACATTCATGCTGTTTCCATTCAGTGTCCCGTTTACGTGTGCATCTACTTCTTTTTGCTAGCACTTCCCACTTGGTTTTCAGTGAGGAAGACCTGCATTCCTGTGTATGTCTTACAGAAGATCATTATGGAGCCAATCTGCCCCCCATCTGAACCTGCACCCATATTGAACAGGATCAGAAAACAGATATCCATCAAGTATAGTTAAGCAGAAAAAATCTGCTGCTATTGCTATTGTTATTGTCCTACCAATTCTCATATATTTTGAGAGGAGAAATAATTTGGTTTAGAGATTATTTCAAAGGAAAGAAGAATTTTGTAGAATCACAGGCAGGCTCAAGATTTTGTTTAGTGATGAGTCAACCCACTGATTATCCTGACTTCACTTTATAGACAGTCTCCAGCAATTCATGCTTCTATTAAATCCCAAGAAAAGAAAAAGTATCACAAAGTCTGCACTGCTATTACTATTAATCTTCTCATCACTCCTTATCACCCCTCCCCTCCTACTTGTGACTCTATGACTGTAACTTTGTCGCTTGTATCCTTATGATTTATATATCCTTATATATTTATATTTCCTAGTATGATTTGATTGCTGATTGTACCCTATGACTATCATTAAGTGTTGCAGGTTATGATTCTTGACTCTTAACGAATGTTTCTTTTCTTTTATGTATACTGAGAGCATTTGCACCAAGACAAATTCCTTGTGTGTCCAATCACACTTGGCCAATGAAGAATTCTAATTCTAAAGAGCAAAAGCCAAGCAACAAAGAAGTCTTCTTCATTGGACATCCCCTCCTGCCTTCTGATACTAAAAGTTTGCTTTTAAAAACTTTGTTCATTTCTTGTTTATTGATTGCAAGTGCTTTTATCACACCCCATTCAATAAATTTCAGATGGTTTTTATAGCTCTAACAGTGAACAAACAATATTCTTCAAAATAAAACTGAAATCCACAAAGCTAATTAAAACCAGCAATAAAAGCAATTATGCCAAAATTAAACTTAAAATAGCTTTTGCGATAATATTACTTTCCAAACATGCACAAAATAGAATCTCTATTATATCCTAAAAGCTAAGTGGAAGAGAGCCATGTAAACTTGGGGGCAAGTTATTTCACTGAGGTGGGGCAATTATGAAAAAGCGTTGCTTCCTGTTCTACACATCCCCCATCCCCCCTTATCTCAGTGAGGGATTCAAAAGGATATTTTCTTTTGGCACTGTGTTTTTATCAAACAATCATTTACAATTATTTATATTGTTTGTGGGCTACTGCTGGGACTTCTGTATTGTCATTTAAAAAATCAGATAATCATCATCATATAAACTTTTCCCATTGGCTATATTCAGAGCAAATTCTACTGGAACAGTTAAGAAATTGTTGTAAGCCAGGCTTCAGTAACCCATGGTCTGGGTTGTTGAGCCATGGCTGGAGGTGGCTCACCACCTAAAATCATCTGGTCCATGATCTCAAAAGGAAATATATTCACATGGCTTGAAAGTAAAAGGAAGTGCTCCTCATCTCCTCCTCCTCCAGTTTGCTGATGGTTTCACCAGACACATCAGTATGGGCAAAGCAACAAGTCCCCCAGAAATTGTGGCAGTATGGCTTCCGGACCCTCGGTTGAAGATGGTTGCCAATCCCTCTTATAGACTGCCTCTTTCCTCTTGTGAAATAGAAAGATTCCACCACCACCCAAATATCATTGAACATTTCAAAAGGTTCTTTGGCCCCAGAGCTCAAAAAATGTATCTGTCTTCTGCAGAAAGAGAGGGGCAAAGGATATGCAGTCCTGATTGATTTCCCAGATATTTCTGAAGAAGGCACTGGGTTACAGTGGTCCCACTCCTGTTTGGAAGAATGATGATGATATTGATCTTCCTTATTTTGTACCATTTCCCATATTCAAAACACATTGAATATCCCCATAGTATTCTGTCAGTAAAGAAGCACATTATGGAAAGATACAGCAACCCAGAATTACATTACATTAATTAAAGCATTCATTTTCTCTACCCAGAACTTGGGGATTTATTACAAATAGAAAATTATCTACTCGCATATGCTTTCCAGGGTCTAATACACTTCAGATATGTTTTAAAAGAGACTATCATTATTCCTATTTTGCAAGGTTGAAACTGATGCAGAGACATATCTGCAAGAATCACATGCTGTAATGATATAGGTGAAATCTGAACAAAGAACTTTACGATTCACAGTTTAATTCTTTTAGACACTACACTAGACTGGTTCACTACAGTATTACAAATATTTTGATGGATTCAAAATACGGAAGCTATATAAAGGCAACGTAAGGTTTTTGCTTTCTTCTTTCAATTCACAGTGTTTGTCCTGGGGATGTTAGGATTTGAACCATTCAAGAAAGAACATTTTCATACAATTTAACAAGCAAAGAGAAATCTATTAACAGAAACATCAGCAGCCTGTGCAGTTTTACAGGAAAGTTTTGCTTGAGCAGATAAATTATCTAGCTTACAGTAGTTGGGAATATAGTCCATTTCAATGTCAGAGCACATCACAGTCTTGGAAGTATTTTTAGCAACATGGCCGTCATGAGATAAAGAGAGTTGCCATTCATTCTTGGGAGAAGGGGTAAATAATGGGAAAGGGGAGCACATTTTTTTTACTTATTTACTTATACTTATTTATTAATATATTATATTTAGAGCATATTTATTGACCCAAACAAATAACAATGACAAAAATAATATTACAACAAATTAAGAGTGCAAATCTGACCATAAAACAATTATCCAAATATGAGAGAGGAGACTCCATCCATTTTCAAAATATTGGAAGTCAAATGGGACCAAAATCTGCTCTATTTTTGGCTTCAAACTGAGCAAAGTTATATCTACTCATTCCTATTCTTCTTAGATAAGGTACTGATTTGCACATTAAAAATGGCCTGGGATTATCCATGCAGAACATGTATCAGTTTGGAATAGATTCTGGATCCATCCCAACACTACCCTAAGTTATATCAGCCTCTTAAAAACATGATAGATGTATCTTCTAATAGACACTAGGTGCTATGAGGCCAGGTGATCTTCTAAGAGATATTAGATGCATCTTCTAAAATATGTTCAGTTTGCATATCGGCTTGAAATTTTGGAATTATACATTAAAATATGAAATGTATTCATTTTTACCAGATCACTAGTTTCTCAATATACCAAGACAGAAAGATAATGTTGAGGCAGGGTTGCTTAGCACCAGGCTTAGGGATGTCATTCCCTGCTGATGCATAAAGATTATTTCCTGAATACACTTACTAAGCTCGCAAGAGAGAGAGATCGCATTCAACCCAAATTACGAGAAAACTTGGAAGAAATTTTCTACCACCATAATTCTTCAAATGCTTTGAGCTCCAGTATAGACAGCCTTACAACTGACAGTCAAATCATCTGAACAAGATGAGGCAGCAGTTTCTTAACTTTCTAATTTCAATTATGTGGGCAGATCAAATACCATGAGTGATTTTAAAAAATGGAAATTAAGATTATTCTTTTTGAAGTGGAATGATTGTGAAATGTGCACTTGAATTCCAAGGAGAGAAAAAGTTGTGGTTTGTGGCTACTTCCTTTCCATTGCCACATTAGATAACCACAAGCCATTGCAAGAACATAATGTGGTTGCTAAATGCAGGCTACGGGAATATAGCTGAACATTAGAAAGAAAGGAAGCTGTCAGATTTGCTTGTTCTCCAAAAAACAAACTGCCTATGATTCTTCAATCAGGAATCATTGATGCTTCAAACCCAATTCTTAAACTCTGCTTCCTTGTCTCTTTGCTGCGACTGAAAAATCAGGAAATTAAAACTCAGGGAATAATAGAGGTGGAGCTGTTTCTAGATCAGGGTAAGTTCTAGTCACAGGATTGTGGATCTTTAAGGAAAATCTTATTCAACATTTATTGTGGCAACTTATAGCCTAATAGTGTGTCTCATATATGTGGATTTTATCTCATTAAAATGCATGGCTGCCATTTATTCCTAAAGGCAAAAGAATACAAAGCTGTTGGGCATGTTACTGAGATGAGAGGAAAGCCTACACTAAATGCCTTATATGTCTTCTGCGAGAGACTAGTAAGAATCAAATGAAACAGAGTAGTGGAAACCTTCCTCAGATGGTTGAATTGTAGCTCCCACCATCCTCTCATCACTACTCATGCTGTCTGGAATTGATGTGAGTCATCATTCAATGACACATGAAAGATGACTGGCTCTCCCAGCCAATAGAACACTTTACATTTAGCTATATAAAGAGGCACATTTCATTTCCCTCCAGGAGTTCCTGAAATTCATTAGGCTTATCCTTTGCCTATCTACAGTCACCAACAGGTCCGTCGCTGATAACAGCTGTGTTCATTGTAAACCACCATACTTTCCTCAAGGATGTGATCTGACCAGTTGAGTTCATGCAACATAGTGGTTGAACCTGCAACTTGGTGCCTGCCCTCAGTGGATAGGAAGTGGACATCTACCTGGTGTTCCTGTTCATGAGCAGGAACAAACCACATTCAGACTCAGGCTCCTTGCAAAGAATTGGCCATCTTCTCAATCTTTGGAGGGATGGAATACAGGTAGTCCTCGAATTACGACCACAATTGAGCCCAAAATTTCTGTTGCTAAGCAAAACATTTGTTAAATGGATTTTGCCCCATTTTACGACTATTCTGGCCACAGTTGTTAAGTGAATCGCTACAGTTATGTTAGTAACACCATTATTCAGTGAAACCAGCTTCCCCATTGGCTTTACTTGTCAAAAGGTTGCAAAAGGTGATCACATGACCCCTGAACACTGCAGCCATCATAAATATGAACCAGTTATTAGTGTGAAAAATGGTCATAACTCACTTTTGTAACTAAATTGTTATAAGTTGAGAACTACCTGTATAGGATTAGAAGGCAAAGGAGCAGAAGCAAAGGCCCATTAAAGGAACTTGGCAATGCCAGCCCAGAAGCACTATCATCCTTGCCTGACAAGCCAAGCAGAAGTGATCCTTCCCTGCAAGTTAGGTGGTTTTGATTCTCTACTATTCAGGTCATAATGGTCCCAAAGGTGCTTTTTTCAAAGGCAACTGGGTTTTTCTTGTGGTTTTCTTCTTTGAAAACATTTCATTTCTCATTCAAGATGTTTCTTGAGTTCTTCAGTTAGAACTGAAGAAACTTCTTGGATGAAAAGCAAAATATTTTCAAAGGGAAAAAAAACCCAAGAAATTCCAGGTGCCTTTCAGAAAAAGCAGCTTTGGGATAGATGATTTTGAGCATATACAGTTATATGTACTTATCTAATTTTTGCTGCTCTGCTTGCTTCATCTTGCCTGGCCATAGGAAATATCACTTTACTTGGTTGTTATCTTTTTTTTTTTAAGGAAAGCATAGTTCCTCTGGGTTTCTAGATATTGTAATGATTACCTAGAGGTATATGTAGCAATAAATGCTATCAGTTAATTTATGACAAAAATCTAGAATTAGACTTCAAACACAATTTCCAAACTTGGGTGAAGTAATTTCCAGTTGATACAAGGATCAGTTGATATGGAAATGTCTTCAGCAATATAGACATGTCTGCAGTCTCACAATTTCTCACTGCTTCAAAGGGAAGGAAGTGAATTATTGACTCAAAGAAATGGGGGGGGGGGGGAAACATCCCTTTGTATTTTTCCAGTGTGCTCCTTAGATTGCAGTTGCCATCACAGTATGCTGACTGCTACTGCAATCTGAGAAATTCACAATTAAATTTAAAATTACCTGATGTGGAAAAGTATGTTTTCATAGACTTACTTTGTTACAGTGGCCATTTCAATAAAATAAAAAAATCAGGCTTGCAAACAGATTCCAGAAGATTGGATGAGAAATAAATCATATTCAATTGCAGAGCACAAAACGATCAAAGCGGACCAAATGTTTTATGATGTTGGTTATTTGGGTGAGTGAATTTCTGACAGAGGAATGAGAATAAACTTCTAGAGAAAAGAATTCTTTTTACGTAGCATTTATGAATATAATATATAGTATAAGAATCACTCCTATTAGTGCTGAAATCAAGTGATCATAAAGATTTCATGTTCAAGGGAAAAGTTGCTACATAGCAAAAGAAACCCTAAAGGAAGCAGTTACCTATAAATTCTGAATGAAACAAAAAGCTAAATTTTATTCCACAGCATTGTCCCTTATTGCATATAACTGGTTGCCATCCATCATCCTTAGTAATTTATTTTCTTTGTATGTAGTATCCTAGAGGTGGGAAGCTGAAAACATACCTCCTTCCTTCATTTCCACTATCCAGGCTTAGTTTTATATTTCGATCATGTTTAGTGTTAATTGTTCTCCAAGCCCACATAATCTCCAAGTTCACATATAAATAAACCCAACAAACAGGCCTGAATAGTGGAAATGAAGGAAGGAGGTATGTTTTCAGCTTCCCTCTTCTAGGGAAATTTTGAGAATTTGGTGTGTGGGTGTGTCTGTGTCCGTGTAGCTTATTTTTTCCCATTGGTTATTGTTCATATTTCATATCTTCTATATTTTAACACAATGGAATTCACCAACATAAGATGTAGTGATGCCCGCCAAGTTTAAAGAGAGGCTAGATATATTCAAAGAGGTTAGAATAATTAATGGTTTTTTTATTATCTCCATGATTAGAGATAATTCATTACAGATAATCCTCAACTTACAACCATTTGTACAGTGATGTTCAAAGTTATGACAGCACTGAAAAAGTGACTTATGACCCATCTGTCCATCCATCCATCCATATATGAAAAATAACAGGAAGAAATAAAGATATCCAGTTGGAGGTGCAGATTGGATTTCTGAGATCACTGCCAAACAAACACAGGCAGGGATAGATCAATCATTTGTCTTCAGTGGGCTCATTGAAAAATAATTCTATGTGTGTAGGAGTGTGATGTTCTGTGTCTGTGGTATTCGCTGGAAATTATTTTTCTATATTCCACATTCTTCTACCCTTAGTCATGATTCTTTTCTATTATGATAGAATTGTGGAAAACATTTATGTTCCGCTCCCATCCCTTCCTTCTACTCCCTGCCTATCAATCTCCACAGTCTGTTTCCTTTGTTATCTCTACCGGCATCATGAGAATACGAACCAAAAAACCCTCCTTTCTCTTAGCTGGACTTGGTAACAGCAGTCAAAAGAAGAAGAACATGTCAGAAATGGACATCCCCATTTATCTTACAGTACCAGAAAAACCAGACATTTCTCTCAAGATGGACCAAGTCAGATTAGTTTGTTTTGCATAATGCAATCAGTTTGCCAAGAGATAAGACAAGGGACCTTTGGTGCGTCAGTGCCTCTAAGCCTGCCTGACATCTGACACATACACAGTGTGAGTGTGCTGCTTCTGTGGTGTTCTGTAAAGACTCTGTTGCATAACAGTGTAATTCTATTTTTTTTAAAAAACAGCAGGAGAGAAGATGTTCTCCATCAGCAGATGCCTCAGATGGAAGCTAGCAGTAGAGGGATGCCATTTGTATACACACACACACACACACACACACACACACATATGAACACATTCATGCATTTAAATACGCTTTGTGATGGCCCAGAATTGTTCTGAAGCATGAATGGAAATAAAATGCAGCTGTTTTAAGCAGCAAAGAGCTGATGGGTTTTGCCTTCTTTATGGAAATAGCTCAGTGGTGGTATTGAATTTTTTTTACTACAGATTCTATGGGCAAAGCTTGGTGGGCGTGGTGTGACTTTATGGGCATGGTTTGGTGGGTATGGCTTGGTGGGTGTGGCAGGGGAAGGATACTGTAAAATCTCCATTCCTACCCCACTCCAGAGGAAAGCTTACTGCTAAATCCCATTCCCTCTCCACCCCACTAACCTGCTTTCCAGCTCTGTTCTCCTGTCCAGGGCAACAAAAGAAGACCCAGCCGATCAGCTGGGACTCTGGAGGCAGAGAGTAGATGGGGGTGGGGCCAGTCAGAGGTGGTATTTGCTGGTTCTCCAAACTATTCAAAATTTCCACTACCGGTTCTCCAGAACTGGTCAGAAACTACTGAAAAACCATCTCTGAAATAGGTCCAAAAAATGCCAAAAGATAAAAGTTTTATTCCCTTGTTTCCTATCAAAGAACGATGAAGTTGCAAAGGGCTGTGAGACCATCAGTGCAATTCCCTTTTTAGTACTAAGACATCTCACACGGAAAGCTGTCTCCACTTTGAGAACTCCAGTGATGGAGAGGCCATCATTTCCCGAGGCAATAAAATGGAGCCCCTATTTCCCTCCCCATCCCAGCCCGCAATGCAGCATAAAATTTATTATTAAGCCCACTCTCCCATCTAGTCAGGCTCTATGACTTGTGCGTTGGATTTCATCTTTTTGGTAGAAACTGTTATTGTTGGACACCATTTATTCTTTATTTATTTATTCTCAAAATATTCAGAAGGAGCCAATAATGTATCTGTCTCTTTCTGGGAAAGATAATATTACTCACCAATATTTTTATTACTGACTTTTTCAAATCAAAAAAGGTTCATATCCTTCCGTTAAAGGGGAATTCCACCAGTCTCAGCAGCTTTAAGATCTATGAAGTTGAACTCCCAGCTGCTGGGGAATTCTGAGCATTCTAGTCCACTTATCTTAAGTTTGTTGAGACTGAGCAGCAGTGCTCCAGATCACTGATCTATTTGGTTGCCCCGTTCTACTCTTTTTTTCCACCCATGCAACATTTTATTTATTTATTTATTTATTTGATTTGCCAATTGTTTACAAGATAATAAGTATAAGTGTATACATGGTTGTGAATACATGAAATGGGTACATATAAGAAAAAATAAAAGAATAAGAGAAACAATAGGACAGGGACGGTAGGCACGTTGGTGCGCTTATGCACACCCCCTACAGACCTCTTAGGAAAGGGGTGAGGTCAATAGTAGACAGTCTAAGGTTAAAGTTTTTGGGGTTTGGGGAAGAGACTACAGAGTCGGGTAGAGTATTCCAGACATTGACCACTCTATTGCTGAAGTCGTATTTCCTGCAATCAAGTTTGGTGCGGTTTACTTTGAGTTTGTATCTATTGTGTGCTCTTGTGTTGTTATGGTTGAAGCTGAAGTATTCATTGACAGGTAGGACATTGCAATGTATGATTTTATATACCATGCTTAAGTCAGACCGAAGACGGCGTAATTCAAGGTTTTCTAGTTCTAGAATTTCAAGTCTGGTGGCATAAGGTATTCTACAACGAGTAGAAGAGTGGAGAACTCTTCTTGTGAAATATTTCTGGACTTTCTCAATTGTGCTAATATCAGATACGTAATGAGGGTTCCAGACTGATGAACTGTATTCGAGTATTGGTCTAGCAAATGTTTTGTATGCTCTGGTTAGTAGTGTGATATTACCAGAGAAAAAGCTACGTAGGATTAGGTTAACAACTCTTAATGCCTTTTTGGCTATGTAGTTGCAGTGGGCTCTAGCACTTAGATCATTAGAGGTGAGTATTCCAAGGTCCTTTACAGAGCTTGGGTCATCAACAAGATCTTGACTATTCAGCTTGTATTTTATTTTCTGATTTTTTTGCCAATATGTAAGACAGAGCATTTATTTGTTGAGATTTGAAGTTGCCATTTGTTTGACCATTCAGATACATAGTCAAGATCTTTTTGTAGGGTAGCAGTATTGTCTGTGGTATTGAACAGCTTTACATCATCAGCGAAGAGAACGCAATTGCTCTTAATATGATCACAGAGGTCGTTTATGTAGAGTATGAAGAGAGTTGGTCCTAGAACACTGCCCTGGGGGACACCACTATTGACAGGTACTGGATTTGATAGGACGCTCCCGATTTTGACCATTTGTTGTCTGTTTGACAGGAATGCTTCTATCCAGTTATTCAGTTGTCCAGAGATACCATAGGATTTTATTTTTAGGAGTAGTTTGTCGTGTACCACTGAATCAAAGGCTTTACAGAAGTCTATGTAGATTGCGTCTATTGCTTTGCCCTGGTCGAGTTGTGTCGTCCATATGTTTTTGCAGTGTAAGAGTTGCAGATTACAGGATAGTTTTTTTCTGAAGCCAAATTGTTTATTGGAGAGTAGGTTGTTTGTCTCTAAGTGGAGGATGATGGATTGGTTAATAATTGATTCCATGACTTTACAGGTGACGCAGCATAAGGAGATTGGCCTGTAATTTTCAACTAGGCTTGGGTCTCCCTTTTTGAAGATGGGGATGACTGTGGCTTGTGACCATAGGTTAGGCAAGGAGCTGGTCCTGAAAGATTTTTCAAACATCATCGTGTAGCAGCAGGATCCATTTGTAGATAAACATTGTGATGTTGGCAATTATATTTTCAACCCTTCTCCAGATTCTCAGCCATTTGAACCTTTCCGATTTGAAAAAAATCAGTAATAAAAATATGGGTGAGTAATAGGATAGAGACATAACAAATCCTTCCTATTGTGCAGAAAGTAGCAATATCATTGTGTGGCTGCAGGATCGAAAACTACCAATTTATGATGTTGGTAGTTATATTTTCAATTCTTCTCAAGATTCTTAGGATGAATTTGATATTTGTAACTGCTATAGCCACCCAGATTATTGCAGCATCTCTTTACGTACACATGCACAGATACATATATGTTGGGGGAAAATGTTTCATACTAATCATTATAGCATGCAAGTTATATTATACAAGGAGAGTTCAACAGTCAATGAGGTCCAATATAGACTATAGAGAACACGGGTGTCCAACTCACGGCCCTTGGGCTGGATGCGTCATGCACTGGCCACGCCCATGCCTGGTTTAACAAAGTGGGGGGAAATCCTGATACATCACATGACGATGACATGACGATGCGAGTTTGACACTCCTGCTCTAGAACAATGTTTCTCAACCCAGGCAACTTTTAAGACCTGTGGACTTCAGTCCTCAGAGTCCAATCCTGGCTGGGGAATTCTGGTTGAAAATCATACATCATCAAGTCTCCAAGGTTGAGAAATGCTGATCTAAAACATATGGTTTTATTGCAAAACAACAAGAATGGATGACATGTTACAAACTGAGATTGATGCTAAAAGTTCCTTTGAGGAACAAGCTTAATGGAACAGAGTTAATTTTAAGGGGAAATGCTGAAAGGTGGAGCTGAATGCTAAATATGAAGAAAACACTCAATTATATATTTAAAGCCAACTTGAGTTAGATCAGTTTTCCAGTTCCCAGAATTCCCCCAGGATTCTAGATTAAAGAGGGAAAGAGAAAATTAAGCAATGTGGTAAGCAGTGTAGTTGTGGGTAGACCAGATTCGAGGGGCGGGGGCAGAAATTACTTTCCTGGAATATGGGTTACTTTGATAACTGAAGTGTCCTCGCTCCCAGGACATTGGCATTATTAGCCTGGTAAAAGCCAATGAGAAATAGTTCCTTTACTGCAGGTCTGGAGGCCCAGGCTTCACTGAGAATTCTTAACTAAATAAAAGGAAACATAATAAAAGGAAGAAAATAATTGAGAATGTGGAAAAGAAAATAAGCCACTGAGGAAATGACTAAAATAACCCAAGTTATCCTTGAAATTTTTAAAACACCACGCAATGATGAATTTCCTCTGATTGGGGAAGGAGTCAAGAGGAGAAGGGACTCCCACTCGTGTCTGAATTATTATTTTCTCTTCCTGGTGACACCAGAACTCGGCTGTTTTACTTAAGAGTAAAACACAGCTCTGCTGATATGTAATTTCTTATTCAGCACTTAGCTTGACTTGCCAAATATATAGCTGGTCTTTTGATGATTGTTCAGAGGCAGCTGCAGTAAGTTTACATAATGGTTGTCTTTGGCCTGGGAATTTCTGGTTCCCAACTTGCCAGGGTTTAGTCTTTATGGTTGATAAGTACAAGGTAGCAACCTGGAGTCCTCCAATTTTACTTAACTATAAGTTCCAGCATCTTTCAACATTAGTTTCAATGATTGGGACTTCCAGAGATTGTTTTATATCAGAGGTGTCAAACTTATGACCTCAGGGTATCATCACATGACATATCACAACTTTTTTCCTCTTTGTTCAACCAGGCATGGGCGTGGCATCCGCTGACGGGCCACGAGTTTGATAGCCCTGTTTTACATCAAGCACCTGATGTAAGATATGGGTCAACCAATGCTGTGGGCATGATTCTATTCCTGCCTGTCCCAAAACATTATCTATTCATAGACTGAGATAAAATGTTTAAATATAACCATAGCCTAATTCAGCTCCTTTGTAACAGGGACTATTTTCTTATTTTGCTGCCTCCCCTGACTCAAGATCCCTCTTTTTATCAGTCCCTGAGATCAAAGATCTCATCCCTATAGAAGTGAGGGCTCCCTTTTGTCAACCTTTTGCATGTCCCAAAATAAAACTGGATCAAGTTGTAAAGGGAAGGCGTGCAAGATGAAAGAATAGAGTATGTTCCCAGTTGCTTCAGCTCTCCAAAGTTTGAGGGATAAATCTTTCACTCATCCTTCAGGTCAAATAAATTCATGCATTGATTTACTAAGTTATTCTTGGCAAGACAGCGGTATCTTATAATATATTAAAAAAGCTGTTTGTGCACTAAAGAACATGAGCCAGCTGTTTTATCATAGCCATAAAACCTCATTACAGCACATGACAATATTGATTTATAATGGATTTTCCGTAAGGAAGAGAGCCTGTGTTAGATGCTGAATTATCAGAGAGACAATCAGGATGAAGTCCTCTCTTAATTATGGGAACTAACCAGTTGTATCTCTCAGCTCACCAACTTCAATCTGTTGTGGTTGTGGGGATCAAATGAAAAATGTTCTCCATGGAAGTCATCTTGAGCTCTTCCTAGTTTAATACTTGGAAAGACAGGTGTTAATATAGCAAACAAGTATGTAAGAGATTGTACTCCTTGGAGGTAGGAATGGTTTTTAAATGTACTTCCTATCAGGTTAGACTAGAATGTTTCCTAACCTGAGCAACTTCAAAATGTGTGGACTTACTTCAGCTCCTAGAATTCTTACAATGGCCATGCTGGCAAAGGAAATCTGTGAGTTTCAATCTATACAACTTTAAATTGTCGAAGTTAGGAAGCAGTCTGCAATAGTCTAATCTGATAAAGTGTATATTTGTCTTTAACATTTATTTTTTCCCACTAAAGAAAAGTTGGGTTGGGTTGCTCATGACCTTTGGCCTAAAGCCAATATAAATGTATACACTGCAAACATATGTATGCAGACTTGCACACACTAATGATAATAAGCATCACATTGAAAAATATTAAGACTACATCTATTCTTTACTCAGTGAACAGGGAATAGGCTTTTGAGCAAACATGACTTAAGAAATGTCATAACTTCTTCCAATCCTTCCATATTCTTTTTAAAACAAGCTCTCTGCAGGCTGTTCACCCTTGTTTATCTACAATACTGAATTCAGAAGTCAGCTTTAAAAAGAAGGGACAAGCATCTCTAGTCCTTGTTTCAGAAAGGAGCCTGGAAACAAGCTGACAGCACTTAAGAAAATTTCTGAAATGAAAGGCAGCTTTGGAATGTTCAGAATTCTGTAGGACTACCATTCTACTTATAGATCCAGTGGCTAGTAAATTCATCAAAATGAATGCATTTAATTTTGTTTATTTAGTGTGTAGAAACTGATTTTTCTTGGCAAAAAGCATATCCATAGCTACAGATACTACTATGACCTAATGAAGACTATATTTTTGTGCAGATCCGTTTTACAATAAAGCTCTCTGACCATGACTAAGAGAAGGCAAATAGATTGAAAGAACAACATATTTTCCTGCTAACAAAGCTGTCTGGAACTGTGCCAGTAGTAGGAAGAGACCCAGACAATTTGTTCCATAGACTTCTGAAAATAAACATAAACCTGATTATTTACTATCCATCAACCCAGTGCCCACAGGTGTATACAGTATACTGTAATAAAAATATAGATCACAAAACCAACGCTGTTTTAAGATGGCAAAGGCAACCATGCAAAGCTGCACACAGGGGCTGCATGTTTGACCGACTGAGATAATCCACTGATCAGAGAGTCATAAAAGAGCAATGGGAAGACTAACTCTGAGTTTCAGCCAGCTTTCATTTTATATTTGGAGGGGCTTTTGCACAGAATGTCCACAGTAGATCCTCCTCCTCCTTGTTAATTTTGTTAATAGATCCTTGTTTATAGTTGCCAGCAAGAGAAATGTTGAGTTTGAAAATGGGCCAGATCCTGCCTGGGGTTGCAGAGAAAAACAAATCCTAAACCATTCTCCCCCAAATCTTCCATTCTAAATCCCCTTCCTCTTCCCTTGGGATCATGTGACCTGTTGGAAGAAAAGATCCTTCAGTGTTCAGTTCCAGGTGGGGAAAAAGACACTGGAAACATGGAGGCTATTTGGAAAGATGGTTTAATGGTGGACAGAATCACATGCCTTGGAGCTCCTGAGCGAAAAAGGGAAGAGGTGCTGAGAGTCCCTTGGTTTTATGCCCACTGTTGGGATTTGAATTTGAGCTTGTATTCTAATTGGTTGCCAGACTCCCATGCAGGGGCAATTCTGTAGGCTGTCTTGAGTCCCAGGCTTGGTTGAGCCTTGCTGGATAATGATGTAATGAAAGGGCTTTGAAATTCCTATTATGGGTCTGCCTGAAGGAGGTAGATCTTTGTTATGTAGAATGGACTGGTCCAGGCCTTATTGGCCCATTAGCAAAGGTAGAGGGGCTGAGTTTCTGCCTCTCTGAGTTTCTACTCCTCTTTTAGGGGAAATATTCTGCCTTTTTAATATATCTTAAAACATTCCATTTCTCTAGGAGAGGGGTGGGTTTTAACTTCCAACAGACCCAAAGAAGACTATATGCAGGCTGCCCTAGGTTTCCTTGTGTAGAGTAGACATACACACAAAGTGGTAATAGAGGAAATACAGAAAAATACCACATACTTACCTTATTACATGGGGGGGGGGGAATCACACATAGGCTTCCTACGGCCCCTGTTGGGAAAGAGTTGAAAAGAATTGTGGAAGTGTTGCCCTTCCAGTTTCTTCTCTCTGGTTTTGTACTGCAATAGGATCTATTTTTCTGGCAATCATTTTAAAGAGACAATGACTGAATGGAGAGAGAGAGAGAGCCAGAATCTCCAAGGATTGCCATGGGCTTTTATTCTACAACATTTTCCCCCAAGGGGGCTAACCAATCCTACATTTGGATTTCTGGACCTCCCAAACTCTTAAATGTAGCCTTCATCATAAAAAGTAGCTCAACAGTCCTACAGAAATATTTGAGTTCTTGAAACCCTTGCAACAATAAAAACAAAGGTCAGAGCTTTCTATTCTCCATTTTGTATACCAGGACTTTTAATATGTGTTACTTAAGGTATTACATCAAAACAACCAAGATAATACATATCTTAATGTATCTTAATCAGGGATTTGTTTGTTTGTTTATTAGACATAATAAACATATTTGTTTATTTAGACATATTTGAGAATGAAAAATCAAGAGTTGGTTCACTCTTGGAACTGAATCCTGCTCCAAAGTCCTATTCTTTTCCTGCATTGTTTGCTGCTTTGCTTGTTTGTAATTCATTCTTCAACTGAAAAGGCTTCAAAATTAACTTAAGAATCAATAAAAATGAATTAATTTCTGCTGTTAGGCTTGCAATCTTAAGAAACTAAGGTGTCCACTTATGTAAGTTAATATTTATATGAAGATGAATACAAGCTATAATAATTACTGTCAGCAGAGTTGTTTATGTGCAAACATCTCACCTCTAAGCAATAGGCATTCAGGGGTACCATTTATCTATGGCTTAATTTCTTTAAAAGAACTACTTGACACTTAGAGTATACTCATTTACACTCATACATACACATACATGCACATGGATGCACACACACACATATAACCTGAGTACATCCTGACACATGGGAAATGGGCAACACTAAATTCTGGGGTGGTTTACTACCTTTATTAAAGGATATGGTGGTAGAAAAGCAACATCCAGTTAATAATTATTTTTCATCATATATAGTATCTGAATGGATGTGATTATACCACAAGCACCTCTTAATAGCAATAGCAACAGCAATACCACTTAGACTTATATACCACTTCACAGTCCTTTCAGCCCTCTCTAAGCAGTTTACAGAGTCAGCATATTCCTGCAACAATCTGGGTCCTCATTTTACACACCTCAGAAGGATGGAAGGCTGAGTCAACCTTGAACCGGTGAGACCCGAATTGCTGAACTGCAGGCAGCCGGCAGGCAGCAGAAGTAGCCTGCAGTACTGCATTCTAACCACTGCGCCACCATGCTACTGCGGCTCTTTTGTACTTAATTGTGGAATGAAACAATATATTCCCTTATAAGGTAGTCTATAGTAGTTAACAATCCTACCTGGCATAGAACATGCTTGTAGAAAATCTGGCTTTAATTGCTTATTGCAGTTAAAATGGACTCAAAGTCACTAGTACTGATTCTGTCCTTTCAGTTAGCTAAAAATGATGCAGTGGCTATTGATATGGCTAAAACTGAAAATATAATCTGCACCTCTCTATCTTAATAAAATGGGGATTAAATTACAAAACAAAATTCTGAAACAAAAATGGAGGCTTCAGAAAAGGTGCAGGACCAAGAAAGTCATGGAGGGAGCAGATGAGATCCTCAAAAAAGAGAAAAGTGAATTTTAAAGAATAAAAAACAATATGAAAAGCAATGTAAAGAAGTAGTAGAAGCATACATGAAAAGGTATGAGAAATGTAGTTAATAATGGTAGTATAAACCAGTCTAAGCTATGTTTTCTTTTTCTTTTTTCTTATTTCATGCTTTTACCAATTTCTTTGGTTTACAGTTTCTGACTCCTCTTTTCATTTGACAGATTGCTTACCCCCAAAAGGATTACTATGATTGATATGGTGTATGTACACGAGTTCAGATCAAAGCATTAGCATTTAAGTAGATTTTTGGAAGAATTCATTAATGGCATAAGATTTCTTTCAAAGGGTCAATACAGCGAAGGAGAAGGATTTAGATTGAAAAGACTGCCAAATTGAAAGACTCCACATAATATATAGTGTTAAAACATCATGAGAATATACAATCAAATATAGAAGTACTAACACATTGGGGGAAATAGACAAAAACTACTAACTATCCATCTTCAATGAAAATGATATCAACCCCATTTCCATTGGGGAAAAATGAAGGTGGTGTTTTAGGGACACAGCAGATAAAAGATGTTGCTAGATCTGTTTATGCCATAGGTATGTGAAAGTGGAGAAATGCCCTCGGTAAGAACAAAGAAGTCAGTTTTGTATTGTTATTGTATGGAAGTCATTTCCATAATGTGTTTCAAGTGGGCAACTCTGAGGCCCAAAGTCGTATTAGCATTCTATTTGCATCCTCTCTAGCATCCTGAATTTCAATTCCTGAGATCCAGGCAAAAGGACTAAATTCCTCTCTCCAAATTGTGATAGTGAAATTTAGTAGCAAAATAGACTAATTTTGAAGGCAATGTTGAGCAAGTGGGCAGACGATACTACTATATTTGTGTTGGAAGCACCTAAGCGCTTCCGGATTGAAAGGATTAGCTGGTGACATCACCATTGCCAAAGGGACTCCCAAAGAAGCTCCTTTTATGTCCCTGGTATTTTCCCACCAAAGTGATACCTATTTATCTACTTGCATTTGAATGCTTTCGAGTTGCTAGGTGAGCAAGAGCTGGAGCAAATTGACAGGAGCTCTTTCCATCAACAACTCACTCTTGGATTTTGAGCTGTTGACCTCTCGATGGTCTTCTGACTCAGCATTCTAACCACATGAGCCTCAGCTCCTTTGGCAGGTGATGGTTTTAAGGAATTTAAGGTTAAAAATGAGAGCAGTTTGTTTTCAACTTGTACCTACTCCCAAATTTTAAGACAATCAAACAACACAATAAAACTGAAGAACTGGCTCATTCTCTCCTGTACTATGGAACTTCTCATTGAGCTCTTCAGAAAGCTGAAACCACACCAATCCTTCCATATTTATCAATTTCTGAATTTTAATTAACATATTTTAATCTCATTTTTGCCAGTCTCCACAAGCTTTGATAAACAACACCAGCCCCAGAATTTGCAATCCCAATGCTTCAAATAGTTGAAAGTTGACTGCTCATAACACACTTAGAAGTTCATATAAGCTTCCGTTCTTAGGGAAAACAAACCATTCTCCCCCCACCACTTTATCTCTTAAATTGGACTCTCTAGCTGCTCCTTCAGTTCAGAAGCTCCATGAAGCCACCAGACTCATCCAGGTTATACTGACTTTGAGCCAGTTGGCTCCTCGACCCCATTACACTCTGCAGTTTTTTTCTATCACCCTGCACATTAACATTTGCCATTGTCAACATTCACTTTAATGCTCTTGACCCAAGCTTTTGGGTATATTGCATCAAGGCAGGTTTAAATCTTTGATGCAATAGCCTGATAAAGACAATATATGCCACGAAATGAGGAAACCTCCAAAAAGCTTCACCCGCATCCAGTAGGCTGCCTTTAAGTGCAAGGCTGCCAAACCTAGAAAACAAGATCTACGTGGATTTCTGGAAAGATCTTTATTGTTATTGGGTGATCTAATGAACCTTGAAAACCTATCAAAACAATTCTACTCAACATATAGCTTTCTCTTTCTCATACATATTTTTTTCCTTCCCAAGACCCCCATGTTTAAGGAATCTGTTGTACGTTTCGTTACAGTTTCAGATCCTGCACAACTGACATTTGTTCAAGATATTATTTGTCTTCCAGATTTCATCAGATTAGGAAATAGGGGCAAAGTTTTAATCATTTGGACATGAATGGTGTTTAGTTTTTTGCCTAATTGGTTCTGTATTACTAATAATTATTAGTTTAGATTATATTTTCCTAATTTTTATTCAATGGATTAATCTGCAGGGCTTTAACCTTCTCTGCTTAGTCTGGTTAAATTGCCAATAGCCCTAAGAGTGTTGATGAAAAGCAAAACATATTCTGGCTTCTGCTTCTGGTAGGACACAATTTGATGAATCCTTTACTAATTGGGGTTTGTATAGTCCTGCAATCTGATGCTGAGTCCTGTAACATGCCCCAGAATTCCAACTTAATTTAAGCTTGGAGTCCATATTAACTTCTTGAAATATGCTCAGTTTCCTCCCAGTTCTTTGCAAATCATTGTAGGCTCACTTATCTATAATTTGAAAAGTAGAACAGGTAAAATGAGCAGTTTTGATTATTTTCCATCTTCATAGGGAGACACTGCCAAATGTTACCTCTTCTTGTAAGGAGCATCAGTCATGGTATCAAGGTTTATGTCATTTTTGAGAAGATAGTTCAATTAAGTATAATAATGCCCCTTTGTTCAGATTTCATTTTTATGGGGTGCCCATCAATCTAAAAAAAAAAAGCCTGTATACAACATACTCATATTTTTGTTTTACATGAACACCTGCAGAGTCCAATGTTTAGAAGGTCAGAAATATGTTTCGTGTGCAACCAAATATTTTTAGAAGAATGGGAAGAATGGATACTCACAAGAATATCCATAGTATACTTATGATTTATATTGACTGTTCCTAGTATGATTGATTGCTTATTGTACCCGATGACTATCATTAAGTGTTGTACCTTATGATTCTCAACTCCTGAACGAATGTATCTTTTCTTTTATGTATACTGAGAGTAATACCAAGACAAATTCCTTGTGTGTCCAATCACACTTGGCCAATAAAGTATTCTATTCTATTCTATTCTATTCTATTCTATTCTATTCTATTCTATTCTATTCTATTCTATTCTATTCAGAGGAACAATTTTCAGGACAGTAAAACAACATAGCAACTTTTGTTTGTGTCCTTCTCAGACATATCTGTTTTCTAAGTATGCTGTAAGTGAAGTCAACTTAGTATGGTATGTCATGCTTTTCTGGAGGCATTGAAGCTAAGATCCAAAGAATTCTAAAGTCAGCTAAAATCACAACAAGGAGGCTTTGGGGGCATACCCAAAGGTGTTTTTTCTAAAAGGCAACTGGACTTTTTTGGTGTTATCTTTGAAAACATTTTGCTTCTCATCCAAGAAGCTTCTTCATGAACTGAAGAAGATTCTTGGATGAGAAGCAAAACATTTTCAAAGAAAATACCAAGAAAATCCAGTTGCCTTTTAGAAAAAATATCTTTGGGACAACCATGACATGGATGATCTCAATAGATATTTAGTCATGCCCTTTGGAACCCTAGATTCAGCAGCTTCCATTTGAATGGGGGAAGGAAAACACTGGGAGACAGAGTGATGTAAGCAGGCACTGTGGCAAGCCTCAGCACTTTCCTTTGAGTGTCATGATGTCATGGGCATATGCAAAAGGTACAGCACTTGCGGTGTGATGTTGCAATATTGTTTTCATCATTCTGACAAAAGCCGGACCTTTTTGCATGAGACATTCACACTACAATACAGAAAGGCAGCTCCCAAGGTTTCCTTTTCCTTTATTCTCCAGGCTTTGAGCCAGAGATATGTATTTTGAAACTATTAAACTTTCCAGCCCATTCCTTAAACAAGGAACCTTAAGCAATGGTCTCTTCCTGCAAAAATAGCTGGAAATGCTAGGTCTTGCTCTTACTTTAAAGTCTTTCCAGGCTTATTTCCAGCAGTGCCAGTGGGAATTTCTTAATCAGAGTTTCTAAGAAATAAAACTGTACCCTGCTACATGGGAAATCATGCCCTCAATGCTGGTTTCTGCTGAGATAAAATCATACTCTGCATCAGAACAGAAAAACAATCCTTTTCAAAAAGGGGCAGCTTATTTATTTCATCGTTATTGACAGCAGATGAAAACTCACCTGAACCATCTTCTTGGCTCATAGTATATGAGCCTTTCTCTTTCAGAAGAGTGGGATTGTTCTCTCCTCTGGACTGTTGAGGAAAGCAAAGAAAAAAATCTCTGAAGTTGACAGATTAAAATAATAAACACTTTCCCCATCGGGTGAGGCCTGTGTAAGCAAATGCCTGCTAGAATGGAGTGGAACAGCTGCTAAGACACAATCAGAGGCAGCTTTTGCAGGGCTATATGTCTAGGACTATACATCTAACCCTGTTGATCAGCGTTGTTCCAGGCATTTAACAAATCAAGATTATTCTTCCACCTTGTGCAAGAAGATGTTAGAAAGCTGTTGTCCTGTTTATCTTACTCCTTCACCTTTTTTCATCTTTTAAAAAACAGACTCATTGTACCTGGTATTCCTATTACCAGCTTGTCAACCTCCAGCTGATTAAAGTTAGGAAGAATTCTTTCTCTGGGGACAGGTTGCTCATTAACTGTCTATCACAAAGTCATGGGTATCTTTATTAGAACCTGTTTATATTGGCTCTTGGCAGAGCATAGGTCATTTTTGGTAACTAGATTTATTGCCAGGCCATTTTAATAAGAGGCAGAGATATCAAACTCATTGATCTCCCTCCCACACTATTGACTTGTTTCATTGGCTTGCTTACAAGTTTCTCCATATAGCTGGTGCCCCCCCCCACATAGTTTGCAAGTTATCTGAAATTGTAAGACAAGCTATTCTCTTCCTGTAATACTTTGATCACATTTTATGAATTTGATCAATACAAACCAAAATATAATCATTTAAAGTCCAGTGATTCAAGTAACAAGTGTAAACAATTGGCAACTATTGATTGACACACATTGACAGTCTTCAATGCTAAGCAGCCTAAATGTGTAAATAAATAAGTCTTGGTATTAGTTTCAATAGATATGAACCAAGTCCCTCCCAGATGATTACATCTGGAAATTATGGGAGATTTAAGTCCAGTAAAGTCCAGTGACCTTAAGAGCCAGTTTGGTCTAGTGGTTAAGGCACCAGGCTATAAAGTGGGAGACCATGAGTTCAAGTCCTACCTTAGCCATGAAAGTCAGTTGGGTGATGTTGTGTACATGACATTCTCAACCAAACCCACCTCACAGGGTTGTTGTTGTGAGGAAAATAGTAAGAGGGAGGTGGTTTGGATATGCTTGTCTTGAGTTATATGTGAAATAATAAAAGCAGGATACAAATAAATAAATAAATGAAAGTAAATCTGGCAAAAGGGAGATATCTTCATGAATAAATGAGGTAAGAGTTAAGGATGGGTGCATGAGCAAATCACATGTAAAGGACTATAGAGATAGTCTTGGAGAAGATATAGGACAATTGTTAAGAAAACATGAACTTCGCTCAAAAAGATGGGAAAGGATGAAAAAAAAAAAATCAGGATTACTCTGCCTTGACTGTTTTTGATATTAACAAGAGGGAGAGACAAACTCTGTCAGCCTTTCAAGATTTTGTGATTACATCCTTTAACAATAAAGTTGAGTTCCAATAGTTCATGTGGTATCCTGACTGTTTGAAGAACTGATACCAACCCACCTAAGAAAAGGAACTCCACAATTAAACTTGCAAACAACTGCATGGACAGACTGAAATATTCAAGCATTTGGATCCCAAATGATGAGACATCCAGGTTGAATATCAAGAAATGTGGGCAAATTACAAAAAAAAAAAAAAATTCTGACAGATTTTTCAAGATCAGAAAAATCATGGCACAATCAACAGACTTAGGATGCAACAAATAAAATATTAATATAGATATTTTATTACACAATGAAGTCCATTTGATAAATCAATGTTCATACAGTTTATGAAATCATGCATATATTATATCAAATTTACATAGCTGTCATGGTGCTGCATTAAACTGACTTCATTGCTTATGTTCAAAACTAACATTCAAATTTTAACAGACACTCCTTTAGTCCAGTCCATAGAATTGAGATTTTATTATAATCAAGAATAATCACATTAGAAGTCTGACAGAAGCACAGGAAGCTAAAGGAAAATGAAAAGACAATAGAAAACATACAGAGTATGGAACTATTGCACGTATTCCTCACCCAACCAAAGTTATACTCACAGTCTTACAAAGATGAATGGAGTGATACAAGACAATGAAATGACAATGAAGAAATAGATTTCAAAAAAAAAAAAGATAGAGAAGGATGAGAAAGAAGGACATAAAAATAGCTAAAGGAAAATGTTTTTGTTTTATTTGATTTGTCAATCGCTATAATAGGTATAAGAATAAACATGAGTATAAATACAGGATATAGGTATGAATAAATGGGGACAATAGGACAGGGATGGTAGGCACGATTGTGTGCTTATGCATGCCCCTTACAGACCTCTTAGGAATGGGATGAGGTCGGTAGTGGATAGTAAGGGTAAAGGAGTGGGAGTTTGAGGATGTAACAACAGAGTGACGTAGTGCATTCCAGGCATTGACCATTCTGTTGCTGAAGTCGTACTTTCTGCAATCAAGTTTGGAGCAGTTTACATTGAAAAGAATATGATAACATAAGCAGATTAATTTTACTGACTACAGCAAAGCCTGTGGTTACAAAATTCATGCCAGAACATGGAGCATACTAAGGCTAATGGGTGTGCCAGAACATCAGATTAGTCGTCTGGGGAACTTTTATCATGGATAAGAAGCTACTGTAAGAACTGAAATTGAAGAAAAGGGGTGGGACAGAAGGGGAAAAAAGTGATGTAAGGATGTATATTATCTTACATCTGATTGACTTATTGTCAGCAAATATATTATCAGAATTACATGAGGGATTGGAACTAATGTGAAAATTATGTTAACAATCCAATGCCACCCAGGATCAAACCTGGGAAAGGAAAGGATTGAAGAAGGAGCTATAGATTCTGCTGTGAGTATTACACACAACTGTAATCTCCCATTGGTAAGCGGGCAATCAATTGCTTCAGAGGTGTTCATGCAGTATGTTCAAAAAAGTCAAGATGGCCACAAACAATAGGTTTGAAGCTCTGCTCATTCATCTTTGGTCCTCACTTGGCACTCAGCTTTTACCTGTTGCTCCAAGAAGTTGTAACACGTGCAGTAGCCACTCTCTGGTAAACCATCTTGGCAGAAGAGCCAAACCAGGTAAGGGTTGCCAAAAGGCCTTTGACCTTCAGTGAGATAGAAAATCTCTCTCTTGCAGCATGTGAAGTCTGTCCCCGACAGATTGAGCAGAAGAGACCGATCAATGGCTCAATGGTCAAGAATGCAGACCCAGCAGGCATTGTAAAATGCTAAGAGTGTAACATCCTGGTAATCCACTGTAGCAGAAGAGATCTCCAGATGTAATGGTTGTCTTTATACCTGGATTTGGGTCTCTTCTGCTGAGTGTGGGACAATCCATAGAGCTCCACTTAAGACTCCATCATGCACTCTTTTCTATTGTGCAATTCACCTTCATCTACAAACCATCTGCAATTCACTTCTGTTCCAAACCTAATTCGTTGAATCCTGCAGTGATGGGGGAATGATGAAGCAACAGTGAAGATGACTACAGGTAGTTGTAAACACAAATGTGTACATGGGCGGCCTTTGGACCAGTGTTTGGATGCTGCTGGATGCTTTTGCTGCCACGCTACAGAGACAAACAGAGTGCCCGGGCAACCATTTTTGAGATAGTACCCTCACATGAAAGAGTTAGAAAAAGTACCTTAAACATTGCTTACCTTACAACATCTGGCTAGCTAACTGTGACTGGTAGATAATCTCCTTAGCAGTTGAGTATCAAGGGGGGGGGAAACAAATCATACAAAAAATCATTATTAGAACCTGGAATATCAACAGATTGCTGGATAGAAGCAAGGCCTCAAGGCCTGAAAGACAAATAGCATCCATAGTAGCCAAACTTCATCATTATACTATTACACTCAGTCCAAGCTTTCAGATGACAGTTCGTTACAGGAAGCAGCAAATAG
Source organism: Notechis scutatus (assembly GCF_049901735.1). NCBI lineage: Eukaryota > Metazoa > Chordata > Lepidosauria > Squamata > Elapidae > Notechis > Notechis scutatus. The sequence continues at coordinate 313,234,315 of NC_142009.1, read as the reverse complement.
ATAGATGTTCTTTTGGAAAAGGAAATCACATAATGACAAGATTCACAGGGTAGGTTTTGGAATCATAATGTTCTGCTGAAAAACATTATCTACTGGAATAAATGAATGTGTTACATAGTTCTGCTGTCCACTCAGGAAGTCCTGGTACAGCCAGGCTGTGTGGCAGCTCCACACTATAGTGCTTAATCAATACAATAGCCATATCTCCACATAGTTGAAAGTCAGAGAGCTGTGGTTATCACTTTTCACCTATACAGATCTATGTCCTGTACTCCATACCAATGCCACATTAAACAACTGGAGAAATTTCACGTGTGTTTTCCCCACTCCATCCTCACAATTTGTTGGCAAGACTGTGTCTCCAACCAGAAAGTTTTGGATTACATAAAGTCCACCAGCATTAAGACTCTGATTATCAGACCAATAGGTGGGACACATCTTCAGAATGGCCAACCACCCTATGCCTCACAATTCCTCTGGCATTTATTGGAGACTAGGACCATGAAGTCATCCACACAAGTTATACAAAGATGCTGTGAAGGAAACCACATGCTGCTATGACATCCGGCTGCTGACAGAACTCACTGAAGAGCCCTATGCTACAAAGGCTTGGAAAACAGACACTACCAAAACCTAAGCAGTATCAAGAATAACATCCACTTATTGTAACAATGGACTTCCAGAACCCCCGTTGTGCTAGACTCTACACTTTTGTGTCTATAGATAAACTGCAAACAGTATGTCTTCTTCGAACTCAAAGGAATACACACAAACACATGTGTGACACCCCTGTCTTTCTTGAAATGACTTTACTATAGCATTATAGCATGCAATAAAGACTTAGCTATGACGGGTCAGCTGTCTGGATAGCTTCTGCTCAATTCAAGTTGGGGAGCCTGACAAAAGCATTAACAATCTGTGACGTGCATATGACACTTCATTGTTACATGGAAGTAAAATAAACCTAGAAGAGCTTATTATGAAAGTAAAAATGGGAAGTCAAAACTCTGGATTAGTGGTAAATAATGAGAAGATTAAGTTAACACCAACTAAGCATGCTTAGTGCACTTATAGTTGATCGTGAAGAATCAAGACGGCAGATAGTTTTGTTTTGAGAAGTCAAGATGGATAAATAAGGACCATGCACTAGAGAAGTAAAGGGAAGATTTCTTCTAGATAGGAAGGAGTCACAAACCTAGACAAGAGGATGAAGGATAAGGATATTTCTGTGATAACAAAGCTCAGAAGTAGAGATCAATTCTTTTTTTCAGTACCATTGTACATAGCTAAAAAAGGTATACACTGAAAAAAGTTGGGGAGAAAAGATCATTTACACAATACATCATTTTGTAAAGATGAAGGCAGTGTAAAATGGCAAAAGAGAATTTTAAAAAACTACTGGTTGGTCATGGAAGATGTTAGGAATAACAAGGTTACCTGACATAGTTTGGGTAAAATAATATATATAAACTATGATAGTAAGTTTAAGTGTGTGTCACTTTAAACTGCAAAGCATGTAATTTTGGGTGCGGTTGTAAAACCGCCATAAGAGGGAGCAATAGAACCTGCTGGCTTGCTTGCTTGCTGGGCTGGATTGATGGTTTGCTAACTGCGTATTCCCTGCTGCTGAGTTTTTTGAACGTCGAAGGAAGAAAGGAGGTTTGACTTCTTTATATCTCTACTGCGAGAAGATATATTACTGGACTGATATTTGTAAGTTTACTGACCTCTTTTTCGACACTGGACTTTGCAACTGAATAATCCCCGAACGGACTGAACTAGTGAATGATATATGGATTGTTTGACTATGCTAAAACTCTTACTGGAATAAACTATTTAACTAGCACAGTGTATCTGTTTTACTGAGTGTAAGCTACAAAAACGTTTATCTCACATATTTGCCTGACTGCCTGACTGCCGTGCACATTCTGCTAGGGTGTATCCCTAACAGAAGAGATAGATGAACAGAGAATGAAACCTTAAACCTCTTAATTTTTTTACAGAGAGGGAGTTATTTCCTTCTCTACCAACTTCAGACTTCCAGAGATGTATGCATGTTAGATGAAAAAACAAAACTGTGGATCTCTCTCTCTCTCTCTCTCTCTCTCTTCCTTTGGTTATTGTTGATGAATTTTAAAGTAAGATGGATGAAACAGCAAATTTGGGCTTGCTTCTGCTGGAAATGGTTGCATGTTTATAATTTGATTTGTTTGTTTGCCAGCAGAATGGTATAGTGTACTATAGATGGGATGGCCAAATAAATATCAAAGCCCTGGGATTGTCTACCAGCTTCAAGAAACTTTCCTATGGAAATCCTGCTGAGCAGTTAATCTGTTTGCCACTGTAACCCCAAGTTCATAATTGACAGAAAGCCTACCTCTTAGAGGAAAGTTGAATCTGATTGTTAAATGTTTGATTGATTTGCAACAGTTGAGAAAAAGTACCTGATTCCCAGTTAATTCCTATGGGACAGTGGTAAAGCACCTGCCCAAATTCAGTCCTTACTACTCAAAAATAGATGATGAAATTAAAGAGCTCAAACATTCACATTAGCCATTTATGGTACCATTCAGCCAATGTTGTGTTAATACAACACTCGGCTTTATCTCACCATAGCAACAGCTGGGTTGCTGCTAATCAATCACAGATGTGAAAAGGCTCTTTTGCACCTAAGCAGGGCACAAACATGCTTTGGCAACACCCATCTCTCCTGTATCCCCATGTTGCTGCCTCCATTTCATCCTCAGCCCATGACTAAGGTAGAGCTAAGTCATTCTTAAGCTGTACCACTGTTAAAATTGTATTTTTCTCCTTATTCTAATTCTATCCTAGGGTGTCCTCAAAGCATATAAAAACCTTAGGCTTAGGAAGGAGGTCCAAGGAGGGCAGTGAATAGAAACAGAAATTGAGGCAGGATTTATTGTAGACCACCCAATGTGATGTGATGAATAAATAAATAAGATCCTAATATACAGTTTTCTACTGCCAACTCAAGGATGGGTAGAATATAGCATTGCAGCTCAGCTCTAGGGAAGAATCTTTACTATTCCAAATCAGAATGAAAATTGCAGACATTAATGAACAAATAGTCCAATCTGGACTAAAGTAATGTCCTCAGTTCCTACTAATATTCATAAAAAGGGACTTCTTCCCACCTATTGTTGGCTGAAATAAGGAAAACAAGAAATGATGTGTGAGTGGTTGAATGATAAGGACCTGAATCTTGAGCCTCTTGTTCACAAGCTTTGTATCTAAGGACTTATCTGTGCCCTGTTCCCCTTGATTCATAATGACATCTCGGTGTAGTACACTCTAGTTAAACAAAACAAAACAATAGCTGACGTCTCTGAAGCCAGCTCACTGCTCTAAAGTGTATATCACAGTTAGAATAAATATGGGTCAAGGCCATTTAAATCAGCTATTGAAACCAGGAAGAAACAAAACTAATTTGATACGTTTATTTAAGCCAAGCTCTAACAAAGATTGTGTGTGACCTTTAGAATGTGTTAACATCCAAATATTGCCTTAATCTTACTTGACTTCCACTTCTTCTTTTAAATACTTATATTTTGTATATTTTCTTCATTTTTACATAATGAGCACACACCCTTATTAAAATCAATACATTGATCAAAACATTATCCTTTGCTTCTCTTTGCTTCAATGTAGTCCCTTTCCTCTACAGACATAGCAGAAAACAAAATAGAATGCATCAGGATGGTACATAGAGATTAGATCCAATAGTTGAACACTGGATCATCATTCTCCTGTTGAAATCACCCTGTCCAGTTTGATATATTGTAGCGGGTCTGGGAAAACTCATCTTAGCCAACTCGCCATGGCCATCTTGCCGCAGCCAACCCAGCGTGGCCATCTTGCCACAGCCAACTCACTGGGGGACAACTCACTGGGGGCAATCCATGTGGGATAACTCAACTTGATAAATGTTATCCTCCACTGTTTCTTCTACATTTCCATTTTTGTCAATGGAAATAATGTCAAAGAAACAGTGGTGGCTAATGTTTATCATGTTGGGTTATCCCATGTGGAATGTAGATATATTTGTTTGTTTATTTATTTATTGAATTTATATTACCACCTATTCGCCCATGGCAATTCAAGGTGGCTTACAGAATGTAAAACCATATTTAAAAAAAACCAATAAAAACTAACAAAAAGAATCAAATAAATTAATAAAGTACAATAGAATAAAATCTGGAGAAGAAATCACCACCCAACTCCCACCCCCACCTTGCCCTGACGATCACATGAGCCATTTGATAGGCTCTGGGTTCTCCAGGCCTGCTGGCAGAACCAGGTCTTCAGTGCCTTCCGGAAGAGTATTAGAGAGGGGGCCATTCTAATCTCTGGGGGAATGATGTTCCAGAGAGAGGGAACCACCATGGAAAAGGCCCTTCTTCTGAGTCAGACGTGTATCTCCCTCAGGGATGGGACCCACAGCATTCCCTGCCTCCCCCGCCTTTGATGGGTATATATGGATTATATATATTATAATAATATAATATAGATTGTGTGTGTGTGTGTGTGTGTGTGTAGATGGGTATATCTATATATACAGATTCCTTAATATCGATGTACTTGATAATTTAGAGAAACTAAGCATAAATTAGAAATGTGCATCAGAGCCACTTATGACCTTCCAGCATCCCCGTGGCCACATGATCAAAATTTAAATGCATAGCAACTGGAATATATTTATGACCGTTACAGTGTTCTGGGATCATGTGGCAACCTTTTGCAATCTTCTAACAAGCAAAATCGGTGGGGAAACTAGATTCACATAACAACCATGTTACTAATTTAACAACTATAATTATTCACTTAACAACTGTGGCAAAAAAGGTCATAAAATGGGGTGAAACTCGCTTAATAACTCTCTTGATTAGCAATGGAAATTTTGGACTCAGTTGTGGTTGTAAATCAAGGATTATCTATCCTCTATAAATTCGTATAGGTTATTTCTATGTGTGGCAATACAGACATAGCTCTGCAGCCTTTTTAGAAGACCTCACCCTTCTAAAGCAGAGTAGGCTTGAAGCTTCATAAAGAACCAGAATTGGAACAGAACAGATATAGATGTGGATCTACCATCAGGTAAATTTATTTCAGTCACTCCAAACTACCATGGAATCCAAATTTTAGGCAAACCTAATGCAATCCTTAGTGCATAGCTCTTTATTAAGTGTTTATTAAGTACTGGTTTCCTTTAGAATTACTCAAATAAGTAGCATACACACTTTAATTAGCAAGCTATAATAAATAATAGACAAATAAAATATAATAAGGCAATTTTCAGGGTTTCATTTTGCACCAATTAAAGTTTAGGTTTTGATTTGTGTTTCCCATATTGCAGAATATACACTACAGGATCTGTTGCAAGAATGTCTTAATCTTCCTGGCTGTTCTCCCAGCTGAGCTCCGGTTTTCTTTTTGTGCAACAGATTCCTTCTAGTCCTTTTGCAAAAGTAGGTGATCCAACCCAACAATGAGTCATGTAATGGCAGACAAATATAATCATTAATCTATAAAGCTAAGCAGACATGAGCTGGCTTTTTGGATGGGAGGCTATCTAAGTGTAAGTCTTCATTTATGCTTATGTGGTCTAATGTCCTGACAATAGAGATATACCATCCGAGAACTGCATGCAAGTGCCCTGCATGGGAGGTAGAGATGGGGCCAGGGCCGTCCGACAGTTATTAGCTGCCTTCAGATCCGGAGATCAGTGGGGCAGAAGAAAAGCTGGAGCCTGTTCCTGATGTGCGTATGCACAGAGCTGCCAGGAGAAGGGAACAGTTAAGAACAAGGGTCGACTCGGAAGTAAAGGCACAGATGGTTGGAGAATGGCCCCTTCCATAGAGAATAAATAGGAGCGAAAGGAGAGAGTACTTGAAGGAGACAATCAGTTCATTTAATTAGTGTGTAGATTTGTTTGTGACTCTCAGAGACTTCTTGCCAAGTATTTCTTGTACAGTGTTGCACTTGGAAGCTACTGGCCTAGCAACTCTCCAAGCATGATAAGGTCTGTGGTTGCAATTCACCCTTGAAAGACTGTTTGCCGGGACTTTGTTGGATGTGAATGAAAGAAATTCACATTAGCCAAATAAAAAGGGGTTTGTTGGGACAAGGAGTCTGTTTCATGATTTTGTGAAGCCTAGATCAGAACATGGACAATGGAACATGAGGGAAGGAGAAGGCCGCCTTCCCTCTTTCTTCTCCTTGCTCCTCCTCCTTCCATCATACCAGCCGTTCCATTGTCAATTTCTCTATTGCAGTATAGCACCCAGAATCCACTTTGATAGTGTGGGGGTGGGTTAATTTAACAACCAGTTTGCCCAGGTTCAGGTTGGCCATCATGGGAGGCTCATCCCACATGTGCGGCAGAGCTGGAGGACAGAGATGGGCTGTGCCTCCCACAAAAGCCAACCTGACTCTGGGCGAACCGGTTGTTAAATTATTTGAATCCCACCACTGCCAAACAGTGCTAATAATGCTAACTAGAGAGCCAGTTTGATAGCTGGCTGAGGAATTCTGCAAGTTGAAGTCCACAGGTCTTTAAGTTGCCAAGTTTGAGGACCTCTGAGCCAAATGCTTATTTCCTTGTCAGTTCAATGCTAACTATTGGGACTGTAGAAATGTACCTTCTCTGGAGCAGTCCCTGACTGAGAAGTGAGGTTCCTCTCAAGATCTGAATGCCTCCATCCAGCTGGTGTTTCAAAGAACCCTGGGAGAGAGATCCCTGGACGGGGAGCTGATGTGAAGGGCTATAGTGAAGTGCCTAGAGTCATTGGGAGTCAGGCAGCATATAAATTTAATAAATAATAAGAACGTTCTATTCTACATCTCCTTCTTTTACAGTTACTGTAACAGTTGGAGGCCGGCAACATTTGCTTGGACTTTATGACACAGCAGGACAGGTAATATACCTCCAGTTTATTTATTGTTTTCAGGCCATAACTTTTCAGTCATGAATAGCAACACTCTTTTTCTTTCCTTATGGACATTCTGAAGTAGACATTTTACATTTCTGTAAAGTTATAGAAATATATACAATTCTACAAAAAGCATCATATAATTGCCACCCTAAACTTACAATATTAGATATGATGAATAATTAGAGCAAATCCAGTTTTTTGCATTTTCAGAGATATTGCAGGTTTCTCTTGGCATAAAATTTAACGAGGCCAACCTCTTATAGCATTAAGAATAACCATCTCAATGCTGTGGATCGTCTTTCTTTATCCTGCTAGCTTTGTTTCTAACCTTTTTTAATTGATTTCAGTGTTTGCCTTTCGGAATAGTAGAAACTTGAAAATGTGAAAGAGCCAAACTGGTGGTTTATGCTGGCAACTAGCACCATCTTCTGGTTAATTTAAGAGACTGTCTCTAAAGCTATGCTTCACATAATAGTAATATTGAACATGTTGAAGAGCTTTGGAGCATCTTCAAAGATGATGAAGTCTTCCTACCTTTTCCTTTCATGTTTTTGAATAAGAAGTGAATTCCCCACAACCAAGACCAAATAGCAATTCTCGGTCTCATCATGTGTACTTGTTTGTTCTGACAGGAGGACTACAATCAACTGAGACCCCTCTCCTACCCCAACACAGATGTGTTTTTGATCTGTTTCTCTGTGGTAAACCCTGCTTCCTATCACAATGTCCAAGAGGAATGGGTTCCAGAATTGAAAGTCTGTATGCCACATGTGCCTTATGTTCTCATAGGAACACAGGTAAATGACCAAAAAGAAACAGTGGAAATGTCCATCAGTAGTTGACCAGGATACTTTGTGAAACACAAACTAGACGGGGAATAGCAGGGGAAAACTTTCCTACAATGAATTGTGTTGGATCACAAAAGGATCCAAAGACTTCCAGAAATGAGGGTGTGTGTGTGTGTGTGTGTGGATGGTTTGTCTTATTTTGATTCACTGTAATTTCAGAGGTACTGAAAATGAGTGTGGAAATCAGTATGGAAGAAGTAACATCTCACCTATGAGTTGGTCAAATAGCTCTGAGCATTTTGCTGATGAAGTTTATAGTTTGAGAATTAGAGACAAGACTATCTAAATTTTGTGTTTGTCTGTATAGATTGACCTTCGAGATGACCCCAAAACTTTGGCTCGGTTAATATACATGAAAGAGAAGCCCCTGACTTATGAACATGGCATCAAATTGGCTAAAGAGGTACTGCTTTCCTTCAACAACAGTAATAGTAGCTAAACTGATATCAAAGGCCTTTCTCTTTTTCTCAGGGCTAAGCACACAGAGATTTCATTCAATCACCATTGCCCCCTAAGAAATACGAAACAATAGATATATCTAAAAGTCTTTGTAAATCTTGTTTTTCTTTAATTCATTGTATAGCATAATTATTTTCACCATTTAAAGTCTTTAGTATGATGGCCCTTAAGAAAACCTTCCCAAAACTGTTAGCCTTTAGAAATAAGTCCTAGCATTCCTAGACATTGGTCAATGGAATTTGGGTTATTATCTCAATATAACTGGAGGAAAGTTTTGAAAATCCTGCCTAATTTTAGCATTGGTTTCTCACTAATTTCATTATGTGTATAGCCCCAGTCACGTTTCCATTATTTTAGACTTGGTTCCCAGCTTAATAGGTACACACATTTTAATTATTTTATTTTTGTTATATTTCTTCCATTGAAGAAATTAATGGAACCAGTTCAGAAACAATGAGCCAATTGGGGCAGCACCACAAACTATGAGAGACCCCTAAAATACAATGCCTATATTTTTTTAACTCTACAGTGTATGGCAATTTAAGAATTACTCTCTTATTTTGCCATGGTCTTTAGAGAAGACATTCTCAGAGGATAGGTAGGAGGCAGGGAAATCCTTGGATAGTGATGTGGAGGGGAGTGTCAAGAGGATAAATGAGAAGAAAAGATAACTAGTGCTAGAGTACCTGCCTGCGTTTTTGGGTGCTATGGGAATGTTGCCCATGGTTAAATAAAATTCATAGTCTGGTTAGTCCTTTATCATGACCACAAAATGGTTTGGGCCCAATCTTCTTCTTTTTAAGGTGAACTCTTCTTAGATTAACCAAAAAAAAAAAATGTTACATCTAAACAGAAACATAAATACAATTTGGACCCAGCACTGAACATCAGTGTACATCTTTAGTTACATTTTGATGGGAATTAGGAACAAAAGGGGCTAACATCTTCCTGGCTTGATCCTGGGTTCCCAGAGGCATTTGGTACAATGTGCTGAACTAAGTGGGCCTTTGGTCTGATCCAGCAAGGTCTCTTCTTCCGCTTTACTTCTCATTGTCAGCATTCTTGCTCTTTCTCTTTCATTCAAGATTGGAGCCCAGTGCTACTTAGAGTGTTCAGCTTTGACCCAGAAAGGCTTGAAGGCTGTCTTTGATGAAGCAATCCTCACAATCTTCAATCCCAAGAGGAAGAAGAAACTTTGTGCCAAGTGTTGCAGCTGCTGCTCAGTTTTATGATGCCTGGAGTTCAAAGTGGACCAGTCTTGCCAGTTAATAATCCAATCCTGCACAGAGGGACGTGACCAGAAAAAAAAAAAACCTACTTTATAAAGTGATTCTTCCTAATCTGTGATTCCTCTCAAATGCAACTTTGTAGACCTTTCATTCCTTGCTTGTTTTTTTTTCCTAATGACTATGCATCTGTAAATACAAGTTCATGTTGTGATAACTTCTCTCTGCTTAGCCAGCAGATACAAGAAAAAAAAAAACTTCAGAAATTCTTGATATAGTCAGAATTCCTGATGCACCTGGAAGGAAAAAAATGATTTAAGGATCCTAATCCTAAACCTGAGCCAAAAAGAACGAACTTTGTCATTAGCAACCCACAGGAAGAAATAAGTAAATCCCAGCATTTTTTCTTTCTTTCTATGACACTATAGTCCTTTAATTCAGGATACAGTTGGAGTGGCTGGACCCAGCTGAACATTTACTACCTGGATGCCCTTCCTGACACCTATGTGAAGTTTGCAGCAGATATTTGTTTGCAACAGATAGTAAATCCCAGTATGAATATGCAATAATGATTGAACTTAAAGCACACAAAATAGGATTTAGACATTTTTAGGAGTCAACCATGTTGACACATGTAGAAGACCAATGTCAAATGTCAGTCTTTCCAAACTAAATGCACAGCAATGCTTTTGAAAGAGATGGCATAGAATACAATGTCATTCGTGTACTATTCTTGTCTTCCTTTTATAAACAAAGCATAATCCAAAGAAATACTCTCAGGTTGCATTGTCATATTGCCATTGGACGTGTGAGAATTCTCCTCTTCTTAAATGAAATCTGAAGCTCTCACATTGTGCATTTTTCAAATATTATTTTGAAATAGTAATTATCTAGATTTGAGAAGTCAGAAAATGCAGGGGGAAATGTACATATATTCTGTCTGTGAATCTAGACGTCTTTTCCTAGAATTTATTATTCAAGCATAACTACATTCATGTCCCCTAAACAAAGGTGATTAGGGGACTGGAGGCTAAAGCATATGAAGAACAGTTGCTGGAATTGGGTATGTCTAATATGATGAAAAGAAGGACTAGGGTTCCAATATCTCAGGGGCTGCCACCAAGAAGTGGGTGTCAGGCTATTCTCCAAAGCACCTGAGGGCAGGACAAGAAGCAATGGGTGGAAACTAATCAAGGAGAGAAACAACTTAGAACTAAGGAGAAATTTCCTGAAAGAACAATTAATCAGTGGAACAATTTGCCTCCAGAAGTTGTGAATGCTCCAATGCTGGAAGTTTTAAAGAAGAGATTGGATAACCATTTGTCTGAAAGGTATAGGGTTTCCTGCCTAAGCAGGGGGTTGGACTAGAAGACCTCCAAGGTCCCTTCCAACTCTGTTATTCTATTCTAAGAACTACAAATTGCCCTTGAAACAGTACAAATGATTTTCCTCAACCTCAGCGACTTTAAGATGGGTGGACTTCAGCTCTCAGAATGCATGAAGTTCAGCCATCTAAAAGTGCTGAGGTTAAGAAACACCGGTGTAGATAGTCTCCGCTCAAATCCAGTTCCAAATTACTAATTTTCTTGACAATGATAAGAAAACAATTGTTTTCTTCTGGGATGCTTTTAATTTTTTTTTAACTCTTAGGATCATCCATAGGTATTATTCCTTGGTGTCTTCCATCCAAGTACTAACTAAGCCTGTAATTGTTCAACTTCTGAGTCCAGATAGGTTAGGACAAGTGGGGTCACTTACTAAAGATGCTAATTTGCACAATCAAGATCAAAAGGCAGCTTGAGATAGAATACAAGAAAATCCTGAGAAAATCAGACACATGCATCTCATGCACGTGGATGTGTGCTGACACAAAACAGACACACAAACACAAACCACCATTCTTACCTCTTTCCCCGACCTGGAAAAACTAGTTGAAAGTACCAAAAAGCTTATCGAATAAAGGATTTTTAGAAGGAGCAACAGTACATTAGAAGCAATGTTTGCTTCAGTTTGGGGACAAAGCATGTATGCAAAATGGCTTCAACTGCTCTCTTTTTCAGTAGCTTCACCTCTTTCTCCTATTGCTTTTGCCAATTCCGCCTCTCTTGATTCAATCCAGTTGGCAATCATCTATGCAGATATAAAATGATTTCAATCTATGGCCTCCTCTGGTGGTCTTTGGAATTAGTCCAGTGGTAATATTCTACTGGTTCGGCCCAATTTGGCCGAACCAGTAGCTCCAAGGATCATCTGTGAGAGAACCGGTTCACTCCGACGATCAGCTGCTGGGCCTGCCCACCTGCCCCAGTTCTATTTTGACCTTTATTTCCTGATTTTCAAGCTCAGCTGCTTCGCACGGCACAGCGGATTGCCGCACATCAGCTGTTTAACACACAGGGAGAGTCCAGGATTGCAGGAGAAGGTCAGTACCAAATCCACAAAGCACACACTCACCAAACCAGTTGTTACACCAGTTGAATCACACCCCTGAACCATGCCCACCAAGCCATGTCCACCAAGCCATGTCCACCAAGCCACACCCACAGAACCAGTAGTAAAACAATTTGAATCCCATCACTGAATTAATCCCCCTTGCACAGAGAGGCCAGGCTTGGCTAGCTTCATCAGTTTAGATGCTATGTGATTGAAAGCAATCACAACTTCTGTTCTTTCTATCAGGCTTAACTAGCTATAAACAATGTAACTTAGAAGCTACTTGTGATTACAATAAAATGGTTTTCATTCCAATTGTCACCCAGCTAGGAAACCAGAAGAAAGTACCTATTGTAACCAAAAGGCTTTTATTGTTGTAAATGACTTCTTTTCAAATGTTTTCTACAATTTATATCATTGATACATGATTCTTAAAAGAAACATTTTTAAAATATATTTGCGTATGTGTGTTTTTAATGTGTGTGTGCACGCGCTTATAAATAATGACTTTTTAAGTTAATTTAGTGACGATTGAATGAAACTCTAATGCTAGGTGTGAGTTCTATATAACAAGGACGTTCACAACGTGATTCTTGATCTGGTGCCCCCATTGGCAGATTTTCTATACAGGTAACCCTCAACTTACAACAATTCATTTATTGACTGTTCAGAATTACAAAAGCACTGAAAAAAGTGACTTATGAGTATGTTTCACATCTACAACCGTTGCAGCATTCCCATGGTCATATGGATGAAAATTCAGGTGCTCGGCAACTGATTCATATTTATGATGGTTGCGGTGTCCCGGGGCCATGGGCTCACCTTTTGTGACCTTCCGACAAGCAACATCAATGGGGAAGCCAGATTCACTTAACAACTGTGTTACCAAATTAACAACTGCAATGATTCACTTAACAACAGTGGCAAGAAAGGTCGTAAACTGGGGCACATAACAGCTGTCTTGCTTAGCGGCATAAATGTTGGGCTCAATTGTGTTCATAGGTTGAGGACTACCTATTTGTTGCCTAAGGTTTCTACTTCCAGAAGAGGTGTCCAAGAGGTCTCCTGAGAGTGCCTCCCAGTTAGTTCTCTGGGGAGATGTGATAGTGCACCATTTTATTCATTTATTTGATTTGTCAATCGCTTACACGGTAATAGGTATAAGTATAAACATGAGTAAGAATACAGGAAATAGGTACGAATGAATGGGGACAATAGGACAGGGACAGTAGGCACGATGGTGCACTTATGCACGCCCCTTACAGACCTCTTAGGAATGGGGTGAGGTCAATAGTGGTTAGTTTGAGGTTAAAGGAGTGGGGTTAGAGGATGTATCAACAGAGTCAGGTAGTGCATTCCAGGCATTGACCACTCTGTTGCTGAAGTCTTACTTTCTGCATTCAGGTTTGGAGCGGTTTACCTTGAATTTGTATCTGTTGTGTGCTCCTGTGTTGTTGTGGTTGAAGCTGAAGTAGTCATTGACTGGTAGGACATTGTAGCAGATAATTTTGTGTGCTACGCTTAAGTCTAACTGTAAGTGACATAGTTCAAGGTTGTCCAAGCCCAATATCTCAAGCCTGGTAATATAGGGTATTCTGTTATGAGCAGAGGAATGTAGTACTCTTCTCGTGAAATACTTCTGGACTCACTCGATTGTATTAATGTCTGATATGCAGTGCCTGGATATCATTTCTTTGGAAGCATGATGTGATATGCGAGAATGATTCTGAATCATTAGATTTCATTGCCTGAATGAGTCATGTCCAATAGTTTTGCATAGCTTTTTCCTTTTTCTTGCATGCCAGCAATTGTTTATAACATCTTTTCAGCTGGAGGAGGTCCTATGAAGTCCTCGATGTAGTATTGGATACATAAGTCTGGTAAGTGATAGCAAGAGCTTTTTTGCATTGATACAGTCCTTGTCGAACCATGGTTTGGATTAATGTTGCTTTGGGGGTGCATTATTAAACTGTTAAATGCTGTTGGGGTTCTTGGGTTGGGGTCTTACTCTCTAAGAGTACATCAAGAAATTCAGCTGACTGGAGAATCTGCAGGTGATTTTAAGCCTAAAGTTTGGTTAACATTTGACTTAAACGTGGGGGTCAGCAAGGCCTAAGTGTTGACACTGGGCAGATCTCATAACATAATGATTGGTTTGCTTCTGTCATTGTTACTTACTGTATATAGGCAAACATTTCCAACTGTGACATGTTGCTCAAGGGGTCAAAGAATTCCACGTTATTCAAGTCGTTGCTTCCGGACAGCAAGAAAAGTTTATTCTGAAACATTTGTTATACAGCTGGAGTAGATCTAAATGGAGCGTTCAGCACAACCGGTTTGACATCATGAAGGGGCTGGAAAGGGAGGGGACAGGAAGCAAAGATGAAACAGAAGAGATATTTGGACAAATGCAGCTTCAAAATCAGAACATTTCTGGAAAATATAAAGGACAGAAGACAGCAGATTCCATCCAAAGCATGCCCTGCAGCTGCCAGGAATAGAGGTTTCAATGTAGAGTGGCTTCCTAATTTTTTCCATTCATTCATTGGTAGTCATTTATTTATTTCATTATGCAGAATAGAGGAGGGGGTCACCTGGTGTCCTTCTTTCCATCTCTATTCTGATGCAGTTAAGTGCCAGTGTTTAATAAATATCAAGCTACATTTTTGCTAATTGAATTGTGTAGTATGTGTGTTTGCCTTTGGCTGGACATAAGTAATCAATCAAGCAGAAGCTTATCAGAACCATCACTGCCAGCCAAGAACATATTCCAGAATGTGGTGCACTGTGACCTGAGTTTAAGAGAAAGAAAAAAGAACCTTTGAAGGAAGGAGACAAAAAATGTAATAGCCTTCTACCTAAGGGATCCTAAAAGGTCCCTTAATGATGTTTCCTCAACCCTGAAACCATTATCAATCACATTGCAGTCGAAAGGAGGAAGGACCATAGCTCAGTTGTATATTACATTCAGTTCCTGGCATCTTAGCTCTCATGTGATAAGAAAATTCTCTGCTTAATATTCTGCAGAACTACTGTACTAACAAGACTGTGTTTCCATTCTGTTTCTCGGCTTAGCTTTGCTCCTCTTAATCTATAAAATCGTAAACAACATGAAATCCAGCCTTCTTTGAATGCTGTTCCAAGTGAGATAATATAAACAGCTACAGTAAGCCTAATTCCTTCCAGAAACTGCATTAGTTTGTTTAAGGATTTAGAGCAGAACGTTTTTTTAATACAGTTGTGAATTTCTCTCCCATTTCAAAGCTCCATTATCAATATATTGATTTAAACCTGCCATGTTATTTTAAATTGTAACTGTACTTTAACCATTTGCTTTAGAATTTTTAGGGACGAAGCTCGAAAGGCCTGAACTAGCATGGAAATATCATGAAATAAAATAAATAAAAAATAAAACAAATATATAGTGATGTATACTGTGGTTAGATTTAAGGTACTGTAGCTTCTTAAATCCTGCAGACAGTGTGTGTACAGATGAAAATCACCAAGTTCATTGTCATACTGAAATATTCTGCAAAATTTTAACTTGAAAAGCAAAAGCTGAACAGCTGGATGGAATGCACAAGGACTCTACTTGCCAACTTGTGATTGCATTCTGACAGCTCACTTTCCTGGGAGAGATCTTCTCCTAAAAACAACAGGCGTAAAAGGAACAGCAAACTTGTTTCAACAGACATCAGACAAGATGGCTTTTAAGAGATGTAACTCAAAAGATCCCCAGTTTCTCTGCTGACACAATGCCTCAGCACAAAATGATGATGGAACTAAATTATGATGATGTCTTTACCAAAGAGATGCTCAAGTTAATCAGATGCGGCCCTGCTCAATTGAATGGACTGAAGCCAGCATGAGCTAGAGAGGACTAGATCCCAGGATAGTTCTTGTAAATACTCCGCTGATTTTAAATGTTGGCTTTGAGCAATCCCCCCACAAATGTAACTAATCAAGGGAAATCACCCTTCAGACAAGTAGCTTAGGGAGGATGAGAATCCTAATTACCGGTAATTATACAACATTCACTTGAATGTGGTGAAGGAAGAAAAAAAAAGGTGCTTTACAACCTGTTTAAAAATGAGAAACAGTCTGGTAGCACCTTTTCAGACTAACACGTTTTATGAAAGCTTTCATGAGCTGTATGCCTTTCATAAATTGCATTTATTAATTTGTGTCTGTCTAGAAAAGTGTTACCCGACTCCTGGAACTAACACTGTTTTTCTACTACAAAGATTTTTCAAACTACAGCAAGAATATATATTTTTTAAATGGAAATCCACTTATCCACATTTCAAGCAAGCCAGTTACTAGAGTTAACAGTAAGGATATCCCAGCAATTGGAACAATGGAATACTTAAGCCACTTGGCCTTTAAGGATATGGTCATTTAGCCCCAACAAATCCTGGACTGAGCACTCAAATTTTTCCAAGCCAAAACTGCTTCAAGTTTGAGGTGGCAACAACCCAAAAACTAATACAATCCTTGGTTGTATAAACAGAGGCATAGAATCAAAACCACGTGAAGTATTAGTACCGCTCTATAAAGCCTTAGTAAGGTCACACCTGGAATACTGCATCCAGTTTTGGTCACCACATTGCAAAAAAGATGTTGAGACTTTGGTCAAAGTGCAAAGAAGAGCAAAACTGAGATGATTAAGCAGTGGTAGGATTCAATTTTTTTTTACTACCGGTTCTGTGGACGTGGCTTGGAGGGCATGGCAAGGGAAGAATACTGTAAAATCTCCAGTCAGAGGTGGTATTTGTTGGTTCTCCAAACTACTCAAAATTTCCACTACTGGTTCTCCAGAACTGCTCAGAACCTGCTGAATACCACCTCTGTGATTAAGGGCGATAAAGGGTATGGCTAGTCTAGAGAAAAGAAGGACTAGACGGGACATGATAGCAGCACTCCAGTATTTGAGGGGCTGATACAAAGAAGAGGGAAGGCAGAAGGCAGGATAAGAAATGATGGAAACTAATCAAGGAAAGAAGCAACCTGGAATTAAAGAGAATTAAAGAGAAACAGTGAGGACAATTAACCAATGGAACAGCTTCAGCGATGGTATTCAGCAGGTTCTGACCAGTTCTGAAGAACCGGTAGCAGAAATTTTGAGTAGTTCGGAGAACCGGCAAATCCCACCTCTGACTGGAGATTTTACAGTATCCTTCCCCTGCCACGCCCATCAAGCCAGTATCCTTCCCCTGCCACGCCCACACAGAACCGGTAGTTAAAAAAAATTGAATTCCACCACTGAACAGCTTGCCTTCAAAAGTTGTGGACACTCCATCACTGGAGGTTTTAAAGAAAAGACTGGACAGCCATCTATCTAAAATAGTATAGAGTCTCCTGCTTGATCAGGCGGGGTTGGGCTAGAAGACCTCCAAGGTCCCTTCCAGCTCTGTTCTAATTGATTGTTTCAATTTCTATAGAATTTAGTCCCATCCAGACTACTACCTCTTCATCCACCAACAGGAGGAGTTCTAACGAGAGAGTCATTATCACTAGCGTTTGTATTGTTGTTACACCAGCAGTGTGCAAGGCACATGAGAAAATAGCAGTTTAGCCATGCACTATGGATTGCACTACAGATAATCCTTGATTTACAACCATTCATTTAGCGTCCTTTCAAAGTTACAATGGCACTGAAAGTGTGACTTTCAACCGGTCCTCACACTTAACCACCGCAGCATCCCCACGGTCATGGGATCATAATTTGGATGCTTGGCTTCCAGCATGCAATTACAATGGTTGCAGCATCCCAGAATCTTGTGATCAGCGTTTGCTACTTTCCCAGACAGTTCCCGGCAAGCAAAATCAACGGAGGAAGTCAAATTTGCTTAATGTCTGCATGATTACCTAATAACTCCAGTGATTTGCTTAACAACTATGCCGGGGGAAAAAAAAGGTCATAGGGTTGGGCATAGCTCACTTAACAACCACCTTGCTTAGGTTCTGAAATTCTGGACACACTTGTCACTCCTAAGTCAAGGAGTACCCTCATTATGTGGTTACTTCGCAGCCAGACTGCTGTGAGGAAAGACATATCAAAAAGGCTCAGCAGATGCAAACTGGTACACGGTCACAGAAACACCATAGGTTCATGTAAAAAGACCTGACAACTACTATCCAGCTGCAATTTAATAACTTGATTTTAATCTTTAAATCTACGAACAGCTTAGAGACTAAGAGACTGTACATCTCGATGTAAACCTGTCTAGGATCAAAGATCAGCAGAAGAAGGACATTTGCTTAAGGACATCTGTACTAACAGAGATCTGATTGTCGAGAATGCAGGAGTGGTTATCTCCAGCATTACCCTCAAGCTGTAGAATTCATTGCCTCCATTTACTAGGCTTCATCCCTAAATTGTCTACTTTTTGGAAATTTAATTTTTTTTAAAATTAAATCAATTATGTTAACGTAGATTCACATTTTGTTATGTTTTATCTTTATGTGTCTAGAGCAGGGGTGTCCAACCTTGGCAACTTAAAGACTTGTGGACTTCAACTCCCAGCAAAGCTGGCTGAGAAATTCTGGGAGTTGAAGTCCACAAGTCTTAAAGTTGCCAAGGTTGGACACCCTGGTCTAGAGAGATTCTGAGTCACCCAGGTCGTGGTTGTCCCAAAGGGGCTTTTTCAGGAGGCAACTGGACTTCCTTGTTGTTGTTTTTCTTTGAACACGTTTCGCTTCTCATCAAAGAAGCTTCCTCAGCTCTGACTGAGTGGTGGGGAATGGAAGGATTTATATTCCTTGACCAGCTATCTGCAAGGAACATAAATCCTTCCATTCCCCACTGTCCTGTCAGAACTGAAGAAGCTTCTTGAATAAGAAGCGAAACGTTTTCAAAGAAAAACAAGGAAGTCCAGTTGTGTCCTGAAGAAGCACCTTTGGGACATTTTATCTTTATCTGTGTTGAGGCCGTAAGGTTAAAGAGGCAAGGAAGAATTACCATGTTGCACAATTGTATGATGGAACCCAGCGCCCAAGAATAGATGCTCACAGATAAATACATTTTTAACTCTGTTCTCCATGTCCTTTCTTTTTAACCTATTTAAAATCACATATTATCTTAATTGTTCTGATTGCATTATATTCTCTCTTCCATTATTGAATAAATTCTTGGCAATAAAACCCCTTGACTTTTTATTTAGTTTTCAGAAGTAAGGTTTTTAGTTGATAAATTATATATCACCAACTACTTTCTGGTTTAATGAATACTTTTCCAGAGTCACACTCTTATTCATCCAAGCCTAAGTGAACAAATTAGGAGCTCTTTCTCTGCAAAAGAGCTGCAGCATTTTTATGAGCCTGAATCCCTCCCACATCCCCCCTTTGTTAATTTAGAATAATGACTACTGTTTCAGCATTGTAGATTCAATGTCTTGTGCCGGTCCTTTCAGCGAAGAAACATTTTTTGGTAGAAAAAAAGATATTTCATCCTTTGTATCTGAAAATTGTTCTGGTATGCAGATCCATAATCAGTGAATAGTTCATCTAAATGTAAATCTAAATGTACATCTGAAGCCTAATCTACAAATATATATGCACATTTTCAGCAAGGAGACACAAGATAATTATGTTTGCTATATCATCCCCCTCTCCCATTTTTGAATGTGCCAGCTTGCCTTCTATGTCCACAACCTCCCTTTACTTGAATAGGAAGATCAGCAAGTAGAATTCTTGAATTTATTAAGTGTAAGTTATGAATCTATTAAGTGTAAGTTATGCAAATATATAAGAATGGGGGAAAGGGATGATAGAGCAAACATGATTATCTTGTGTCTCTTTTACATGTTCCTTTATCTTGCATATCAGCATAGCTTGATCATAACTCTAACAAATAGACCATGTAAGTACATGGCTATATTCATACATGCTTTTTCAAGTCAGCCAATGTTCAATGTCTTGCATTTGCACAACATGCTAAACCTAGTTAGTTTAAATTATGGTTAGAGTTTTGTGGCTACTGATATACAAATGCTGCTTTTTGTTTCGTTTATAATTCAGTATATTGCACAAATCCCCAGAATGAATTCGTTCAGTTGTCAAATTAAGAATGTTGGATAATGTACCACCCATGCATTAAATGTAGTGTGTGAGTACACTTTGGTATATATTTAAAGGGTTCTAACTGGTCCTCTAAAAATGTTAAAGTGCAAATGCAAACTTGGGTCATATTTATACTACTTTCAGAACATCCTGGGGATAATATCAGGAAGCAAATAGAAAATACAGTTTGGGATTTATGCAAATTTCTGATGAAATGATCCCAAAGAAATTCTAATCTATATAAAATTGACAATAATTGAAAAGACATTAACAGTACAACTATACTGAAAAGGAATGGAATGGAATGAAAATTGCAAGTTACTCAGATCTATTTAAAGCTGGGAAACAGAAGAAAAGCTTCAGAACTAGGTAGTTACACCTTCCTAATGAGCATCACTATGATCTATTATCGTTGTCCTATTGTAGTCTTCACCTGGAGAGAATATTTGACCCAGAAAGTGTTCTTGATCAGATGAAGTGTTCAGGTAGTCTCACATTCTGTGGTTGTGGTAAGGCACACACTGCAGTCACAGCGGATGGCTTTGGGGTATGTGAAGAGAGGATCAACTTTGGTAGCACAATTTGGCAGGTTCACTGTCATCAGTTTGGTCTCATTATATGTACAGACTCGGTGGTGGGCTTCAATATAAGGGGCATCCAGGACTGGTTTCTATTTATAAAGGAGGAAAAAACAAAAATTAGCATTCTACTGGATTATCTAATCTAAATTAGTGACTCTCCAATGTGTCAAGCAGGAATCTCTCTTATTACAATCAATCATTTAACTGGAGATGACAAGAACTGAACTTAGGAGTTTCTCTTGAAGAGCAGATGTTCATCCATGGTACTCGCTGTCATACAAGATAAGATGTTGGGCTGCCTTAAATATTTTTTTAAGTTTTACATAAGCCAATCTATTGGCTGAAATGTTATGCTTTCAAATTCCAGGCTTTGAGTTCATAACACATCTGGCTAACTATATTTAAAAAGCCTTTGCTGGAAGCAATTTTTTGTTTGTTTGCTTCTTGATTGTTGGTCTAGTATTAATCTATACCTGTTGAATGATTACTTGATCCAGGTTTTAAAGGCTGAAAAGCTAAATATTATGTTTTAACATAATCCAAAATAACCTAACAATCTAGTAAACAATACCTCCAAACCACTATCTCAGACAAACAAGCTAACAGCAAACATTAGCCTAATCAAGGAACCTCTAAGACAGGGGTGGGCAAACTTTTTGGCTCGGGGGGCCGCATTGACTTTTAAAATTTGACAGACGGGCTGGGTCAGCACAAGATTTTTGGGAATCGCCCCCTTCCCCCCTTCTTCTCCTCCTTCCCTCCCCTCGAGGCCCCTGAGTCAGGAGTTGCTACCCGCACGAGCAGCTACACGGCTCCAGTCCCGCGTTGCCTTGGGAAGGAAAGGCAAAAGGAAGAGCCGCGGTGGTGCTTTGCAATGACAGCAGCGGCACCGGAGGCTCAGGCTCAGCGGCTCCTGGTTTTGCCTTTCCCTTCCCAAGGCAACGCGGACTGGAGCCACGCGGAGCTGCACCGGCGGTAGCAACTCCTGACAGCCCCAGCCGGACACCTGAGCGGAGCCCGGGCAGAACTGCCTGTTGCTGCTGCGGGCGCTGCTGCGGGCGTCTGGCTGCCCAAGTAAAGAACCGCACCAGCTCAGGGCAACTGTGAGGAGCAAGAGGGAGAGGCAGAGAAGGAGGCAGAGAAGGAGGAGAGCACCTGGCCAGTTGGGGAGGCTTCTTGTGCTGCGAAAGAGGCGGCTAATGATCTCAGCTCCGCTCTGCTTCTCCAACATCTGGCGCCGCCCTGTTCTGTGCGCCAGCTGCTCGGACTTGCTGGGCCTGACACAGAACAGGGTGGCGCTGGATGTTGGAGAAGCAGAGCGGAGCTGGAGATCATTAGCCGCCTCTTCGCAGCACAAGAAGAACAGGGTGGTGCCGGACCATTGGAGAAGCGGAGCAAAGCCAGAGATTAGTAGCTGCCTCTTTCGGCGCAGAAAGCTTCCCCCAACCAGCCGGCTGGTCTCCTCCTTCTCTGCCTGTTTGTTCTGTATGTCCGAGGAGGAGGAGACCAGCTGAGAAGCGCTGCCAGGCAGGGGCCACACAGTGCAGGGCAACACGCCACCACCCAGCCCTGGCGAGGGAAAGCAGTGGCGTTCCCGGTGGCGGCCTTGGCCCTGCTACCAGGGAAGCGGCTGCCCAGCTCCGTGTTGTGTGTGCGATTTTTGGCGCGTGGCGCGGGTCTCTTTGGCTGGCCCCAATTTTTTTTTCAGAGGGGAATTTTTTTTTTCAGAGGCGGGCCGTATTAAAATGACCAATGGGCCGGATGTGGCACGCGGGCCGTAGTTTGCCCACCCCTGCTCTAAGACCATTCCCCACCAACACTGACATGGCAAACCGGTAGTATATAAAATGACAGCAAATGCCACTCCCTACTAACACTGGTGATGTTGACTAGATTGGTAACATCTGCAAGAAAACAATCAAACCCAGAAAGTACCAAAGGCTCCCAGTTCAACTCTGAGTTACTAATATTCTCTTCTAAAGTTATCAATATTTTAATTTAGATCCTTCACCCATAGCTCCCTAACAGTACAATTACCACAGTTCTGAGACAACTTAAAATTAGAAATAGACCAGTGGTGGGATTCAATTTTTTTTTACTACCATTTCTATAAATGTGGCTTGGTGGGCATGGCAGGGGAAGGATATTGTAAAATCTCCATTCCCTCCCCACTTCTGGGGGAAGGTTACTGCAAAACCCCATTCCCTCCCCACCCCACTAACCTGCTTTCCAGCTCCGTTCTCCTGTGCAGGGCAACAAATGAAGACCCAGCCGATCAGCTGGGACTCGGGAGGCAGAGAATAGATGTGGGCGGGGCCAGTCAGAGGTGGTATTTGCCGGTTCTCCGAACTACTTAAAATTTCCACTACTGGTTCTCTAAAACTGGTCAGAACTTGCTGAATACCACCTCTGAAATAGACATATTATTCGGGTATGGAATATAATATATCATTTGTAAATCAGGGGCTCTAGTTTAATCTCCAGGGAATTTTCTGTCAGTGGAACAATAAAGGACAGTTTCCGGTTAAGTGTTTTAAGTCATCAGAAGCTTTCTGAATTATGTAATTAAAGCATTACATAAACTCTGCAGAAATGCACTGACACACACCACTAAAGCTTTAAAAATGAGGTTTGTGGGGGGTGTCAGGGAGCCTATCATATGAAATTTTTAAGCAATTGATTGTCATTAAGGATAGAACCCCATTTCAGTGCTCTGGATATCTGTAAGGTCATTGAACTGAGCACCACAAAAAGCCACTGCAGCAGTACTATAAGTCTCGTTTATATGGTGGATCAGGCCCATTTCCTTTCAGCCATGGCTTTACAGTAACAGTTGAATCATAGAATATGAATGAGACATGCTGGTTGAACCTATCAATGACCACATTTCTCAATCCCTGAAAACACAGCAGAAATATTTGGCATTGATTTGACGTTTCCCTTTTAATTCATGATAGTTGCAACCTTAGTAAATGGACTCAGTAAATGGACTGGGCAGATACATACTGTAGGATTGCCAATATCTCATAACGGGAGTAGTAGGCCTATTCAGGAGTTATGGAAACAGATTACTATAGCATGTGAGTTGGGAGCTGACTACTCCCATTCCCCATCTCTGGGTCATATGTACGACTGAGACTTCCTCAGAAGGAAAGGGCCATTTGAAAAACTTCCGGTTTGTCGGCTTCGCGAGCGGCAGGGATTTGCGGCTGCGCGATCCCCGCCGCGCTAGCCGTTTTTGGGGCTCCGACCCAGCCGGGTGGGAGCTAGGCTGCCCTGCAGGGGCAGCTGAAGGTAGGGGATCCGGAGAAGGGTTTGGGGGTGCTGCAGACTCCCTCCTGGCCGGCAGAACTCCCTTTTCCCAGGACGGTGCAGCGGCGGTCTGTAATGGCCGCCACAAAGAAGCTGGCAGCCGGGTAAGAATGCGCAGGAGGAAGTGGAGAAAGTGATTGAGAGGAGAAAGTTTTCTTGGCTCCTAGGACTCTAAGACATATTTAATAAAATTCCTGAAAAGTATGACTTTCTGAATAATACCTGCCAGAAGAGGAAAAAAAGCGGCTGTTTGAAGGTGCTGAAAGGATAGCTTTCCCTCTTTTCCTACGGAATAAATAACTGGATATTAAGAAACCTATTTCTTTTAGGTGAAAATTGGTTTTAAGCGATGAGTGGGAAGAGAGAGGATTAAAAAGAAAACATTTGTATGCTAAGACTTTGTTGGAGCAGATGCCTTAAGGATTTGAAGACTAGAATATATTGCAATAAGATTTTAAACAGATTTGGAATTTCTTTCTCTTGGATTGATATTACCCCAGAAGGAGAAAGTGAGAACTCTGCCTTGGTTTGGACTGACTGATAACTTTGGGACTGTTTTACTTTTTTTTATTTTCTTTTGAATATTCTGGTTGTTGTAAGAAGAAAGAAGGGGAAAAGAAAAGAAAAGATTTATAATGGCTCTTTCTGTTGAG
The DNA here is from genome assembly GCF_049901735.1 of Notechis scutatus. Lineage (NCBI taxonomy): Eukaryota > Metazoa > Chordata > Lepidosauria > Squamata > Elapidae > Notechis > Notechis scutatus. The sequence continues at coordinate 313,209,789 of NC_142009.1, read as the reverse complement.
GAACTAAGAAAAGAATATGAACAAGCAAAAAAAATGGTAAAGATGGTGTGGAAGAAGCTTTCCTTTTCTTAGAAATGGCGCTTATTAATTATCAACAAACATTACAACAGATGAAGACAGCAGAGGAACAAGAAAGAAAGAAAGGAGCCATTTTTAATGAATCTCAGAACTTGATCCAGAAAGAAGGAAGAGAGAAAGAAAAGAAAAGAAGAGAAAAGAAGAAAATTAAAGGACTTAAGGACTTAAGATCTAAAAAACATTTAAGAAAGGGAAAAATAAGGTGCAAAACCAATATGATGATAGTAAACAAAAGGGAAAAGGAATACGACAGAGAAGGGAAGCTGGCAAGGCAGAGGCTAGAAGAAGGGGGTAGAAAGGTTTGTTGGGAGAAGAAAGAAAGGAAAAGGTGGAGAAAAGCTACAATGTTTTGAAATTAAATGAAAAAAAGAAATTTTCTTGGATAATGGATAAAGTATAATTTTTTTTAAAAAAAGATTTTGCAAGGTACATAAGATGAGATGGTAGTATTGTAATGATTTAAGAGTTGATAAGAGATTAAAATGTTAAAATGTTTAAAAATGATTGGCTTTAAAACCTAATAATAGGGGAGGTTTAGAATATTGTTTTAATTAAAGAGTTTAATAAGACTATGGTATTGATGTTATTATAAAATTTTTATTATAGTATCTTTTTTAATATTTGGATTTATTGTCTAATTATGTACTTAATTATGTTGGATGTATTAGTTAGATAGAATGTACCAAGCAAAATCGGATTGGGTATTAGATATTATTTTAAAGATTAATTTGATTAACTTAGGGGGAGATAGAAAGGCATCATACTCTGATTAATGATTTCAGGAGAAACTTATTTTCTTTTTTTTTTAAGGAATGAGACAAAGGGATGATAAAAAATGGACAAAAGATATAAATATAATGATTCAAATTAAGATGATTAATTAAGATAGAAGTAAGAAGTGTGAAATATGTGGGGAAGTTAATATAGAAGGCTTAGAATGGTAAATAAAATAAGTAATGATATGTAAGATGAGCATGAATATAATTGAAGTCCATGAAGAGAGAGACACCTGGGTCCAAGTTACTTTCCAAAAAGATTTTTTTTTATGTTTTGTGTGTTGTGTGTATATGTCTTTTTGGGGGAGAATTAGTTAAAAATTGTAGAAATATAGATTGAGAATAATGGTAACTAAGTCAGAAAGAAACAGATGAAATAATAATAATGATATTGAATAAGAGTAAAGAGAAGTAAAGAGAAATTGAATAAGAGGTTTTGGTATGTTGTATGGAAATGGTTTAAAACAGAATTATAATTTATCTGACTTGTTAAATTGACAATGAAAAAAGGTTTAAACATGTAATGAATAATGACAATTTGTGTGTTTTAAAAATTAATAAAACTTGTTTTAAAAAAAAGAAGGAAAGGGCCATTTGTGTGTAGGGTTGAATAACTATAGACTACCAAGCAATTTGTGAGTGTGATCAGAGTTTTGAATCAGGTTTGTGCCTTATTTCTGCCTTCTTTCTGACATTTAGTTGTTTTCATATGTACAGTTTACATGTCTCTCTAATCCACATAAAGTTCTAAGTTCTTTTTGTGCCAACTCAGGAAGCTCAAACTGCCCAAGGAGCTGCTGATCCAGTTCTACAGAGGAATGATTGAGTCTGTCATCTGCACCTCTATAACTGTCTGGTTTGGTTCTGCAACCCAACAGGACAGACACAGACTTCAGATAATTAGGACTGCAGAAAAAACAATTACTACCCACCTGCCTTCAATCGAGGACCTGTATACTGCACGAGTCAAAAAGACGGCTGTGAAAATATTTACAGACCCCTCACTTCCCAGACATAAACTGTTTCAACTCCTTCTCTCAAAATGACACTGTAGAGTAGAGCATTGCACACCAGAACAACTAGACACAAGAACAGTTTTTTCCCGAAAGCCATCACTCTGCTAAACAAATAATTCCCTCAACCCTGTTCAGCTATTACAAAGTCTGCACTACTATTACTGTTAATCTTGTCATCACTCCTTACCACCCATCCCCTCCCACTACTGTATGACTGTAACTCTGTTGCTTGTATACTTATGATTTATGTTGACTGTTTCCTAGTATGATTGATTGCTTATTGTACCCTGTGACTATCATTAAGTGTCGTACCTTATGATTCTCGACTCCTGACAAATGTATCTTTTCTTTTATGAATACTGAGAGTATTTACACCAAGACAAATTCCTTGTTTGTCCAATCACATTTAGCCAATAAAGTATTCTATTCTATTCTATTCTATTCTATTCTATTCTATTCTATTCTATTCTAAGCAGCACCCATGTATTTATAGAATATTGGGGTGAAGATATCAGTCTCATCTTTTGACTTTAATCATGTATTTATACCAATATGCACATGATAAAATTCCATGGAAGTGCAAAAAGAACCAAAGAGAATATGTAATGTTGAACACATAGCTTAGGTTCCCAAGAATGCTGGCTTTCATTTTAAAAGCAAATATGTTTCCAATGTTTATGTTAATGTCTACTGAAAGTGAGATACTGCCTGAAGTTTTTAGAAACCAGAAAGGGAAAGTTGCAAGGTTTTCAATATCCTGGCTTTCAAACAGGTTTTCAATACCCTGACTTTCTCACATAATTAGCAGGACAAACTATGCAAAATGGAAAATTAGGAAATATTCCTTAATTTGCATAATGTAGTCATCATCTAGGTCAGGGGTCCCCAACTCTTTGTACATTTCTTAATATCAGGTCAGGAAAATATGTATTTAACTATCAGAATAGATCAGGGAACAGGTAAATACCTCTACCTGAAATGCTAGAGACCTATTACACATCAGTACTGGCAGCATAGAATGGATTACTGTATATTTCAAACAGGCATCTTCTTATTCCTTTTAACATAGAAATGCTGGACCTGGGATCTCCTTCACTGAAAACATCTCCTTTGCCACTAAACTGTACCCCCGGCCCTTTAAACCATGACCACAAGTAACCTGGACAAGAGAGCAAAATTCATACTATGAGCCATGGGCCACTGGTCTCACCTCCCATGTCTCACAGCGGCCCCAGCAGGCATCTGTGGTGATGCGCAGCCCCTTGCATCCAGGCTTCTTGGCCAGGAAAGTGAATTCTCGCACAGCACAGCCAATGAATGTCTGCAAGTTTGTGTTGGAAGGCTTGAGCGTAGTGATGCAGCTGGCCAAAATCAAGACAGATAAGATGGTTTGGATCATCCTTTGGAATTTCATGCTCTAAGAGAAGCAGCAAAAAAAAAAGATGAGGTGAAGAATTGAAGTAGGATTTTTTTCCCCCCACAGATATTACATTATAGTCTTTGAATAAAAACTGCATCCTGTTGCTGACTCTGTAGGGAATTTATTGGTGAGATGACCAGATGTGCATACAACTGCATGGATTTTGCAGCTCTGTTTGCAGACAGCTGAGGGAGAGAGGAAAGAGTTTAATGGGCTTTTAATAATGGCAATAGCACTTAGACATATATACTGCTTCATAGTGTTTTACAACCCTCTCTAGGCAGTTTACAGAGTCAGCGTATTGCCGCCAACACTTTTGAGTCATCATTTTACCCACCTTGGAAGGATGGAAGGATGAATCAACCTTGAGCCTGGTGGGATTTGAATTGCCAAATTGCAGACAGCCGACAGTCAGCAGAAGTAGCCTGCAGTACTGCACTCTAACCGCTGTGCTACTGAGGTTCATATAAGATTTTTATTTCTTAGATTCTTATTTTTCTGAACACCTATCTTTTTCTTTTTATGGTCCTGGCTTTTTAAGACATAAAACTCCTAGAATCATTTGGAGCCAAGCATTATTTAAATATATATTATTTAATTAATCACCTTTTATTGCCCTCACTTATGCTTAGTGATATCAAACACAGAACCATCTCAGACTTCCTTAGGGATTATTTAAAGAGTATAGAGTGCTCAAAATAAACAAATAATGAATTAGCTACATGGACCAACCTCATTTATTAGTCAATATAATTGATTTATTATTTTATTTATTACAAATAATGCCAAGTACTGCACAGCAAGAGCTGTGGTGGCACAGTGGTTAGAATGCTGACTCTGACCACTGCCCGGAGTTTGATCATGACTGGCTCAAGATTGACTCAGTCTTCCATCTTTCAAAGGTCAGTAAAAGGAGGACCCAGGTTGTAGGAAGCAATATGCTGATTCTGTAAATCTCTTAGAGAGGGCTGTAAAGCATTATAAAGTGGTATATAACTCTTAGTGCTATTGCTATTGTAAGATGGACAGACTTAGTTACCGCAGTGTATGTGCATCCCTGAGACTCCTCGAAGAACAGGTTAAGGGTAGATTGTCATGGAGATCTATGGATTTTCTATCTATGTAAAACTATGGATTTTATTTATTTATTTATTTATTTATTTGGCAATTGTTTACAAGATAATAAGTATAAGTGTATACATAGTTGTGAATACATGAAATGGGTACATATAAGAAAAATAAAAGAAGAATAAGAGAAACAATAGGACAGGGACGGTAGGTACGTTGGTGCGCTTATGCACGCCCCCTACAGACTATATTTTCTATCTATGAGGTCAAAAATGACTTGATGACACACAATTGATCAATCCATCTTACTGATTTACATGTGATTATAGCAACCTGACATCAACTTGTTTATCATCTGAAATGAAACCATCAATTTAGAAAGATAGAATGAGCAGCAGCCAGGGAAAACATAATAAAAAAATTATCACAAGACTAGTAGGAAACCTAAATGAGACAGTGTAAAAGCAGGATTTCAGAAAATAATATTCAGACCACCTACAGGACTTCTGTTTCTTGAAATTCTTTCATCTTAAAAATTGGAAATATAAAATAGTCCATTTTTATATCTCTTCAGTTTCTACTCATTCCAAAGAGTTTCAGTGTGACATAATTCAAAACCAATATTGAACTGTCTTTACCCTTTCTATGAGAATTAGATCCTTAATATCTTTAAGCTTCTTTGGTGGCAGTGGTATTCTTTAGCATTTGTTCTATTTGGTTGCAAGATCCATTTGTTTCTGCACAGCATTTCCCTAGTTCCGAATAGTGAAGCAATGGGGAGTGTTGTTTAAAAGTCCGTTTGTCACAGAGCCTGACTCTCATTTGTGTTTGACTGGCCCAAGGTCCCCAGCTGGCTTCTGTGCCTGAGGGAGAGATAGCACTTGGATCTCCCCACATCTAATCCATCACCTCAATTACTATGTCACACAGCTCTCTGTCAATATGTACACATCTTATATCTAGAAACCGAGTCATTGGTTCACAAACATAATTTTTAAATAAAACATATTTTATGGTTATTAATATTTTGGTTTATTAATATTTTGACTTGCGCTTTGTCTTCTCTTATTTGTCTCAAAAAAAAAAAAAGGCTGAAGGAGTGACTTGCATCTGGAAAGGGTAGCAAAATCTCTTACCTAGCTTGACGATCAGCACTGTCGTACTTATGCTTGAAGATGGTTGTTTGCAAAAGTCAGTAACTTCTGGCAGGGTTTTTCTCTCTGCACCTCTCCTTACCAGCTGCCACCTAGCCTGCTTAATTGCTCAAATTTATAGGCAAGAGTCGTGTCAGTCAAATCACAATGGAGGCAGATCCTTACATGAACAAGCAGCATCAAAGGTACTGGGCTAGAAAATGAGGTGCTCTTTTTCAATGCTTGTTAACTTCAGGAGTATTGTTTGTTCTCTAGCATCACCTGATTGAAACAAAAGGAACACCTTGGTGGGGCTGCAGAATCTTACTAAGGAAAGAATGAGCAGCCCACTGAATTCCACCCACCCACCCCCACCTTCATGGCATTTTCAAAGTCTTGCAATTCTGAACTGTGTGAAGTCAGTCTCTCAGTTATCCATTACGCGTAGGGGAAAAAAAACTAAGTCCATTAGACAAAACAAAAAGAATATACAAAGAAAATCCCAGGTTAACTTGAATGCTCTTGGCGTGTGTTTTACTTTGCCTATATGGGATTTAGATTGCTTTCTTATTTTGATTTTTGTGTAGTGATTAATCAAGGCATTATCTCTGTGTGTTTATGTATATGTGTGCAGCTCTGGAGATGATCACCAATGCATTTATTCATTCATGCATTATTTAAAGTGTTTTTTTTAACTCAGCCTAATCCAAAGATTCTGGATAGTGTAACAACTGAATAAATGCATAAAAGCAGCATATAAGATTAATCAACCCACCCAAGAGGGACACCATGAAACAATAAACTATAGAGTTTAATAGAGTTGTTTTCATCAATGTATGGAATGGCAAGAGAGAGGGATCAATATTCCTCAGGAATGTGTGAAATTCCAGGGGTGTATATGTTTTGATCATTATTTATTTTTATGTAAAACATCCCAGAAATCTCCTTTACAAGAATACCTTGCAGTCATCTCCTCATTTGCTTTACTGTCAGTGGACAAGGAAGAAGCACCACCTGAAAGATAAGAGAAAGAGGAAGGCAACAGCACACCTATCTAGGATCCTGACTCAACTAGGTCTCCCAACACTAAAATTGGAATGAGCAACCAGAAGCCCCTTCCACCCACAATTGTCAAGACTCCCTATCTTTTTATGGTGAAAATCATAAAATCAATGTTCTAAAACTGTTTTTAAATCATTTTAACAAGAGAGCCACCAGAATTCCCATTCCCCAAAAACCAGAAGGCAAAAAAATCCTTTCCCACACACTGTGCCCATGTACTTTACATAGCAAATTGTAGAATTTCAGCCCCAGTCCTGACCAAGGACGTTAAGCACAATTTCCAGCCAGCAAAGGGAGGTCTGTCTCTGCACTAAGGAAATAGCAGTTTTAAAAAAATGCTTACTATCAGTGGTGGGATTCAATTTTTTTTACTACTGGTTCTGTGGACGTGGCTTGGTGGGCATAGCAGGGGAAGGATACTGTAAAATCTCCAATCAGAGGTGGTATTTGCTGGTTCTCTGAATTACTCAAAATTTCCACTACCGTTTCTGCAGAACTGGTCAGAACATGCTGAATACCACCTCTGCTTACTACGCAGAATTAAGAGTCTCCCCCCAATTGAAGACCCAAATAAGGTAAGCCCCCTACTGTTTTCTCCCATAGTTACATATCCAAAAAGTCAGATTTACAGATGACAACTGGAAGGACCATTTTGTAGAGATCCTAAACTTGCCAGAATATTGGGCAGAATAAGGTAATACTGACAGACAGTTTATCTGGCTTATCATGAAAAGAAATGATTTAATGTGTTACACACACATACTTGCTTGATCGTCCTCCCCCTTTTAAATTCTGTTGTATATAAATGTTGCCCTGGAAACTGCTATGCTGAATGGAAATGGTGATACTAGTGAGACTTAATGTCTCTCATTCAAGAAAACATTGTTCCCAGTTTTTTTATCCTCCTATAAGCTTCTGATAATGATCTCCCAAGATAAGAAAGCAACAATTTTCCTAATCGCCTTACTCCTTTGCATACATAACATCAGATTAGCTTATTACTGAGATGATTTTTTTGAAAAAAAAAATCAATGCAGCTTACAGTTAAAACTGAAAGACAGTAAACAAGCTAAAATCTGAAGGCGGGAATACTTTCTATCACATCCACTAATATGTGGAACATTATTCTCAACAGTTTTCTTCAAAAAGAACAAATAAGAATAAATAAATCTGTGAAAAGTTGAATCAGCGGTGTAGCTGCCTTTGGGAACTCAGGATCTTCCAATGAAAAAAAAAAAGCAAGAACATCAAAATTAAACCATATAGCATAGCAATGGCATTTAAACTTATATATCGTTTTACAGTGCTTTGCAGCCCTCTCTAAGCAATTTACAAGAGGATAAACAAATTCATTCTGCTGTGCAATTATATCAAAAGGTGCCACATGACAACTTTTTATGCCAATAAAAATAAGTCAAAAATATAGCTTTGGACAATACCATTACATTTTCTGTAAAGAGACACAAGCCTTCTTCCATTCAGAACTGATTAACTGAAAGAGGGAAAACAAGTTCAATTACACAGTGGGTTCATTGTGTATTTTCCATGTCCCATTTGTCTTTTTCTCAGTGAACTTTTTATGTTCGAATTAATTGCAGATCAAGATCTGATAAGAACAATTCTGGCACATTGCAAGAGTTTTCAAAAAGATGGCAATTTAATGGAAGGGGGGCTGTAACTGATTACAGGGAGCATTTCACACTTTAAAGGTTTTTGCAAAATAATTTCATTTGGTTTAAATCTACGGTAAATTAAATTACAGTACATCAGGTTTATTTTTTGTTCTGACACCATGCCCATGTTTGTCCTGACCTTGGGTAGTTTATAGAGGCTTGGCTCCCCAAAACTTCACTCCTCTTTGCTTAAGGCAAAACTGAGGCCATCCATATGAAAGTAAATTGTTTTTTCTGTTGAACAATACTCACTTTCTTCTAAAAGTTGATTCTTGATTCTCTGCAATTTCCAGGCATAGGTCTTACTCCTGTCCTCTGGAGCAAAGGAGAACACTTTAATTCCATCTTCTATTTAGCAGTTTTTCAAATATGATTGCTGCCATTATCTCCCCTTAACCTTGTCTATTCCAGAATAAATGAAGTGGTTTGAATAATTCCTTTAGAATAGAATAGAATAGAATAGAATAGAATAGAATAGAATAGAATAGAATAGAATAGAATAGAATAGAATAGAATAGAATAGAATAGAATTCTTTATTGGCCAAGTGTGGTTGGACACACAAGGAATTTGTCTAGATGCAAATATTCTCAGTATACATAAAAGAAAAGATACATTTGTCAGGAGTCGAGAATCATAAGGTACGACACTTAATGATAGTCACAGGGTACAATAAGCAATCAAATCAGGAAAACAGTCAATATAGATCGTAAGGATACAAGCAACAAAGTTACAGTCATACAGTCACAAATGGGAGGGGATGTGTGATAAGGAGTGATGAGAAAATTAACAGTAGTAGTAGTGTAGACTTTGTAACAGTTGAACAGTGTTGAGGCAATTATTTGTTCAACGGAGTGATGGCTTTCGGGAAAAACTGTTCTTGTGTCTAGTTGTTCTGGTGTGCAATGCTCTACAGCGTTGTTTTGAGGGAAGGAGTTGAAACAGTTTATATCCAGGATGTGGGGGTCTGTAAATACTGTATGTTCACAGCCCTTTTTTTGACTCATGCAGTATACAGATCCTCGATTGAAGGCAGGTCGGTAGTAATTGTTTTTTCTTCTAGGCCTCAATTTCTAGGACCTTCAACTCTGTGGCCCTTCTTTTCTGGAGATGCACTAGTTGATCAAAACATGCTTAAACTGTGATACCCAATCTGTAAGTGGTGTTTAAAAGGTGGCCTGACTAATTCAGAATACAATGGAATAGTGATCTTGTGACTTGGATGCTGGGTTTCACATAATGTGACTTAACACCACGTTATGTTTCCCAGCAGTGTCCAACTATGCATTTATATTTTGCTAGCAATCCATTCAGACACTCAGCAGTCTTTTATGTATAACAAATATATAATCATTTTTCCATTACCCTTTTTCTGTGCTGCTGGTTAGGTGAACACATTCTCATATGAGAGGTCCTGGATGGCAACTACTTTGAGAATGCCAAAGAAAGGGGTCAAGTGATGTAAGTAATAGTCTCCTGACCTTTCAGAAGTGTTTGAAGAACTGACTCTTCCAACTCACATGGGGTTGCAACTTTAGAGTTGGTTAGCACTTTGAAGGTCTTCTCCCCACCCTTTTAACTATAATTCGTCTATCCTTGTTTTAAATGCCTCCTTTACTGAGATACATTTTAATATGGTTTTTGTTTTTACTTGTTGCTCTGTGAGGTAGGCAGTCAATCTGATAAATAAATAAAATAGTGACACTTGAGATTCTGAAAAGAGTGCAGAGAAGAGCAACAAAGGTTAGGGGGCTGGAGACTAAAACATATGAAGAACAGTTGCAGGAATTGGATATGTCTAGTCTAGTGAAAAGAAGGACATGATAGCAGTGTTCCAATATTTGAGGGGCTGACACAAAGAAGAGGATGTCAAGTATTTTCCAAAGCACCAGATGGCAAGACAAGAAGCAATGGATGGGAACTGAACAATAAGAGAAGTAACCTAGAAAATTAAGGAGAAATTTCTTGACAGTGAGAACAATTACGATAATTAGTGGAACTAGCTTGCCTTCAGAAGTTGTGGGTGCTCCATCAATGGAAGTTTTAAGAGGAGATTGGCTCACCATTTGTCCAGAATGGTATAGAGCCTCCTGCTTCTGCAGGGGGTTGGACTAGCAAACCTCCAAGGTCCTTTCCAACTCTGTTGTTCTGTTCTTTCTAATAAAAATAAGTGTTACTGGACGTTGATATTTTGCAGCACAGTTTCATGTGCTATAGATAGATAGATAGATAGATAGATAGATAGATAGATAGATAGATCTAGATCTGTCTGTCTGTCTGTCTGTCTGTCTGTCTATCTATCTACTATTTACCTATCAGTCATTTGTCATCTATCATGCAATAGCAGTAGCACTTAGATTTATATACCACTCCATAGTGCTTTACAGCCCTCTCTAAGTGGTTTACAAAATCATCATATTGCTCCCAACAATCTGTGTCCTCATTTTACTGACCTTGAAAGGATAGAAGGCTAAGTCAACCTAGAGCCGGTCAGAACTGAACTCCTGGCAGTGAGCAGTGAATTAGCCTGCAATACTTGATTCTAACCTGCACCCTCAGCAAAATCAGTTCTATGCTTGGTATTAAACTATTTCAACTCATTTCAGAAACGGTTAAAAAGAATTATCACTTGAAATCATAGGAGGGGCAAGGGTTGGCTTTAAAATACAGCTTTTCTTTAAATGAAAATAACCACCTCCCTTCCAGCTCATACACACCCTGCCTAAGTTTTCCAGGCATGATGCAACTGAGGTTGGATTTCTTGCCGTAGTAACTAATTCAGTTCCCATCACAAGAGAATCCTTTTAATGGCTTACCTAGGAATTTCTGTTTTCCCTGGCAATTAAGCCAAACACATATATTTTGCTTTCCATTCACAATAGCAATTTGAATAGAGTTCCATCAAGTGCTGATATGAATACATCTGGTTCATTGCTTACTTTTTGGAATGCATCAAATCTTCCTACCAACTGAAGGTGGCCTATCACAGAGATAGTGACATAATTACCCTCCAGCTATCCTGTAAGATAGTCCCATTCTCCACCTATGAGAGGTTGAGCAGAATATTCTCATTTGGGGGTAAATTTATGTACCTAAATAAGAATGGTTTTTTTAAAAAATGAGATTATTTTTTTAAATAGGACTACAGGTAGTCCTCACTTAACACCATTCAGTGACTTTTCAAACATACAATGGCCCTAAACAAATAATATTTATGACAGGACCTCATAGTTGTGGCCATCGCAGCATCTTCAGTCAGTTGATCATGATCTGGGCCATTGGCAACCAGCTTGCAATTACATCACAGCATCCCATGGTCACATGATCTAAGCAGTGTGATCATATGACATTGTTTATTACTATGTAGTTAGTGGTGGAAATTCTGGTTCCAAATGTCACCATATACAGTACCAAGGACTACCTGTACTTTTACTTGTCATTTTCCATCACAAAACTAGAAAATTCTGTTCGAACAACTATGTGGCATTATGAAATACTGAAATGGCAAACATTTTTGTATTGTTCACCCATTTCTTCTGTATAAACACACACAACACACATACAAAAAGAACTTATGTCAGTTTCTTTTGGATCTGGTCCCAAATTGATTTTTTTTTAAAAAAAAATATCCATAAATTTCCATTTATTTAAAACTATGAAAATTTGTGTGATTATAAAGATATGTGTGCATGTGTACATGTGTGTGCATGTGTGCATGTGTGTGTAAAGACAAAGAGAGAGAAAATATGCTTAAGAAGGAATGCAAACTTTTCAATTATCCATATTCAATAGGTCCATCCATGGAAAAATTGTATTGGTAAGTCTAATAGTTTATAAAAATCTTATTAATGTTAAGCAAATATGATGACAAGAATTGGTTAAATTTATCTTAAATTTATATAGGTCATTTTTCTTTAAAAACAATTCAGCAACCTTAGATGTAGTGAAAATAGCAAACTCTGTAGGACTCAAAGTGAACAAAAGCAACTATTTTCATTTCCTACAATACTCCAGACCAGAACTATTATTATAATCTGATTACAGCAATGGGAAGTCACCGAGACCAGTTCTTTAGCTAGTTTTGGCCTTCATGCACACTGAGTTCTTCCCAAAAACCTAAGATATCATGTGCATAGTATGTAATATGTGCAGATCCAAGCAGTCTGGCCTTTTGCAATTGATAGAAATGTTGTCAACATGCAGATTTTCTAAATGATGTTTTGTATGGCATCCAACATACCCACTGGAACCCCCATAACCAGTTTATGCTATGTTTCAATTTTCATTTTCAGATCTTGATATTTTCTGATTTTCTTCTAGTCTACTGTAGCATGGTATTATTATTATTAATAGTAGTGGCACAGTAGTTAGAATGCACTATTGCAGGCTAACTCTGGCTACTGTCCGGAGTTTGATCCTGACTGGCTCAAGGTTTATTTAGCCAGCCATCCATTGATAAAATGGGGACCCAGATTGTTGGGGGCAATATGCTAACTCTGTAAACTGCTTAAGAGAGTGCTGTAGAGCATTATGAAACAATATATAAGTCTAAGTACTATTGCTATTGCTACTGTTTATCACACAGCCAGATGGTTAGACTGAATTTGACATTTTCATCCACCTATCAAGTCCTTCCCAAGGACCTGTTGTTGTTGTTGTTGTTGTTGTTGTTGTTGTTGTTGTTGTTGTTATTATTATTATTGTTATTATTGTTATTATTATTAAACTTGTATGCCACCTGATTCTCAGTGGCTCTGGGGCTAGATTCACAATAATAAAAGAAGTTATTATAAAATCAGTAAAAGATAAAATATAAAGATAAAAGATGACAAGTGCAACAGACCAGATGGAATGAAGTGAAGAATTTCACTGGTCTACATGTAGCCTGTACTTTTGTAAGCCTATGAAATAGCAGGGGAACTTTGGAAGTGACCCAATTAATACAATAATTTTATAAAGACCCTGTAAGTAATACAATACATTTGTAGTAAATACTATATCATACAAAGGAGAATTAAAAAGCAGAAATATAGACACAATATTCAAGCACATGCCATTTTCCCCAAGAACTGGGGTAAAGTAGCTTTCCCTCTTGTTCATTCTGCAGAAAATTTGCTTTTGTGATCTCATCCTGAAGTGTTCAAATCTTATTAAGTTGGCTGCTGGGTGAGCTGAGGTGAAGAGCTTAATCCTGATTACTGAAAATTCCAAAAAAAGTCCAAGTTTGTTTGAGTGAGGAAATATGGAACTCAGGCACCCAAATCAATTATTCAATTCAATCAAATTACCACAGAAATACAAAGAAGGTATTGTGTCTAATAGTCTTGAGGAAAGGGCATATCTGTCCTCAAACCATAATTGACTTGCACAATTCAGCCATGTCTTCATGTTTAACTAAGTAATAAATTCATGGTATCAATGAACTGACGGCACTTCTCATGACAAAAGAACATTTTCCCCTGTAATTCATCCATACAGGCTCTATTTTAATAATGCACAATTAAACTGCATTCAGCTTCATCACATCCATCTGATTTCATTAGATTTATTCAGCATGGAGACAAAACAATGCAATAATACACACACAGTTCCCAGCATCCAAGGGCAGGAAATCAGATATTTGGCAGGTAAAATGAATGATACTTTTCTCCAAAGGCTATACTGAGGACAATGATGTCTTTAGGAGGTCATCCTCCAGTCAACATTAGTTTGAATGGTTCATAAAAACCAAATGTTATGACTAGATTTCAGGAACTATTTTAGGGCTACCACATTTAGGCCACAGAAATTTACGTACAGAAATGGCAACAGGGGAATATAAAAAATGATGCCATCTAGTGATAGCGCAGACTTTTGTAATTCAGACATGATATCCTGAGCTGTCCTGTAAGAAAGGGAAAATTATTTGTGCATATTGCTCATTTATTAACACTACTTACATAAAGCATGACGCCCTTTATATGGGAATGTCCAATATTCTGACCAATAGCAGTATTACAGGATCTTCCACATCACCCACTATTTGAGATTAATTTAATAGGGGATGTTTGGAGTTCTACCTGCAGGCAAAACTCCATCACTAAGCCATCTGTTTTGAGCAAGGTCAATTCTAGTGAAAGACCAAATGTCCTCAGTAATAGGGAAGAAGTAAGGAAAATATTTAAATACTGCGTACTCTTTATTGAATACACCAATTTAATTTTCAATTACAAGATCATTCAAAGTTTAGGTCTCATTGTACCCCAACTTAATCTTAAGAAGAGTCACCTCTTGTGAGATAGATGGCCATGTAAATACAATAAATGAAATAAATATGACAAAACCTAGAATTCTGTCTCTTTCCATTCAAACCCTGATATTTTCTCCTGCCTGTGCATTAGAAGTAGTGTTGCATACCTTGTTTCTATCTTCTTAGAAGATTATTTGCTATTCCCAAGCTAAATTATTTCCACAGCATTCATAGCACAAACCGAGGGCATCAGGAACAATAGGGGGAAATAGATTGTATAGAATCTTAAATTTGGGGATGTTGTCAACTATACTTGTGAGGCTGCTAGGAACCATGGTACTATAATTAAATCTGCTGTGGCCTCAGATATTGTTGAATATAGCCAGAAAAATACTATTATTGATCTCTTCGACTAGAACAGGGAAACACAAAGGCTAATAATAATAATAACAAAATCAAACTTAAATAATGGTTCGATTATGAAACAGGCCTGAACCGGAAAGGAAATCTGTTTTTAATTATGAGTTTGGTTGCTCTTTTTTACTGTTAATATACACCTTATGAGTAAATGAGGGCCAAGATTTTTATAGTAATAAATAAAAGCATTAGAATAGAAAATGCAGGAAAAAAACAGGATAAAAAAAAGACAAGAAAAACTAAGAATATAATAAAGAAAAAGAAATTACTTTCCCATTCATCACAAGTATAAACAATTTTAGTAAATTATCACTTTCATTTAAAATACAACAAATTATCTCTTCTTTCCATAAATCAGCTCTTTATCTATAAATAAATCTTTAAAGTCTTGACATTCAGACCTGGTCAGCAAAAGTTCATTACCAGGAAAAATAATGTATCTATTTTAACCATGATCAAATAAATCAACTTCCAATTACTTGTAACTTAATCCCTTCAAATATCCTTGAACTTTTTTTTCTTTGTTGCTTCTTACAAAATTCTTCAAACTTTAACAAGTCTCTTTTGTAAATTCAGTATAGGAAAATTATCCAGATCATTCCTTTGGTATCTTATTATTAATATAACAACTAGTTTCATTTGTATATCCAGTGTAGCATTCTTTTACCATATCATTCTTGTAGCCTGTTCTTTTTAAATCTATTTTCAGATCAGTCTGTCTTATCTGGCAAACTTCCATAACATTTGTAAACACAATCTACCTATAGAGACCGCCATTCACAAAATTAACTTTTGAGTCTATTGTTTGCATCCAATGTTAAAGCATTTCATTCCATAAAGCATTTCAATCAATAAACCAGAATAGAGCTGGAAGGGATCTTGGAGGTCTATTAGTCCAACCCCTGCTTAAGTAAGAGACTCTACCATTTCTGTGATGACCCATAGTCTCTCAAAATAACCCAAAACCCAAAACATATATTAAAGTCCGGTAAGGCCTTCAACTTAACTTCACTGTTTTATTAGGCACAGTTTAAAGTCACAAAAGTAAATAATGAGGCAAACAGAAAACCAAAACAAACCACATTGATGAGAATTCTGAAGCAAGCCAAGATAATTAATCATAAAGTCCAGGAAAATAACCGAGAAAAGTCCATGGGAAGAACGCCAGCAAAGATAAACCTCTTTCAAGGTGAACACTAAATTGACTCCTGCAAATTCTAACTGTGCAGTTGCAAACCTATATACATAGCTCCCACCTGCAAGCCATGAGGAGGATCATGGTAATCTCCTCTTGAGTAGACCTCACTTTTTGCTGATCCGCTCCTCCCTGCATGACCTAGGATGGATAGGGGATGGGCCTGGATCCTCCTCCGACTGCTCAGCCGGCCTCTGCCCTTCCCCAGCCTCCTCCACCACCTCTGGAGCCACACTCCCACTCCCTGTTGGCTGTTCCTCCTCTTCCTCAGAGTCTCCACCAGGGGCATGACACTATCCTCCCCCACAGGACCCCCTCCCCCGGGACCAGGTGGACGAGGATGTTGAGGAAACTGAGCGTGAAAGTCCTGGACCAAACAAGGAGCATGAACTTCAGTAGCATCGACCCAGGTGAAGTCCTCTGGTCCATAACATTTCCATGCCACCAAATACTGAAATCGGCCCCACAACTGGCGTGAAGCTTGGATGCTATCCACTTCGTACTCCTCCTCACCCAGAGGGGCTACTGGGGCCAGCAGTGATGGAGCCGGTCTATGCGGACTGTCAGCTGAGGCAGGAACTAACAGGGAATGATGAAAAACAGGATGGATACGCATGGTCCATGGCAGGGAGAGATGATAAGCCACAGGATTGATCACTGCCTCGACTGGAAAAGGTCCCAAGTAATGATGATCGGGCTTTTTCGATGGTTGCATCGTTGGTAAATATTGAGTAGAGCCAAACCCAATCGCCAACCGCTAAAGGTGGAACATCGCGACGATGTCGGTCTGCAAACCATTTATAGTCTTCATTGGCTCTCTCTAGTTGATCGCGGACCATGTGGTGCACGGCTTTTAACTCCTGCAAAAATGTATCCACTGCCGGAACTGGGGAATCAGACAGGGCTAAAGGGAAAAGTAGTGGATGAAACCCATAGTGAGCAAAGAAAGGGGACACATGGGTGGATGCATGTTGAGCATTGTTATAAGCAAATTCTGCCACTTCCACCCAATTGTCTTGTTGAGTATTGCTGAAACAGCAGAGGTCCTGCTCCAAAATAGCATTCATTCTCTCTGTCCCCCCATCAGTTTCGGGGTGATGAGCAGACGACAGACACGCCTGAACCTGCAGTTTCGTGAGTAGGGTCTGCCAGAAGCGTGCCATAAATTGTACCCCCCGATCTGATACCATGTGGTCTGGTAACCCATGCAACCAGAAAACATGGGAGATAAACAATTGAGCCGTTATCTTGGCCGATGGAAGACCTGCACACGGAATAAAGTGGACCATTTTAGTCAACATATCCATCACCACCAAAATGGTTGTGGCACCATTCGATGGTGGTAACTCAACAATGAAATCCAATTAAACTGCCCCCCATGGTCGTTCTGGTGCATGCAAGTGCTGCAAGAGACCAGGGGGCGCACCAGGAGCATACTTGGCTTGGCGACAGATCCCACAGGATGCCACATATCCTGACACATCATGTTTAAGTCTCGGCCACCAAAATGTCCTAGAGATGAGGTGCAGTGTTTTGAACACCCCAAAGTGTCCTGTTGCCGGACTATCATGACATTGACGTAGGATAAGACATAAGACATAAGACATAAGAATTTATTTGTCATTACACTCGCAAGCGGGTGCAACGAAATGAGGTGCTCTTCCACAAAGTAAAAACTGGACAAACACCACTAAAAAGAAAAAAATTAAACTAAACACAACCAACCATACAATCATCTCTATGCAATTTAAAAATGTAAATACCCCATTACTCTCAGCCATTTAATTCCACAAAAATCTTATGACCCTGCATTCAAACTCAAAACTGCACTTGGATAAAAACTGTTCTTAAATCTGGTCGTCCTTGTTCTTAATACCCTAAATCTCCTTCTCGATGGTAATAGTTCAAAGAGCTGATGTCCCGGATGAGAGGAGTCATTCAATATATTAAGTATCTTCCTCTTACGTCTATTCCTATACAGTTCTTCCAAAGAGGGGAGTGAGCAGCCAATGATGTTTTGGGCCGTCTTGATCACCCTCTGAATTGCCTTTTTCTCTGCCACTGTGCAGCTCGAGAACCATACACAGAGACAGTAGGATAATATACTCTCAATTGAACTCCGATAGAAGGTAGTCAGTAGACTCTCAGCCAGTTGTTGTTTCCTAAGAATCCTTAGTAAATACAACCGTTGTTGTGCCTTCTTAATTAAAGCAGCGGCCACGAAGAAGACCTCCAGGCACATAAATGCGATCACGGAACCGCAACAGGTCCCCAATATACACCCAAGGAGTCTCTTGTCTCCCATTTTCATCCAATTCTTGATGTCTCGCTGCCACAAATGGGTCCTGCCGCTGCGCTTCCTGAATCCTCACTCGAAGGTCCACAGGTTCCTTGGTGGCCGCAAACCGCTCCAACGGAATCACCGTCTGGGGCAAGATTTTATCCTCCCTTCGGGTATACTCAGGCTTCCGAGAGAGGGCATCGGTGCATTGATTCCCTCCACTCAGAACATAGGTCATCCGGAAATCGAATCAAGCAAAGAATAAGGACCATCTCACCTGATGCTGGTTCAATGTCTGAGCTGTACGTAGGTGTTCCAAATTGCGATGATCCATCCGAACCTTGATTTGGTGATGAGCCCCCTCCAGGTGGTGCCATGTCTCAAAAGTGACCTTAACCGCCAATAGCTCCTTGTCCCAAATCGTATAGTTGCGCTCTGGAGCTGACAACTTACAGGAATAATAAGTGCACGGGAACAAGGTGCCTGCGGGAGCATAGGCCTGGAGGAGCACCGCACCAACAGCCACGTCAGAAGCATCTGTTTCCACCACAAATGCCTGGCCTGGATCAGGGTGTTTGAGGATAGGCTCAGAAGCAAAGGCGACTTTCAACACCTCGAAAGCTGCCTGCTCCTCAGCACCCCAATGGAACTTCTCCACCTTCTTGAGCAGATTACAAAGGGGAGCAGTCAAGGCAGCAAAGCAGGGAATAAATGTGCAGTAGTAGTTCACAAACCCCAACAGTCGTTGCACATCCTTAACCCTCTGTGGAGGTCCCCACTCCTGCAACGATTGAATTTTTTCTGGGTCCATTTCCACCCCAGCAGGTGAAATACGATGTCCGAAGAAGTCAATCATGGTTTGTGCAAACTGACACTTCTCACGTTTAGCAAACAGGTGGTTATCATGCAAACGTTGCAACATCAGCCGCACATGCTGCCAATGTTCCTGCAGGGAGTCTGAGTAAATCAAAATGTCATCTAAATAAATGACCATGAATTGATCCAACAAATCACAGAAAACATTGTGCATGAAATGCATGAACACAGCTGGGGCATTGGTTAATCCAAAAGGCATCACGGTATACTCAAAATGCCCGTACCTCATCCGGAAAGCTGTTTTTCACTCGTCCCCTGCACGAATGCGAACCAGATTGTAGGCCCCATGCAAGTCCAACTTCGTAAAGATCTTAGCTTGACGAAGCCGCTCAATCAGTTCAGGGATGAGGGGAAGCGGGTACCGATTCCTCACTGTGATTGCATTCAACTTGCGGTAATCACAACACAAACGTAGCTCCCCTGATTTCTTTTTCACAAAAAGCACCGGTGCAGCCAATGGGGAGGTAGAAGGCTGGACAAACCCTTTCCGGAGGTTCTTGTCAATAAAATCCCGCAACGCGGCCAACTCTGGTTCCAACAGGGAATACATCCGACCCACCGGCAATTTTGCATCAGGCAACAAGTCGATTGGACAGTCATATGCCCGATGCGGAGGCAACTGATCTGCCTCCTTCTCCCCAAACACATCAGCAAAGTCCACCAACTCTGCAGGTAGAT
Source organism: Notechis scutatus (assembly GCF_049901735.1). Taxonomy (NCBI): domain Eukaryota; kingdom Metazoa; phylum Chordata; class Lepidosauria; order Squamata; family Elapidae; genus Notechis; species Notechis scutatus. Next base: position 313,189,889 of record NC_142009.1, on the reverse strand, counting down.
CCAGGTCCACGGGCGTAGCCACACTCCCTGTACAGGAGCGCAAGCAATGGATGGCACACTTCCTATCAAGGAACTGCACAGCTCCAGACAACCAGACAATCTGTGGATCATGGGCCTGTAACCACTCCAAACCCAGCACCACTGGAAAATGAGGCACTGCGGCAACGTAAAACACGGTTTCCTCCACATGCTGCCCAATACGCATGCAAAGGGGTTTGGTTGCAGCAACCACAGGTGGAAGGGGGGTGACCATCAATCATCTCCACTATTACTGGTGGGGATACCTGTTGCTGAGGAATGAACCACTGCTTGACAAAATGAGCATCCATGAAATTGGCTGTGGCCCCTGGGTCGACCAAAGCTGGGATCTCCACCGCTCCCACACCAGGCACGAACACACTGGCTAGCAGCACAAGATGCTTCACCAATAGCGACTGTGGTGATGTTGAAGATGTCAAAGGTGGAGAGGGTGGCAAGGTTGGTGAAGATGGCGGGCCTATGGACTTTACACCCCGACCTGCAGACCCCTGTAGGCCGAGTGATGTTCATTTCCCGCCACCACAGGTATCACTGCTGTGGATGTCTTAAAAGGACACTTGGCCGCAAAATGGCCTCGATTGCCACAATAGAGGCATAAACCATCACAACAACGTCTATTCTTTTCTACTTGAGTCAGGCAAGGGCAGCCAGCCCCCAACTGCATGGGTTCCTCCAAAGGCACTTCCACCAAGGGTGCCATCTTGCTGGAAACAGATACAGTCTGTCTGTCGTCGCACCTGTCGCTGCTGAAGTCTAGCATAGATACAAAGACACAAATGCATGAGCTCCTGAAGGGTGTGAGGGCATTCAGTGCATGCCAACTCATCCAGGAGATCCGACGACAAACCCTCCTGGAACTGGTCTAATAGTGCTGCCTCATTCCATTGTACATCCTGAGCAGCCACCCGAAAACTAGCAATATAATCCATGAGTGAGCCATGCCCCTGCTTCAACTCTCTCAAACGTCTGTTTGCTATTTGGCTTCGAACAGGGTCCTCAAACATGGCCTGAAACTGACGGCAAAACTCGGTGTAATTGTCCAACACCTGGTTGGGCTGGGTCAGCAGAGGCATCACCCAATGTGCTGCAGAGCCTGACAACGAACTAATCAAAAACCTCACCTTATCCTGGTCAGTGGGAAAGTCCTCAGGCCGAAGGCTCTTGTAAAGCTGGCACTGCCCAAAAAATGCTGGAAATTGGGCCAGCGAACCATCAAATTTATCTGGCACTGCCACTGGGCATTTTCGGCGTGGCCAGGCAGCTTGCATTTGTGCCACCTGTGCAGTCAAAAGAGCCACTTGCTGGGTTAACTGGGCAATCTCTGCTCTGAGCTGATCCATGGTCACCCCACAAAAAGCAAAAATAAGTTGAAGGCTGAGGCAGGAGTCAAAATGTGATTACCCATAGTCTCTCAAAATAACCCAAAACCCAAAACATATATTAAAGTCCGGTAAGGCCTTCAACTTAACTTCACTGTTTTATTAGGCACAGTTTAAAGTCACAAAAGTAAATAATGAGGCAAACAGAAAACCAAAACAAACCACATTGATGAGAATTCTGAAGCAAGCCAAGATAACTAATCATAAACTCCAGGAAAATAACCGAGAAAAGTCCATGGGAAGAACGCCAGCAAAGATAAACCTCTTTCAAGGTGAACACTAAATTGACTCCTGCAAATTCTAACTGCGCAATTGCAAACCTATATACATAGCTCCCACCTGCAAGCCACGAGGTTGATCATGGTAATCTCCTCTTGAGTAGACCTCACTTTTCGCTGATCCGCTCCTCCCAGCCTCCTCCACCACCTCTGGAACCACACTCCCACTCCCTGTTGGCTGTTCCTCCTCTTCCTCAGAGACAGTCTCTACCAGGGGCATGACAAGTTCAGACAAGTGATGGTTGAGTCTCTTCTTAAAAACCTCCAGTGATGAAGCACCCACAACTTCTGAAGGCAAGCTGTTCTACTGGTTAATTTTCCTGTTAGGAAGTTTCTCAATTCCAGGTTGCTCCTCTCCTTGATTAGTTTCATCCATTGTTTCTTTTCCTGCCCTTTGGTACTTTGGAAAATAGACTCCCTCCTCTTTGTGGCAGGCTCTCAAATACTGGAATATTACTATCATGTCACCTCTACTCCTTCTTTTCTCTAGCTAAACCCAAATCCTGCAACCCTTCATGTTTTAGTCTCCAGGCCTTTAATCATCTTTTGTTACTCTTATTTGCACTTTTTCCAAAGTTTCAACATTTTTGTAATGTGGTGACCAAAACTGGATGCAGTATTCCAAGTATGGCCTTACTAAGGCTTTACAAAGTGATACTAAAACTTAATGTGATTTTGATTTTATGCCTGTTTATACAACCAAGGATGGTATTAGCTTTCCTGGTTGCTGCCATGCACTGCTGGCTCATATTTAAGTGATCATCTACTAGACTCCAAGCTCTCTCTCTCATGGTAACTGTTTTGGAACCAGGTTTTGCCTAATTGAAGTATAAAAATGTGCTTTTCTCCACATTAAATTTTTTGTTAGATAGGGGCCATTGTTCAAGTCAATATTTTTGGGGGATCCTGAGCTTGTCTTCTAGGGTATTGGCTATTCCTGCCAACTTAATGTCATCTGCAAATTTGATGAGATCCCCTTCTATTCCCTCATCTAAGTCATTCATGAAGATATTGAGTATTGGGCCTAAGATGGAACTTTGTAGTACCTCACTGCTTACTTCCCTCCGTGTAGATGTAGATCCATTAAGGACTACTCATTGAGTATGGTTTGTCAGCCACTTACAAATCCATGTGGTGATGATATCTATCCCACATTTTTCTAGCTTATCAAGAAGTAGGTTGTGGTCTACTTTGTTGAATGCGTTACTGAAATTTAAGTATACTATGTCCACAGCATTTCACTGATCTATTAATTTAATCACTTTGTCAAAGAATTTAAGTCAAATTTAAGTGTTCTTTTCTTATGGTCTTTAAGAATGTTCTGTAATCTCCTCTAGTCTCCAACCTTCAAAATTCCACTGATTTTTCTTTAAAAAAAAATCCAAAACAGCATTTTCAAACAGGAAGAATTTTTATACTTAATTTCAAAATCTTATTTCAAATCCACCTGGACCCTTAAGCTGCCTGTAACTTTCCAAAATCAATGTTATAGTTGTACATTCACTATTCAGAAAAACAAAACTGGATTATATTAAGCCCTTCCTTAAATTTATGTTTAAAATTTTTCAATAAAGATTGAAGCAAACTCACCTGGTCTTTTGAGACATGCCAATCCAAAGGTTCCATATATGTAGTCCTTGACTTATGGCCACAATTAAGCCCAAAATTTCTGTTGCTAAGCAAGACAGTTAAATGAATTTTGCCTCATTTTATGGCCTTTCTTGCCCCATTTGTTAAGTGAATCAATGCAATTATTACATTAGTGACATGGTTGTTAAGTGAACCTGGTTTCCCCATTGACTATGTCATGTCACAAAAAGTGATCACATGATCCCAGGACATTATAACTGTCATAAATATGAGTCAGCTGCCAAACTTCTGAATTTTGATCACGACCATTGGAGATGCAGCAATGGTTATAAAGTGTGAAAAACAGTCCTAAGTCACTTTTTCAGTGCTGTTGTAACTTCAAATGGTCACTAAATGAACAACTGTAAGTCAAGAAAAAAGCATTCATAAAACTGATTAGAAAAAAATATTATGAAACCCTTTGTCCATAATGCGCCAACTGTGGTTTGAGCGAAGATGACATTCTCTCATCTCTTCTGCAGTATCCTCATGAGGAGCAACTGTCTGGAGCAATTGTGGGTGATCTCAAGTCGTCTTCTTTTCCGGAGAATTATAGAGTTGCTCTACTTATTGACTCGTCATTCGGCCTAGTAGTTAGTTCTGCATTCAGTGGAGCAATCTTCACTATTTCTTCCCCAGAAGTCCAGCAAATGTGGGCCAAGATTTGGAATTTGTGCTTCAGCAACATCCAAGAGGCTTATAATTTAGATTACAACTTTATTAGTTCATAACTAGCAAATATTACCAGTTCCCTTGCAGAAATACTCAAGCTCACATTGATTCCAGGTAACGTTTCTTTTATTTAAATAATGATAATCATTCATTCTTTCATTCATTCATACCTATGTACTAGTTCCACTAGCTTCCATATATTTTCATGGATTTCTATTTTTAAAAAGTCAATGGACCTCAACAGTTTTACAAAGTAGAATATAAGCTTTTACTGCCCTCTTGTGTCGAAGCCATCAAGCACAACACAATTTTAAAAAGGAATTGAATTCGGAATGGGAATCTTGAATTCTTGCTTTAGGTACCAAAGCTAATTGCCGCAACGAGTTTCCCTCAGCACAAAATTGCCTGAACATAAGTACCAATAAAGGAGAATAGGGTTGAAATGAGGGGTCCTTGGTGCTCTCTGAACTTGTTTTCTTGCAGACATTTCATCACCAGGTGACATCAACATTGCTAGCAGATGTTCTTCTTTGTTGGAACCACATATAGGTGTCAAACACTTCAGAAAAAGCACTGATGATGTTACTTAGTTGGGTAATGAAACATCTGCAAGAAAAGAAGCAAGCTCAGAGAGCACCAAGGACCCCTCACTTGTCCGTGTGGTTGCCAGGAATCAAGACTGATGATCAATCTTTATTATGGTCCCAGACCAGCATTAATCAAGACTGATTGAAGATACGCCTATATCAGCATTCCTTCATCTCCTTTCTCTCAGATTGTGCCTATTTAATTTAATTTATGCATCTTATATTTTAAGAATATTATCAACTGTTTCAAGTATTTTTTTATTATTTAGTGTGTGGCATACAATGTCAGGGAAATCTACACGTGCTAGACACACAATGCAGTCCTGACAGCCTAGAACACTAGTTAAATCTGTTCAGCGCATACGCTCCTCCTAACCATAGTGCACCATGGAGGGGGTGAACTAGCTTCACACCACTGTTTCAAGTACTTACTAAAAAAAGCATATAATGCAAATAAATATGTAAGAGAAATTTTCCATAATTTTCAGCCATCATAGTTGAATACATCTATGTGACACCAAGTTAGAGAAATATATGCCTCCAAAAAACTTCTAAAAATGAGGATATAGTGATATTAAATATAATACATGTTACAAGCTTTGGAAATGAGGAATGATTTGGAGACAAAGACAGGTGGACACATTTTTAGCCTTCTCAGGATGCTAGAATTTTTAGATCATCTAACAATATTTGCTATAGAGATCTTTATGTACCCAATTTGAACAGATTGAATACATTATAAATTTAATAAATAAATAGACCTAGAGGAGGGAGGCATTAGCAACTGAGGCTAAATCAGTATTTGCTTTAAGCCCAACAAAAAGTTGTATCTAAACATATGTGTTTGTGGTAGTGATGCCAAAATCTGTAAAATGTTAGTCACAGCATCACAATTGAAGTCCCTGTGCAACATTGCTAGGTATGCAAAAAGGACTGTGTTTGACTGCAATACCTCACCCAATATCTTTGACAGGTTTTGACACACGTATCCTTGCAGACACCCATGTTAGGATGGATGATTTTAAACTGATTTATTGCAAATTTCTCATTATCAATGTAGTCCTTTTTGTCACAAATCCCACCACTGAATTGCAAATGAATTGTTTCTTTATATGCATTCTCTTTATATGCATTTTCTTTTCTGCGACTGCTCAGCAAAATATGAAAGAACATAAATGTTTTCTTATGATTTCCTTTTAAGTGTAACAAAATATAACAATTAAGTTTTTTGAAACATCATTCTAAATCAGAAACCCTTGGACCAGAGTGAAATGTTATATTGGCCTCACTGTTAAGAAGCCAACAACATATGCTTTTTGATTATTGGAACTTTGTGCACCATGAATGAAATTTGGGTTGTTTTTTAAACAAACAAGAGTTTAGAGCATTTGTCTGTACATTGTGCCTGGAGCCACAATACTGATTTTACTGGGTTGAATGAACAACAGGATTAGAAGAAGGAATGGAGAAATGATGAAGAGATTGGAAAAATCTGGCATCTGATAGAAACCTATCTCAATTGGAATTACCCCATTAGGTTTCATATTGTTTAAATTAAAAATATTAAACAATGGGCAGGATTCTGATGGATCCCAAGAAAGATTGGTCCAAGAGTAGCACATTGGGGATTTCAGGTTTAAAGCATTTAATTACTTTTAAAACATAAGTAAATATGTGCAATGAAATGTTTACAAAGCTGTGATCGTAAGTCAAAATTGTAACTTGATTCCTGAATATTTAAAAAAGATTGAAATAAATTAATTTGGTTTTATTTTCTGGGTCTTTTTATTTTAGGTTTTATTAATTAAATATACTGGCCGCCCAACTTATCACAGGGTAAATCTCGGCAGCTTACATTATTATTTTGAGATTTCATATCTCAAAGCACTACTCTTAAATTCTATTTCTTCATCTTCATCTAGGATTAATCTAGACAATTTAACAACTTGAAAAAGGAAATAATTTTGTCCTTGTAAAATTCAGAATTTGTGGATTATAGAGTTCTGCTTGATGCAGAAAGGCTATGCTTCATTTATCAAGTGACATCGAGCAAGTGCTAGCATGGGCATTTTATAGCCTATCGGCCACATCTGGCCCACAGATAGTCCCAAACCTGCCTGTGTCAGTGGCATCAGATGGTGCATCAGCAGTATCAGGATAGCAGCAGTGAGAGGGGAGGTGGGCAGCATCAGGGGGCCGGGGTGGCAAGTCAGGGTGGTAGTCTTCCACAACAATCCCAGTTTCTCATGTGGTCCCTTGGGAAAATTAATTGCCCATCCTTGGGCAGGTAGGTGACTTTTAATGAAAAAGCAGTTTTAGTAGTGGACTGTCTCCAGAGCAGTTTATGTCCCTAACATCTTTTTTATTCCACTGCAACAAAAGAAAAGTCTTTTCAAATAAATCCTTTAAAAAAAACAAAAGAATTCAAAATATTAAGTGCTCTGAGCACCTGGTCCCTGATATTTGAATGGACAAAGGGCCCTCATTTTAATCTGTTCTTGGCTACAATCTGAAGCTCTTACATAAACATGTTGGTAGTGTCCTTGAGTCATTGTCTGATTCGTGGTCTGCTTTTCTTCCTTTCCTCAAACTTGCAGAAGATACTCATTTATTTCTGGTCCCTCATCTGCTCAATTTCACATGACCAAAGTATGTGAATTACTTCTTGCCCATAATCATCTCAACATAAATGTTGTTCAAGACTGACTAGTTCTTCAAGAAGTCCTTATTATTTTCAGTAATTAACTTCAAATTCATTATTTGAAGGTGTTATTTTTCCCTCTTTTTCAGTGTGCAGACTTTGCAATGTATGAAAACTGTTTTGGTCTATTTCCTCTATAGAAATAATCTTTTCCTTCATGATCTTGTTGAAATTTGTCACTGCCTTCCCCATTATCTCCTCCTCATGTCTATATTTATCTTTTTTGAGCCTAAAAAATGTTGCATTTGGCACTTTTTCCAATTTGCTATAAAACTGTTAAATGTGTTCCACCATTATGGATGTAATAGAGGCTTAGACTTGTACAAGTTAGTTAGACTTGTATAAATTTGTTATAATTTTGTCATCGGGTGGGGGGGCAGTTTAATAGCCTAGCACTTACATAATAATAGTCATTGTCATGTCTTGCTAGCATTCATTCAATATTTTGTTCCTTATTTTACCTATGTGAAAATATATGGTTGGGATGAACTCATTTTTTGTGGGGAATCTTTTTTACTCTAGTGTCCACCAATATGGCATCTGGAAACTTCTCCAAGAGCCCCTCTCCTAGAGAGATGGGTAGCGAAGAAATATGGAAAACAAACAAACAAACCTAATATCTGTGAAGGAAATGCAATGGAAAGAAATGCGTTATTGAAGCCCGACAATCAGGCTTGAGTAATTACAGCCATCTTGTTTCTTCACTCAGAGAAAGCCACTTAATGGAAGGCATCTCATATTAAATGTTTATACTTCTTCAAATAGAAGCCTGCCTGTAGAATAATATTTTTCCTCTCTAAAAAAAAAATGATCTGAAAACTGTCTCTAAGGTAATACTGCTGAAAACAACTGGAAGTCACTAACTCTAAAACATGTTTTTTTTTAAAATTGCTACTTTAAAATATTGTAGTTATAGAGAAACAGATTAGACCGAAAACCTACAATAAAAAAGGACTGTCAAAATCAAGAAGGTCTAAGGGATATGATTTGTTATAAATTTATTTCATCTTCAGAATTTCAGGTTGCACCTTTGCTCCAGCACTTTTTAAAATAGAACATTTCACCTACGGCAACATCTGCCAAGTTTACATTGAGTCCCAGTCAATGTTCTTAAAAGAGGCTTAGATTAATACCATTAAACCATGTTGTGTTCAGTGTTATATATGACTAGTTTACTTCTGAATCCCCCACCCGCCCTGATTTAGCAGTGTCAAGTTTTTACAAAGCTCTTCAATTCACACCATCAGTATGAAAGACCCATATATACAAACTGTGACCTGATAATCCCAATATAGTCAGATAGGATTGTTTTTTTCTCTCTCCCAGTTGTCTTGGGGCTGAAGCTGGGGGCGAAAACAATAAACCCACAAAGTCTACCAACTATTTATATGGCAGGAAGAAAAATATATAAGCTTAATAATTAATACCACATTTTGTCAATGTCAACCAGTTGTAAATTCATGTTTGCAAATATCACAAAAGACTCATGAACAACAACTCAGTTTTATACTGTAAGTAATGCTGGATCAATGGTTTAGGATTATCAATCACTGTTGTCATATGCTGTCTATAACAGTTCAAAAGCATCCTGGAGAAAAATCCTGAAAAACACATACCTTACGGTATATAATAATGCACCTGCATTAGCTAAATATATACTGTACACAAGTCTTATCAGCATTTTATCTACCAAAGATGTGAGATTCCACTTTTAAATACAAAGCAGATAGCCAGTAATGTATACTTATAATACAGCCCTCTTTTTTTCCTTTGTTTTTAAACCTAGAACAATTTGGTCACAATGCACCTTTGATATAAAATCATTTTAAATTTTATTATTAATACTCAGGACATTAGGATTGCCAGAATTGGGCTATTCTTCCTTCAATAGGATCTTGAGAACTGCTTTTGATAACAAATAAAACTGGGATTGGCATCCAACTTTAGGATGCTGAAACATGTTATCCATAATCCATTCCAGCCCAAAGCAAACAAGATGTTACTCTGATGAGAAATACCATTAGGGTGCAAACTCACCACTAAATCTTTCCTCCCCAAAGATTACATAGTGTTTTTTTCTTCTTCTTATCTTTTCGGCTGGAGTGTGTGTGTAATATGGAAAGCAACAACTTCAAATAATTCAAACTCTTTACTCAACTCATCCCTCACCTGTTAACACATATTCGATCCATCATGACAGTTATAGACCCATTTCATTGGTGTATTTTTAAAAATTATTTCCAAATGGCCTAAAGAAATATATAGCAATACAATAATTTAGCCTCAGTATTACTAACACAAATCTGGTCATATGATCAACAGTGTACATTTAACACTGATCATATATTAAAGTCTGTGTTGTTGCCACTGCACACTTAGTTAAGGATTGGTGAGATGAGCTTTGATTCACTGTCAATTGATTCATTGATGAATTCAGAGCATACTTTCCAATCCTAATTATAACCACCTCATACTATTTATAAAGTTCACACTGAAGGAGCACCAAAGCGAGTCTGGTACTCAAAAGTTGCTTATACCAGGAAAAAAAACTTCTTAGTATTAAGGACTCCTATTTTTCATGGCCCTATTCTGTATAAACATTCAACTCAAGAAGATGTGCAAAAAGGAGAAAAAAAAGTCAAATTACATCATAGCTATCAGGAGAAAGATGTTACACAAACTCATAAGAAAATGACAATCTTTTTTCTCTTTTACTATAAATACATTTAACAGTTTAGCAGAAACACAAGCTAAATTTAAGATTGTTCACATTTGAAGTTGTATCACTCTCTGCTAATGATAAATAAGGAACAGGTCCTGACAATGGAATTTGGACATAGCAATTTTCATCAACAGATCTTTTGAAGACTGGTTTAAAGGGTTAAAACAATGATTTTTTTTTAAAGTTCTGAAAAGTCCATCTGTTGTCCAAACTTTGGATTGAAGTCCTTATTTTTTTTTTACTTAGAGACAGATATATACAGTGCTGTTGTAATAATGAAACAAATGTGAAATCTACTGTAAAGTTGCACAATACAGAAACTGTTGCTCCATCTTCTACTACATACATGTGTGACTCCACAGGTTAATTAATGCTGCTTTGTTTCTTTTTGTTAAGTTGGAATTATTCCATCACGTCTAAGACCTCTTTTCAGTTCTAAATCTTCCAGTTTCTTCCATAGTTCTTCACGTTCTTTCTCTTTTTTCTTCTCACTAGCAAAATTTTTAAAAAATGGCAACATTTTAACACCTGAATCACTACAAAAATAGATGTAAATTATGCACCAAGTATTCAATTTTCTCTAAAGAATTCTAAAACTGAATATAAAAAAGACAAACTTCATACAACAGCATGGATTTAAATAACAATACAAGGAAATGGTGCCTTGTAATATTCAATTATTTCAAGTACAAAAGTTGCATCATTGGCAACTTTATTCTCATAATGTATCTGAATTTCTTCACTGTTGAATGAAAATGTGTTCTAGATAACAAAAACTGCTAAAAGTTAATGAAATAAAGCTATATATCAAATATATGCTGTGGTATTGGGTTTTTTAACAGTGAGTTTGTTATTATTCCTGCATTTAAAGCCATTTAAAACTATATTGTGTTTAATGTATATCTTCACTGAGGTGTTACCAATGCACAAAGTCTAATGTAAACCTGCACCAGAGGGGTATATTTCATGACAAGAAATTACTGTGTCCTTACTTATAATGTTTCTGTTTCATTATTTACGAAAACATTTTCTGGTAGCATTAATTTTCATCCTGAACTGTAATTGAATGGTGATCATAATTTTTGAGACCAGTTTTTCACAAAATAACTATTTTAAATGTGTATATTTTTCCTCTTTACAAGCTCTGTAATATTTCATATTCCATTTTTCAAAGTCCAACTGATCTACTGTCTAAATCTGTATAATAGAATGAATCATTCAACCCTAGAATGAAAAATAGTACAAATCAAACACATGTAGAAACTATAGTATTGTACATTCATGAACAATCTGAAATCTTAGAATTTTTTTAAATAAAAACCAAAGCAAAAAAAGGTCTGCATCCTATAGCTCCTCAATGTTTTCTGTATTTATAATTACCACATTGCTGTTAATAAACAATATTGTGGTTAGATTTGTAATAATTGAAATTTTGGCTTTATTTTTTTAAAAAAATAAAAGAACAAAGAAAGCATACAAGTCATTCTTAAATTATAAAATAATTTCTTCAATTCTTATGTAAAAAAGACATAGTTTTAAAATATCTTTGATGGAAAATTGGTGAAAATTAATTTTGACAATCTGAGTTTAACTAATATAAGATTCCAGCCAAGATGCCCAAAATGTGATAGTTGTATGCTTGATATCCAAGGTTGTACAATTTCTCTATGAATATGAATCAAGTTTACAAAATGATTCATATTACATTAGTAGCATCTTTTTATATGATTTTTCCTAGAAATTCCTGACATTAAACATTCTGTCTAATTGAAAGAAAAAGTTAATAAGAAAGCATAACATAGAATCAATTAGTCTCTACCACAAGGTATAAAGTGCACATAATGTTAAAAGCATCTATTACCCCACCAATTACATTTCATATTTCTATTTTTTTAAAGCAGTGAGTTATGAGAGCCTGGTAATCGGATTAAACAACATCGTGGCCTCCAAAAATATGTGAGAGGCTATACTAACCTAACAAGGCTTGATGACATACAGTACCCTTCGCTTTGCTTGTGGGAACCCCAAGTCTCACAAAAGAAACGACTTTCACCAAGTCGCAAACTGCCCAGAGTTCCCGAAGTTTCCTCATTAGTTTCACCTGCTGCTTTGGATAAGCTGAAATTTCAGACAAAAGATGAACTATAATTGGAGAAGGATTATTAAGGAAAAGACAGAGAAACATTTTATCTAAGGTGCAACTAATGATTGTATGAATGGCACTTCTTCTAGATCCTGCAATGTCAAAGCCTTGGATGTATCAAGATAACAGAAGCAGAAAAGCAGGACTGAAAATGTGTCACTTTGCTCAGAGATTTCAGTAAATGGTCAAGTAGAAATCACAAGGGCTAGTGTCAAATACTTTCGCATCCCACCAAAAAGTCTAGCATATTCTGAACACTATCTTCAAGCAAAGTGATGATTAAATTGTTGAGGTTTTTTTTTGTTTTTGTTTTGGTAACTGTATGGCTTTCATTAGACCTAAATTCTTGATACATGTAAGTCTTTAATAACATAGAGCCAAAAGAAGTTCTGTGAGAAATGCAAGTTCACAAGCTACGCAATGGGTACTGTATCTCATAAAGGGAGAAAAAAAATAACCATCTATGTCTTGCAAGGACCAGGCTAATGAGCATGCAGGGAGAAAAATGAGGCATTGCAATCAATTGTGTGTGAAAATTATGCAATTACTGCAAAAAGGGAGGGGGAGGGAGGGAGGGAGGGAGGGAAGGAGGAAGGAAGGAAGGAAGGAAGGAAGGAAGGAAGGAAGGAAGGAAGGAAGGAAGGAAGGAAGGAAGGAAGGAAGGAAGGAAGGAAGGAAGGAAGGAACCAACCAAAAACTGCAGGTTTTATGCAAAGCTGACAAAAAGCTTTAAAAAGTTACCGCTGGCGATCTGACTTGTAAGTTGCTGTGAGCTCATCAAACATGGCACTATTCATTTCCATAAATGCCTTCAGCACATTGTATACTAATGCCACAATAGCCCTGTAATATATGAAAGAAACTCATCAAACTGTTAAAAAAGGTTAGACAACATTTTGTTGTAGATTTGTTCTGTGTTCATGTTTGCAATATTCAAATTCCTTTCATTTTACTCACAAAAGATAAACTATTCTAATCTAATCTCAAAGACCTTTGAAGATATCCTTGGAGACATCCTTGGAGACATCTCATCTGAATGATTCATGTCAGCTTTCATAGGCTTTTGTGCATCTACAACATTAACATTGATGAAACAAGAGAGAGAGAGAGAGAGAGAGACAGAGAGAGAGAGAGAGAGAGACAGAGAGAGAGAGAGAGAGAGAGAGAGACAGAGAGAGAGACAGAGAGAGAGAGACAGAGAGAGAGAGAGAGAGAGAGAGAGATCTGATCTAACCTCTCTCCTCCCCTCTCTCTCTCACACACACAAACACACAGAGGCAGGGGTGGGATACAAATTTCTTAACCGGTTCTGTGGGCGTGGCCTAATTTATGGGCATGGCCTAATTTATGGGTGGGCACAGCTTATATGTAAATATTATAAATATTTATGTAAATATTGAACTTTTTATAAAAAAGAGCAACTTTTACCCGAAAGCTGGCAAAGTAGGCAGGCAGATTGAGTCGCTCACAGAATCAGATTCACTCAGAGATCTATCTTTCTACCATCGGCTACCTGAGTCTGCACTGAATAATAGATGCTTCAGTCCTAAGGGAGGTTCGGCTCTGAGCCGAAGATCTAAAGATTAGCTAGAAAGCAAGAAATCCAATGGTTTCCTGTTTTCTAGCTCATCTAAATCTCCCAGCACAGCAGAACAGCTGATGGTCGGGAAAAAGAAAAGGAAAAATAGCAACTTGCAAGCAAGTTTGCCAGGTAATGAGTGAGTGGGTGGGGAGGGTTCCTGCAGACCATGTGGGCGGTGCAGCCTTGTGTTCCTGCATAGCCTGAATTAATTGCTTTGGGGGTGCTCTAGGAGTGACATTTCTCTGTGGACCACCAAAAATTTTTCATGGACCACCAGTGGGCCACAGCCCACCGGTTGGCGACCACTGAACTAGGCATAAAAGACAATTACTTTGTTTTGATATATTGCCTTTCTTTATGTCCCCAAATCTATTAGGAACCCATGCTAATTGTCTGCAATTCTAGAAAAGGAAATTTAGACCTATATTTTAGGTACAGGTACAAATTAGAAAAACAGAAAGAAGATAAAATAGTTACTAGAAAGGCACAAGAGGAAGAAAAAAACACCTTACATTTAAAATTGTATTTCCCACACTATATTCTTTAAAAATATGGAATCTCAGAAAAAAGATCTTTATTATAAAATTAAAAATACTGATCTTATTAGTCTCATACCTAAACACAGGTGAGCACTATTTTGAAACTTTAGTTTCACGTTTTTCTTCACAAGTTTTCTTTCACTTAAACATTTCTTATTTAGTTCCTCAAAGTCATTTTTGCTGCAGAGCATACTGAATAAAACAACACCTTATGAAAAGCACTGTGAAGATTTTTGTAAAAGTAAACCTAATCAGGTTCCATCCAAAAAAATATGCATTTTCAAATAGCAAAGGGACACTTTATTCGTTGTCAGATGATTGAAATAATATTATGCTCTACATTTCCCTAGTTGGTGCTGGTATGCAAAATACTAAGTAAGTATAGTAAACTACTGATAACATTACCACCATTCATATATAGTTCTCCATATTACAATACAAAATATAGCACTGAATTCAAACAAATAAACAAATGTACTGAAAAATCAGCACTAACAGCAACCACAACAACTTACGGATTCCAGTGTTCTTTAGAAATCCTGTATAGACTGGAAAACATGATAGGAAGTATTACATTGGAATTCTCCTCTATCAAACTCATTATGTATTCATTATTCCAATAGTAAAGTGCTCTTTCAGCCACCTTGAAATAAAAAAGAGAGAATTATTTTCAAAACTGCTTATGTCAAATTACAAACAAAAGCAAGTAAAAAAACTTGCCCCTCAATTGACAAAAACAGGAATTTACTTATGTAGATTTTCTTAGTTGTCTCCCTCAGAAATCTGACAAAATTTTATCAACACAGGCAGAGATATTTGATACACATGCATGTGTGAGTGCATACTGGGCCATAATTGTATGGTCCTTCAGATTGTATTACAATACTACATCTACCATTTTGCCAGTGTTGACCCCACCCCTACAAATACTTCTGTGTTGGCAGGAGGAGAAAAGTAAAGCAACCTCCCGTCAAATTTACTAACTGGGAAGGGGATGTGAGGCAATGACAGAGTTCTCATAACCACAACTGAAATATCATAAGTTATTTCCTATTCCAGATTATTGACTTTTAAGAAACTATCGAACTACCCCTGAGATTGGTTGGACTGGTATATACCAGAGGAAAAATGGAATGTTCCACAGAACATCAAAACATTACATCCTCTAATTTTATATATCTCCAATTAAATGCTCTTAATTATTTCCTCTCTTTGGGAACCTGAAATATTAAATTACATCCGATAGAGTCTATTGACAGAAAGATGAGGGACAAAGAGTCCACTACACTTAGTAAATCATGCATCTTTCACAATCGTATATACATTTTCTACCTATCACTCTTCTCTATTCTATTAATTTTTCTATGTTTTCCATGCTAACTGAGCAATTAAAAACAAACTTTTTTATACCTATCTCCATTTATTTTTCAGTAATCTATAAGAATTTTATTAGAATGGATCCAATACTGTTTCTTTCATAACAATCTCCTACTAGAAAGAAAAGGTGTGAGTGGTAGATGAATATGTAGAACTTGCTTTTCACAAACTATGAAAGTTTTGCATGATAAAATCAAGAAACAAAAATCCTGAACCTATTCATCTAAAAGGAACAAATATTGCCAATTTCATTATATTTTCCCAGTGAATAAACATTATTTTCCTTTAAAAAATAATAGCAGTTATAATGCTAATATCAGCAATTATTATTAGTGTAATATCACACAAAGCCATTTATATCTATCTGACTGAAATTTGTCCAGTCATCTCCTCATATTTAATTTGTAATAACAGTAATCATATAAATGGGATTCTGAAGAAGAATTAGATCTAATGAGTATGTCAATTCCAATCAGACTCCATAGTGAATTTAAGCCATTTCCCAAACTCCAGTCTGAACCTAATCTTGCAGACATAACACATTTATAATAATTAGTCTCATCTAGTTGCAATACTGACCTGAAAATGAGGGCTAGAGACACATTTAGCTAATTGTTTAAATAAGGGTTCCTGAATTTTGACAAACTGTGAAGGTTCAATCACATCCAATATTTCTTCCAGCTCTCCAAGGAACATGACCTAAAATATTTTTTTAAAAAAATATTAAATATAAATATATTTTCCTTAGAACTTATCTATTAAATTTCCAAAGAAGCATCACTTCAACTGAATTTTATGAACAAAAGTAATGTTCATTTGCTAATACTAGCTGCAATTATTGGACTGTTTCTTAAGAAATACTGTAAGTGCATTTTTAATTCATATCATTTAAAGCTTGTTTCAACGTTGTTTACTGTTTTATATTTCAGATTGGCACCTAATATTAAAAATAAGAGTTTAAATATTATTTTTAAGAACATCCTTTTACATTTCCAGACAGCATTAAGAAAGTATTGCTTTATTCCTACCACAATATGGAGCCTAATAATATTGTTTATGTCAAAAATCTACACTGGAGTGAGGATGACAGCAAATGAAAAAACATTCATTATGACATTACAATACAAAATATACTCCTTAGGGATTAGTGGTCAGGAACTTGCATGCAAATAAATAAGGGGCAATGCAGATTTTGTTACTTTGACAAAAGTTCCATTTGCTATGGACAATCATGTCTTTAAGTTCCTCTTAGGAATTATATTCACTGTATTGAAATACAATTTATTTCTGTCCCAAGATTACCCTTTTTATTAGTAATCTATTTTAAATAAGAAAACAATCTAAGCTCATCAAATATACCTCTTTTTGACTGCAAGTTTTCGGCCAGAATTTCATTAAACCTCTAATGACCTAAATTAAAGCAGAAAAAGTAAACAGACCAATTAGAAATAATAATATACCAGTTCACAAAATTTTTATTCAATATTTTAAAATGTTCATCTGTGCATGTATTTCTTATATTTACAGGTTCTGTGAGTGAAGGGTCTTTCTCTAGAAACTGCACAATGCAATACGCCAGCTGCAGAAACAAAAGAAAACATGAACATTAAAATCTTTAATTAAAAGGAAAAGAAAAATAGTTGTTAAGTGACTAAACTTGATGCATAGTTTGAATCATAACTAGTAAGGATAGAATGTCCATTAGTATTTCTTGGTTCTTTCATTCTACTTTTTGCACCTATAGTCTGGGGATTCCTTTAAAACAGAACAAGGAGCAATGCATGAAGTGTAATATAAAAGGACAGCTTGGGGATTCCCATCTTCCTGCATTGCCTTGTCTGTCTGTAAGTGGGCTGTTTGGGATATAGGTCCTATTTCACTACAAGCCATACTCTTCTGCTGCTGCAAGCAAGAGTGCAACACATTTGTTCTAAATCACATTCCACAGTACAGGTTGTCCAGATAATACCAATCATGATGACTGATGTATAATTTAAATCAGGGGTGAGGAAAGATGGCCCTTTTATGACTTGTGGACTTCCAACTGCCAGAATTCCTGAGTCAGCCATCGTTCCCCACCTCTGATTTAAACAGTAATAAAAAGACATTTCTAGTAGTCCTTGACTTACCACCATGCATTTAGTGACCGCTTAAAGTTACAATGGCACTGAAAAAAGTGACTCATGCCCATGGCAACATGATCAAACTTCAAAATTCGGAGGCTTGACAAGTGGCATACATTTACAGAGGTTGCAGTGCCCCAGGGTCATGTGTTCATCTTTTGCAAACAAAGTCAATGGGGAAGCCAAATTCACTTAACAACTGTGTTGATAACAACTGCAGTGATTTAGTTGGCAAGAAAGGTAGTAAAATTAACTTGCTTAGCAATGAAATGTTGGGCTCAATTGTGGTCATAAGTCAAGCAGTACTTGTGTGCCAGTGTGCATCCATATAAATGTGAATTTAATAACATTTACAATTCATTACTAAACAATTTGTCTTTAAGATATTTTTCCTTTACATTTTTGGCTGCATTAAGCACCTTCTGAGAACTTGTGAGATGAGTTAGTGGCTTTGTAGAAAATAGATATATAAAAAGCTAGCAAGGCTACATCTGCAGGAACGTTAGACAAAAAGTTTACCAAACAATGCTTTTAATGATTGAGGAAAAGGTTAGACATGCAGTATGGTAACAATTATTATCAGTTTAAGAAAAGAAGACTATTATATAACATAAAGTACAGGAACCAATCAAAATTCATGCTGGATATTTTGCCCATCATAATCACATCTGACACAAGTAGTTAATTGTATAACATCAGAAACAAGCTTTTTTAGCAGTATCCAGTCTCCTCACTGGATAGAAGGGGTTGTTTTTAAAACATAAAGCATTCCTCTTATTTTCTATAATTCCATTTCAGATACAACTTTCAACTGACATGAAATTCACCAAGAAGTAAATTAAGAAAGGAAAAAAAATCATAAGTACCGATCGATTATTATGACTATTTGCTTTTCCCCAATCAAATATGGGGACATATAAAAACCTGAATTTCCTATTTTGAAAGAAAGACGGCAGCTACTAGCAAACAGACACAGATACAGATAGATAGCTGTTTGATCCAGAACCTATTTTATTTTTGGTGACAGAACCCATTCCATTTTTGTTGTCATCCAAATGTGCTAATTTGTAGGGGGAAGGGAGGGCTTCTGACTCCCCAAGATGTATAAAGATTCAAAGTCTTTCTTTTGTAGCCTCAGAGCATCTTTCAAACAAGCTGTTGAATATTAGTGGTATGATTACTGTAAATCGGTAACAGTTTTCCATGACTTTAAGGTAGAATAAATGCATCAGAAGAATAAAATGGTTTAACTCTTCAAAAATTAAGGGAACCTACCCAGCCCTGAATTTCAATCATATTGATGTGGCTTAAATCTACGCAATATCATTCATTGTAGCATAGTTACCAAAACATCATCCATCTTTCTGTTAGATGTAGCAATAGCAATAGCACTTAGTATTATATACCACTTTACAATTCTTTTTACAGCCTTCTCTGAGCAGTTTACAGAGTCAGCATATTGCCCCCAACAATGTGGGTCCTCATTTTACCCACCTTGGAAGGAGGGAAGGTTGAGTCAACCTTGAGCCTGATGAGATTCAATCTGCCAAATTGCAGGCAGCCGGCTGTCAGCAGAAGTAGCCTGCAATACTGCATTCTAACCACTGCGCCAACATACCTCTCAGTGCAACATTAAACAATGTTTTAAAAAGTCTTAGTAAAATCTAATCAGACCAAACTTTTTTTTCCTATAACTTTCTTAGCACTTATCAATGCAGGTGCAATCTCTGTCACAATTTGATCACTTTAGATGGCTCTGAACCACATCAATTTGTTTTCTATGAAATGGATATTGAGCACACAATACCAGGTAAAAAGATGAGCTGTAGGTTGAAGTAAACCTCATCTTTAGCTTTCTAAAAAATTTAGCTTCTGAGTTTAAATGCTATCAATTTACTCTGGTAATTTGGCATTTGCCATTTTTTAATACTTGCTTTATAGCTTTAAAGCACAGACTTTCAAAGACTTGGATGTGAAAAAAGATTCAGTTTTAAGATAAAGACACCTTCAAGTCAAGTTTGACTCCTACTGGCTCTACTAACCTATCCATGCTGCTTTCTTGGCAATAATAGTTAAGCAGTTTACCTCTTGCTTTGCCCAGGATGTCTTTTGACTTCCCAGTCTAGCCTATAATTTTAGTGTTTCCTCATGGCTTCTTATCCAAGAAGTAACCAGACTCAAAATCAAGACCTGACAATGTATGGCAGGTGGTTGCTACTGATATTCTGTATTAAGACATTTAAACTATTTTTATTGTAAAATATATTATTAAAATTTGTTGTTTCAATATTCTTCTTTTTCCTTCAGTTTTAAAGAAAAAATTACAAGTATTAAAAATAACATTTAAAAATGCTTGCTGTGACCTTGAAAGTTTAAGAACCACAGCTCTAGATTACATAGGGGGCATTTTTAAATATCAGATTAAGATGGAAGGCTGCATTTATCCTTTAAGTAATGTAATGGGAGGCTCACTCCAAACAGAAGTTGAAAACTGAATACAAAAATGATTGAAGCCAGGCTAAAACCTACATTTTAATTACTAAATATTAATTTCTTCTCATACATTTTAAAATATATAGACCCCCAGCTTTATTAGAAATAAAACATTAACAGCAATTGTTTGAGGGATTCTACTGAGATACTGAAGAATCTACAGATTGTACAATATAATGAAGTCAATAGTTTCAAATACCAAACATGACAAAGATCTTTATTTGAAAATTGGGAATGAGAGTTCCTAAATAAAGAGTGATAATAAAATGGACTTAGTTCCACTAACAACTCACATCTCAAATCAGTTTCATCTTCTGATCTACTATATAACTAGATTCCCAGAAAGCAGTGGTTTCTTTGATTTGGGCTTAGCAAATTGGGAAAATCCAGTTATTGTGACATGTTTTATAGCTTAAAGTACTAAAAGAATCCAGTCAAATGTGGCCTATTCAATAAACCTAGTTTACAACAGTGAATGGGTTAGAACAATTTGTGGACCAGCCTGTGCTTCTTTATGCATGGTAGTAAATATGTTTTAACTTAATAATATAGTACATTGTATATGGAACAGAATGTGACACAGTTCTTACAAAAATGTAATACATAACATAGTACTTAAATTTCTACCTGTGCATGGAACAGCGATAGACTTCTAACAGTATGTAGAGGGATCAATACTTTCACCAAAAACTGTTTATGCTCTGCTTTAAGAGGTAAAGCAAAGCCATTGATAATACTAGAAATAAGAAAAGGAGAAAAATTTTATTTATTTATTGTTATATGATCTATAATTTGCTTTTCCTCCAAACTTATTGAACTCCATCTTCATTTTATTCCCACCACAAAAACCCTGTGAAGTAGGTTGAATGCAACTGGTCTAAACCCAGTCACTGTGGACTTGAACCCAGATCTCCCTGGACCTTGTCCTATATTTTACTTATAATGTATTCAATGTACAATATACTGAAATCTGAAATGAGAAAAACTACTTCTGATCTGGCACAAGTGCTCTTTCTGCAGCTGTAAGCAACTCCTTAAAGAGACATATGTTTTCA
Source organism: Notechis scutatus (assembly GCF_049901735.1). Taxonomy (NCBI): domain Eukaryota; kingdom Metazoa; phylum Chordata; class Lepidosauria; order Squamata; family Elapidae; genus Notechis; species Notechis scutatus. The sequence continues at coordinate 313,168,570 of NC_142009.1, read as the reverse complement.
TGAAACTGCATAGAAGCTATGTAGGTTTGAGAAAACACTCTGAATTTAGAAAATGTGATGGATATGTTATCAAAATACTGCACATTCATAATCACTGATCACTTTTACACAGGATTAAACTCTGGAAAGCTCACCACATGTAAAGTAGTGCATATAATTCTACTTTGGTAATGATGATGACTGACTGATTTGTTGTTTTGACTGCTTTAATTCCTGAGACATTCTGTACTGTTAGCTTATGTACTTTGCCCATTTGCTAGAACAGATCAGTCTATAAATACTGATAAATAACTAAATAAGCATAGAGACTTTTCTCTTACTATTATGGTTCATCACACAATCAGCCAGAAGTTTAGATGGGATTTAGAATTTTTGTCCCTCTATTGATTCCTTCCCAAGGACCTTGAATTGGCAGGTGTGGATATTTGATGGTGTTAAAGGTACCATAAGCAGGATGTACACGTGTGCACAATTATTAGGAAAGAGAGTATTTTCACCTTATCATCATTTTTATGCATATATTCAACCTCCAAACTGTATTAAATTGAATGCTTAGTATCCACGCATATCAGGTGATGTGTATTTGTATAATGAGGGAGGGTATGGCTTAAGGAGATCAATACCCTATATTAATTATCTGCATAATTATTAGGCAGCTTCTTTGCCTCAGGCAAAATGGGCCAAAAAGAGATTTAACTGACTCTGAAAAGTCAAACATTGTAAAAAGTCTTTTAGAGGGATGCAGTACTCTTGAAATTGATAAAATATTGGGGCACGATCACAGAACCATCAAGCATTTTGTTGCAAATAGTCAACAGGGTCACAAGAGACGCGTTAAGAAAAGAAGACACACCTTAACTGCCAAAGATTTGAGAAGAATCAAACATGGAGCTACCAGGAACCCTTTATCCTCCAGTGCTGTCATATTCCAGAATTGCAACCTACCTGCAGTGCCCAGAAGTACAAGGTGTTCAATGCTCAGAGATATGGCCAAGGTAGGGAAGGCAGAAACCCGACCACCACTGAACAAGACACATAAGTTGAAATGGCAAGACTGAGCCAAGTAATATCTGAAGACAGCTTTTTCAAAGATTTTATGGACTGATGAGATGAGAGTGACTCTTGGAGGACCAGATGGATGGGCCCGTAGTTGGATCAGTAATGAGAAGATCTCCACTTCGACTCAGACACCAGTAAAGTGGAGGTGGGGTATTGGTATGGGCTGGTATTATTGAAGATGAACTAGTTGGACCTTTTTGGGTTGAAGAGCGATTCAACATCAACTCCCAAACCTACTGCCAATTTTTTAAAAGACACTTTCTTCAAGCAAAAAGTCTGCATCTTTCAAAAAGACCATGGTTTTTATGCAGGACAAGGCTCCATCGCATGCCTCAAAGTACTCCACTGCGTGGCTAGCTAGTAAAGGCTTTAAAGATGAATGAATAATGACATGGCTCCCTTCTTCACCTGACAACCCTACTGCCATGATGGCGAACCTATGGCATGCGTGCCGGGAGTGGCATGCAGAGCCATCTCTGTGGGCACTCGAGCCATCGCCCCAGCTCAGTTTCACTGCGCATGCGTGCATACCTCCTGCCAGCCAGCTAATTTTCAGGTATCTATTGCAGATGCCTGGGGGGCGGGGTGCATGCGGGAGACGTGTGTGCATGCACAGGGGCTGGGGAGCACATGCCAGGGGGCGGGGGTCACGCGTGCATTGCAAGTACAGGGGGCGTGCGTGCTCTCATGCGCATAAGCGCACACTTTCAGCACGCGACGAAAAAAAGGTTAGCCATCACTGCCCTATTGAGAACTTGTGGGCCCTTCTTAAACAGGAGATTTATAGTGAAGGAAACAGTAACCTTTCTGAACAGGGCTGTGGAAGCTGTGGTTGCTGCTATACAAAATGTTGATTGTCAACAGACCTAGGCTTATGACTGTTATTGAAAAGAAGGGTGGCTTTTTTTTTTTTTTGAAAACTGTCAGAAATGTTTGTACATTTTGAGTTGTTTATTATTCTCACTTTAACAGGTGCAAATAAACTAGTGAAATGGGCAAATTTTCATTTTGCATTTAGTTGCATAATAATTCTGCACACTAATAGCCACCCAATAATTTTGCATATATATTCTCTTAAGAAAGCTAATATATCATTTTTACTTTCTGAAATATTCAGGTTTGAGGATTATTAACATTTTGGTTTGACTGAAAGCACTGTAGTTGTTCAATAATAAAATTAATCCTCCAAAATACAACTTGCCTAATAATTATGCAGACAGTGTAAACTGTTCCAAGCAAATATGCCTTTTGCAATTGATTGATGCTGATTTCGTCAATGCAGATGTTGTTCAAGTGGTGCTTCAGTTGTTTTGGGATTGCACTCAAGGTGCCTAATACTATTAGTATCACCTTTGCTTTCATTTGCCATGGCCATTCTATTTCTATTTGCAGATCTCTGTATTTTGTGACTTTCTTCCGTTCTTTCTCTTCTATTGCTGCCTCCTGGGACTACCATGTCCAATATTCAGACTTTTTTGTCTTTCTTATTGACAATTGTTAAGTCTGGATACTGGATGTGGTAGTTCCAATAGTTAAGTAGCAGATCATTATTATCCATTATTTATATTCCACTTTTTCTTTGGGAATTCAAAAAGAGTACAATGGAAGTTATTTTAAAAAAAACTAATTTTATTAGTTTTTAGAAAGGCCCTGAAAACATATTTTGATGATGTTACCTAGTTTGGTAATGAAACATCTTCAAGAAAACAACCAAGCTCAGAGAGCATTAAGAACTCCATAGATTTTTGTAAAGGCTTTGACTGATTTTAATTATTTTACTTCTTTCATTTGTTTTAATTGCCATTTTAACTATTTTTAATGCATCAGTGTTGTTTTATATTTCTTGTAAAATACCAAGGGACTTTGGTACTAGACAGTATATCAAGTTAAATAAATTTAATTCAAATCAAATTAGGTTAAATCCTGGAAACAAGCTTTGGTCATTCATTTTCTTGTCGAATGAATGAATGAATGAATGAATGTCAGGATATAATGGAAATGTAATTGTGTGATCTGGCATCTAAATTTAATTTTTATATTACTTTTAATGAAGTAAGCATTTGCTAATGTATTAATAAATAAACATAGCTTTAATTTATAAACTCAGTATATTTACATATTATTATATTTACATCCTTAGTTATAAGAATGGGACTTCATTACCTTCCTAATATTTCCAGCAGTTCAGCCACACCATTGAAGTGTTCAGTTTCATAAACAAACCTGCAAAGCAAATTGCATACATTAAATGTTCATATTTATTCAGTGACACTATCATGCAAAACCCAAAAGTTTCTTGTGCCCCTATTTTCTTAAAACTTACCGTAAAAAAATATTATTAATCTGTTTTCTGATAAATGCTCTAAGACCAAGGAACTTGCCATAAATTCTGTGTAAGACTGTTTTTAAATAGTCCCGTTCCCGAGGATCTTCACTGTCAAATAGCTCCAAAAGCTAATAAAATAAAGAAAAACACAACAGATTATAGATGCTACTTGACTTTCCGCTTTTAATATCGCTGAAATGCTTTATTCTATCCAAATACCTGCACTTTTCTTTCTGTTTACTATGTTCCAAAATCACATCACATCATTATTTTTAATCTTTCTGCCTAATTCTTGCCATCTGTTTCTTTATTAGCAAGTGATAGCAGAAGAGAGTCAATGCAGTTTTCCTGCAGGTCTTAGGGTATATTCATATGAGGCAAGAAATATTTCAATTAGTGGATTCTGGCAAACTCTTGTATAAAATTCTTAGTGGTGGCATTTGCTATTTCTTGAACTTAGCCGTAATTCTCCAATATTAAACATTCATACAAAATATCCCCAGAACTGAATGAGCACAAGTAACTAAAAATTACTATTCATCTTGATTAACAAAGGCTAGTATATTTATTAATACAATAAGACTAAATAAAATAGAGCTCTGTACCTGTAATACAAATTTTTGATCTATATACTTTTTGGCAATGCTGGGCTGAAATTCTTGGCTTTCCAAAAATCGTATGAAAAATTCATATACAAGCTGCAAAAAATAACAACACAGGTTAGTCCAGATTAAATGCATTCTGTAATTGCACATATTGTTATTGCTTTGTAATTTTTGCTAAGAGAACGTAATTTAACATAAAGATATATTTTGATCATTTCAGCTGGCCATTTGCTGCCCCACCCATATACAAAAGCCCTAAATGTTCACCATGTACATAGTTTCTGTTGATGACACTTCTGTTCAATCCAATTTTTTAAAAAAAATATAAATCTAAACAGTGTCCTACTTCCATGTGTTCACATGAATCTTTGTGACTCAAATCTAGTGCTCATTAATTCCTATTTAACTATCATCAGAAGAACTCATGCTAAGAGGAGACACTCTCCACCTGTATACTTGTTCACTGAATTGTCAAATTACCCAGGAGTAATCAACAGCATATTCTGTCCTGTAGACTTTTGAAATCACATAAAACAAAACAATTACAACAATGAAGAGAATTAATTAAACTGTTTGGAGTCATATAATAGTAATCAGAAAATGTTCAAGAGTATTATACACCACAGCAAGAGAGATGTCTCGTTCCACCTGAAGATCACTTATATCTATATTTTCTTTCTTTAAAGTCTGAAGAATAAAAGAAATAGGACCATGCTATTTGAGTGGCCTGCCCTCCCTACTTACTTTGACCATTTCATTAGATCTGTCAGAGGAGGCATGCTCTGGGTGCCATCAGCTAAGGGCCAACATCTGGTGGGTCCCAGAAAATGTGCATTCTCTGCCCAGATGCCCACCTCAGAGACCATGATTCTTCCCCCAAAATTAGATATTTTTTTGATATTCTGGAAAGCCCTTAAGATCTGGTTAGGTTATCAGGCCTAGCGTTCCCAGGGTCCCGGAGACATGTTTAGATGGCTCAAATGCCAGCTATTTTTATTCTCTCTTTACTTAAAGAGGTTTGTAAAACCTCTGTTATTGTAATATTTACTGTAAACGTGGGGTTTTTTGTGTGTATCTATGGTTTTACTCATTTGTTGTGCACTATCCAGTGTTGCTTTTGGTTTGTTTCAAACATCCCATCGATGTTCCCCCAACCTCTGCAATAGTCTATCCCTCCCTATTATAGTTTTGAGAGCTATGAAAGCATGGCTTTTCAGCAGGCATTTGGGGCTGCTTGAAGACTGTGCTAAATACAATCACCTGTAAATGTGGCCATGATGCTTCAAGAGTGGGTTCATCTTCTTCTGGATCAAACTCATTGCTATCACTTGGAGGAAGTGTTCGGAATATATTGCAAGAAACCTTGAAATGGCAAAGAAGAATGTTCATATTTCTACTACAAAAATCAGCCAGTTACAAGAGATGAGATGCAGTGATTAAAATAGAATGCTTTTTCAATAATTTACAGATTATAATTCATTCTACAAAAGATTCTGGAAAATTATTCTTAGATAGTAACAATTTATATGACACTATATGATTAACAAGTGCATTAATGATTTTTGGCAGTTTTTTTACTCTTTAATAAAAGCAGATAACAGCTTCTGACAACACTAAAGAGGCTACATTTTTGCCACAAAGTAGTCCTCAACTTACGATCACAATTGAGCCCAAAATTTATGTTGCTAAGTGAGATATTTGTTAAGTGAGTTTTGTACTATTTTACGACTTTTCTTACCACATTTGTTAAGTGAATCACTACCATTGTTAAATTAGTAACACAGTTGTTAAGTGGAATCTGGTTTCCCAATTGAGTTTTCTTGTGAGAAGGTCACATGACACCAGGATGCTGCAACCATTATAAATGTGAGTCAGTTGTCAAGCATCCGAACACAAATCACAAGACCACGAGGATGCTGCAACAGTTGTAAATGTGAAAAATGGTCATAAATCACTTTTTTCAGGGCTGTTGAAACTTCAAATGGTCACTAAATGAACTGTTGTAAGTCAAGGACTACCTGTACTCTGAACTGATTAGCACCTTTAAGTTCCAGCCTGAAGGAGCTACACTATTGAACAGAATAGGAGAACCTTATGCTTGAATATTGTCTTCCTAAAACCATGGAATGTATTCTGTAGGAATTTGTACCACATATTCTTAATCCAATAAAGGAGAATATTTGTAGCTCAGGGTTGAAATAAGGGCCACCAAGGACCCCTAATTTGTAATCCAGGTCAAGTGAGAGTCCTCTTATGTCCACAATTGAGACCAGAATTTCCATTGTTAAGCAAGGCAGATGTTAAGTGAATCACACCTGATTTTACTATCTTTTTACCACAGATGTTCAGTGAATCAAAGCAGTTACGTGAATCACGAGGTTGTTAAGCAAATCTGGCTTCCCCCATTGACTTTGCTTATCAGAAGCTGGTTAGGAAGATTGTAAATAGCAATCACATGACCTGGGAAGCACCAACTATCATAAATGCATCCCAGTTGCCAGGATGCCCAGTGCCTATTTTGATCATGTGACCATGAAGATGCCACAAACATTGTAAGCATGAAGACTGGTTACTTTTTTCAGTCACTGTAACTTTGAATGATTATAAGTTGAGGACTACTGTATTGCATCCAAAACCCATTTCACTGATATTCAAGTTTCAGTAGGACAGGGTTTATCAGCCAGCATGACTGGCTGGGGAATTCTGGGAGTTGACATCCACACATCTTATTTGGGAAACATTGGACTAAGAAGCTTAAATAGCACAAAAATCGTACCATCATTTGAAATGAAACTCCCATCTCTCTGTCTCGCTCGCTCTCACATACATCTATAACTAATGCTATGAGTTTGAAAACAACATATTTTCATTTACATTTAATATATAAAAACTGAGGACTGGAATTCCTCATTGCTTGCTTTTGGCTCTCTTGTTTTTAGCTTTTAATTGCATCGTAAAAATGATATTACACAGGTTTCAAATTTTAATGCCATTTTATTCAATACACACACACACACACACACACACACACACCCTAATAACAGCATAAAAATAAATTATCCTCAATATGAACTTGAATCTCAACTGCAATCTTGAAGTTTTGCTGTTAAGGATTCAGTCTGTCATTGCCTTTTTCTAGGATCTTTTTTCCAATTTGCCAGTCTTGCCAATGACATTGGTATTCCCTGCTTAGTTTATCAAATTAGCCAATACTGAGTAAATGCTATCACTTCTTGAAGTACAGCATTAATATAGAGTATTTAAAAGTTTATTACTAATTTGAAGTAACGAATAGTAATTAACATACTTTTATATATGTAAATGAAAGAAATATAGCCGCAGGATTTAATAGGCATTCAGATTTTTATCAAACACAATAAACAGCAACCCCTTCCAATTAAAACACAGATACTGAGAAACAGTGACTAAGAATAAATTGTTCTGCATCTCCTCACCACAAGAGGGTGCATTCTAATATACTGCTAGTAAAAACAAGATTATTTTTACTCAGATCTTTAGAAGGTATCTCACACAGCATGTTGTTTTCAGAAGAAAGAAGCCTTATAATTAGTAATAAATACCATAATATATTTAATCTTTCTTTGGACATTTCTGTTAACAGAATCTATGTCCTGTTTTCTATAAATTAAGACCCATCTCACAGGATCAATGTCAGCTATTCATACTAGGAACATTGGGAGAAATGAAGAAGGATTTCCTACAAAGACTGTTTCCAACAGTTTTATGTTCCAATGGACATAGTATTTGTCATTTATCCCTACAAATATAACTTAATAAGAGCTGCGGTGGTGCAGTGGTTAGAATGCAGTACTGCAGGCTACTTCTACTGCCTGCAATTTGGCAGATTGAATCTCACCAGGCTCAAGGTTGACTTAGCGTTCCATCCTTCTGAGGTCAGGTAAAATGAGGAGCCAGATTGTTAGGGGCAATAGGCTGACTCTGTAGACCGCTTAGAGAGGGCTGTAAAAAAACACTGTGAAGTGGTATATAAGTCTAAGTGGTATTGCTATTAATGCTGGCCCTTATCATAGTAATCAAGACAACTCTAATTTGTAAAAACATATTAAAAATTAAGAAAACTATTGAAGCTGAGAAAAATGACACTGATAGTCACTTGAAACAATAATGGTTAAATATTCTGCAAACCAGAACAAATTATCCTTTGTGTTATAGAAAGGGTTACACTTTCTACAGAAGTCAAATACAATAAACAGCAACCACTTCCAATTAAGTGGTTAATTGTGTTATAGAAAGGGTTACACTTTCTATAGAAATCAAATACAATAGAAACCACTTACAATTCTAATCTGAATTGTATGTCTTTAAATTTCCCTCCCCTCCTCCAAAGAAAGAATAAACAATGAGGCATGATTCTGAGGAATGGAAATAACCTCTATTTTAAACTATCAGAAAAGCAATTTTAGATATATGATGCATGAAAAAAGGAGGGAAATGGGCATTGGTATATTTACCTGAGAGGCCTTTTCTATACACGCTCTGCAAGAGAGTCCAGGATAGGATAGGGTTAGACTCCTCCTCCTATGTCATCGAGCTGAGTCTGCCAAAGTTATAAAAGCCAGCCCCTGCTGCTGGCCCCCAGTTTTTCAGCGAAGAAACTTGACAGACTTGGCGTGTCTCTAAAAATAAAACAGTGAGAGGATCCCTCCCCAACCATGACCAGACGAATACAGGGTGGGGCTGGACTCTCTCACAGTATGTATAGAAAGGACGTCTCAGGTAAATATACCAATGCCGATTCTCCTTCATGCTGCTACGGGAGTCCAGGATAGGGACATACCAAAGCCTGAATGTCCAAGGAAGGTTCTATGTCTGGTCTGCTCAGTCCGACACTGGAAGAACCTTCTGAAGCACTCTCCTGCCAAATGCTGCTTCTGCAGAGGCTAAGAAGTCCAGTCGATAGTGCCGAATAAATGGAGAAGGCAATGCCCAGGTAGCTGCCCTGCAGATCTCCTCAATGGACACCTGAGTAGCCCAGGCTGCCGACATGGCTGTACTCTTAGTAGAGTGAGCTGTAAGCTTCTTGGGTACCAGGAGAGATAAAGTCTCGTATGCAGTGGAAATACAAGCCCCGATCCATCTGCCCATCATGGATGGGGAAGCCTTGCTCCCTAAGGAAGCTGGTGGAAGGACACAAACATCGCTTCCATCTTGCAAAAGGTTGCAGTTCATTTTACATATATACAGAGAGCTCCCCACACATCCAGTATATGCCACTTGTGTTCCAACTCATGTTGAGGCTTAGGGAAGAAGTCCAGTAGGACTAGTTCTTGTGCCCTGTGGAACCAAGAATTAATCTTTGGAACAAAATAGCACTACTCTGTTCTCATGAAAAATGCACAAGTCCTGCCACACTGAGAGAGCTGCCAACTCCAGCACCCTTCTGGCCAATGTGATAGCCACCAGGAAGGACACTTTGAGGGTCAAGAAATGGAGACCTATCGACCTTAAAGGTTTGAACGGGGGTCCCGTCAGGGCCTGGAGTACTTTTGGGAGATCTCAAGTGGGATATCTATGAACTACCAGGGGATGCAGGTTTGAGGTTCCCCTAAAAAAACTACATATTGATGGGTGCTGAGATAGAGAGTTATAATTATCCATGACAATATTGAGGACAAGGCCGCAACCTGTCTGCAGAAAGTGTTTGGCAAGAGCCCTTTATCTAGACCTTCCTGTAGGAACACCAGCACATCTGAGACTGTGGCTGATGAAGGGTTAGGATAGCCCTAGAGCACCAACAGCAAAAGGCTCTCCAGGTGGCATCATAGATGCGATTGGTTGATGGTTTATGTGATGCCTGGATGGTTTTTATCACCTTATCGGGTAAGTTAGTCTTTTTCAGAGATTTCTACTCAAGTACCATATGGCCACTGGAACCGCTGGGGTTCCAGGTGGAGTAAGGCCCCTTGGTTGAGGGAAATCCTGCTGGGTGGGATTCTCCATGGTCGAGCGATCAACAAGTTTACCAGGTCGGCTAACCAGGGCTGCCTGGAACAATGAGGCGCCAGAAGAACCAGATCCACCTTTTCCTCCAACATCTTCCGAAGAACAGCCGGAATGATCGGAAGAGGGGGGAAGGCATAGAGGGGACCTGGAGGCCATCTGCTCCAAAGTGCATTGGTCCCCTCCGCTTCCTGGGTAGGAAACCTGGTGAAGAATCTGTCTACTTGCACATTCTGGGGAGCGGTGAATACTACTGGGGAACCAAACCTGTTGGATAAGGATGAAGGCACCACTCGACCTTGGCATGACTCAGCCAGTCAGCTTGGATGTTGTCGACCGAGATGTGTTCAGCCCTGAGAGACAGAAGATGTCTCTCTGCCCACCACCTCAGACGTTCGGCGTCCTGCAGGATTTTGACCAGGTCCTGTCTGTTGACATGGGCCTTGGCGGCCATGTTGTCTATCATGATCAACATGTGAGACCCTATCACCTTGTCCTGAAATGTCTCAAAGTCAGGAAGATAGCCCTGAGTTCGAGCCAATTAATGGGGTGACACCTGTCTGTCTGGGACCAGCGACCCTGAGCTATCTCGCTTTGCAGATGCGCCCCCAGCCATAAAGACTGGCATCTGTCGTGATCATGAGCCTGTCTGGCTGCTTGAAAAAAATGGCCTTTCCTGATGGCCTGGAACTGCCACCACGGGAAAGAACGCAGGACTGGTGGAAGAACTCAGACTCTGATGGATGGGTGGCTGGTTCCCGCCCGTTAAAAGGAACAGCAGGAACCATTGCAGATTTCAGGCATGGAGTCAGGCCCATGGCACGATGCCTATACAGGAAATCATTTTTCCTAGGAGCTGGGACAGTAAAGACAGAGGAACTGTGTGCTGCTGTCCAATCCAATTTATCAAGTCGTTCAGACTGTTGATGATCCGGGGAAAGGAAAACCTTGCAGACGGTCATGTCGATGATTGCCCCTAGGTGTAGGAGATGGGTGGTTGATAGAAGATGACTCTTGTTGAAGTTTATGGAGAAACCGTGTTCCTGCAGGATCCTCATCATGGTCTGAAGGTCACTGATGGCAGAGCGGGTTAATGATGACTGAATCAGGATATTGTCCAGGTAGCATTTGACCCTCACAGGTAGGGCGTGCCAATGCTGCCATAACCTTGGTAAAGACCATGGGGGCCGATGAGAGGCCAAACGGAAGGGCTTGGTACTGGTAGTACTTGTTGTATAGCAAAAGCGAAGGAACTGGCGATGAAGGGTCCAGATCAGGATATAGAGGTATGCCAGTGGCCTATAGTTGAATAGGAGACTTTAGTGCCCATTGAAGATGGCTGAAACGAGACAAACAGGGCCTCGGTTTTACAATACATTAGCATACATTTGATGTACCTGCGAAGAGCCCTCCGAACATCCAATTTGTGCCATCTGTGCTCTCTGTCATGTGAAGGAGCAGGGCAAAAGTCGGGAAGAGCAACTTCCTGAGCCCTGTGGAAATGAGAATTTACCTTTGGGATGAAGGAGGGGTTGAGGCACAGGACAACCCTGTTGTCATGGAATGTGCAGAGGTCTTCCCTGATGGAAAGAGCTGCCAAATCTGATATGTGCCGGACCAATGTGATGGCCACTAAGAAGGCGACTTTGAGCATTAAGAACTGCAGCCTTACAGATTGAAGAGGTTCAAACGGGACCTGAGTATGGGCTTGTAATATTGTTGAAAGGTTCCAAGAAGGATATCTGTGGACTGTTGGAGGTTTAAGACAGATAGCTCCTTTGAGGAAGGAGCAGACGACCAGATGATGAGCTAACGAATTCCTCTTCCCATAGTGCAACACAGTGGATAGGGCTGCTACCTGCCTGCGTAGCATACTAGGAGAAAACCCTTTGTCGAGTCCTGGTTTGTAGAAAGTCCAGGATCTGTGGCACTGAGGCCACAGTCGGGTCTGTGCCCTTCTTGGTGCACCATTGATGGAATGCTTTCCCGGTAGTGTCATATATTCTGTTTGTAGAAGGCCTCCTGGAGGCTTGTATTGTTTTGGTGACATTTCTGGAAAAGTTATCCCTCCTCAGGATCCTCCTCTCAAGTGCCAGGCGGTCAATTATAGCCACTGAGGCTCCAGGTGTTCCAAGACCCCCTAGTTGAAAGATATCCTGCCCTGAGGGATCCTCCAAGGGCGGAACACTGACAGGCTCACTAGATCCGCATACCACGACCGCCAGTGAGGAGCGATGAGGATGATTTCTGCCTGTTCTAGAAGTACTTTCCTTATCACCCCTGGTATGAGGGGAAGAGGAGGGAAGGCATAAAGGAGACTCTTGGGCCAGCGGCTGCAAAGGGTGTTTACCCCTTCTGAGCCTGGCGACGGGGATCTGGAGTAAAATCTGGGAAGTTGGGTATTCGTTGGAGTTGCAAAGAGGTTGTGTACTGGCCTCCCGAATCTCTGAGCTATGTCCTGGAACAGATCTGGATGGAGACGCCACTCGGAGTTGTCCACCCTGGTCCTGCTTAGGTAATCTGCCTGGACATTTGCTATCCTCGATATGTGCTTTGCCTTGATTGACAATAGGTAAGCCTCCGCCCAGGTTCCCAGTTGCTGTGTTTCGGACATGAGGGATCTGGAATGGGTCCCTTCCTGGCGATTGATGTGTGCTTTGGCCGCCACGCTGTCCATTAGGATCAGTACGTGTTGGCAGGTCACTGTGCTTTGGAAATTTTTGAGAGCTAAGTGAATGGCTCTCAGTTCTAACCAGTTTATGTTTTGTTAAAGGTCCGCTGTGGACCATTGACTCTGCGCAAGCTGGGATTGTAGAAGGGCCCCCCATCCCAACAGACTCTCATCTGAAGTGACTGTGATGCTATTGGGTTCTTTGAATAGGGACCCCTTGGTGATTGCTGGGGAAACCCACCACCTGAGGGATCTGAGGACATCCAACTGGAGTCGGACCCTGATGTTGGAAGTGCTGGTGCTTGCCCTCTGAAACAGTAGGAGGAACCACTGGAGAGGCCTGCCGTGCAATCAGGCCCATGGTACTATGGCTATGCACAAGATTAATTTTCCCAGAAGCTGGGAAAGCACCACCAAGGGAGCTACTTGCTCCACTCGACCTGTGCCATCAAGAACTTGATGCCGTCCTGGCGCTCCTGGGATAAATATACTTCGCATAGATTTGTGTCTATCACCGCGCCCAGAAGAAGGAGGCGGGTGGAAGGTATCAACTGGCTTTTCTGGAAATTGATTGAAAATCCATCTTGTCTAAGTCAGGTCTGATTTGAGTTGTTGGTTGGAGCTGGACTGGATTAGGATGTCGTCCAGATAGCACTGGACACGGACTGAAATTGTTCTGAGGTGCACGGCCAGTGCTGCCAGCACTTTTGTGAAGGTCCTGGGGGCCTAGGATAGTCCGAATGGCAGGGCCTTGTATTGATAATGACCCCCCGTATAATAGAATCTGAGAAACCTCCGATAGGAGGGGTAGATAGGGATGTGGAGGTAGGCCTCTGTCAGATCGATAGACATTAGATCGCCCCCACCTTATGTTCTCCAAAATGGACTGCAGAGATTGCATTTTGAATCTCTTGTAATCTAAATGAGCATTGAGCTTTTTGAGATCCAGGATCATTCTCCACCCCCCCACCCCCCCGAGGACTTGGGAACTACAAATAGAATGGAGTAAAACCTGTGCCCCCTCTGGTCCTCTGGTCCCGGCTCGATGGCCTGGTTGTCCAGCAAATGCTGGACCGCCGTGTCCATGAGCTTTCTCCTTACGTGGTTCTTGGAGGCTGGGCAATGGGTAAAGGTCCTTGGAGGAGTGGACAGAAAATCCAGGGTGAGACCGAATCGCACTGTTTTCAGGACCTAGGAATCAGATGTGATGGTCTCCCATCGGTCTGCAAATAGGGCCAGACAGTCGCGGATGGGAAGAAGGGTCTGGCAGTCATTTGGATCAATGGTAGGAACAATCTCCTGTGCCACGAAAGGGCCATTTAGATTGAAACTGTTGTTTCTATTTCAAAATCCTGATCTATCTGAGGGTCAATCTGATCTGGGCTGGTAGGACCTTTGGAATTGCGAGAATTCCTGGCCTGAGTCTGAGGAATGAAATGGCTGTCTACAGGTGTAGGGAGAAGCCCTCCTATCAGCCTCCCTGGTAAGAGAGGAGAACACTTTACTCTTGCCTTTATTCTTGACTATGAAGGGGTTTAAGGCCTCTCCAAATAGGGAAGAACCCGTGTAGAGGGCAGAGGCCACTTTCCATTTGGTTCTAGCATCTGCTTGCCACTGTCGTAGCCAGAGCAGACGACAAGAAGTGATGTTGGAGGCCAGGGCCCTGGAGGAGAATTGGGCTGCATGCAGGGAGGAGTCGGCCGCATATTCAGTGGCTGCCATCAGTTTGTTGATGTCCTGATGCATTCTGATTTCCTCAGGGGGAATCCTAGCCTGTAATTGGCAAAGCCAGAGAAGGGATGTCCTAGTGAAAAAGGACGTGGCTGCAGCTGCTTTAACCACCCATGAGTTGGCCTGGTGTTCCGCCTTTTTGTCCTGTCTTAAGGGCCTCTGCTATGTCACCTGATATTGCAGAGGGAGAGACCAAAGACGCCAAAGGTTCATCCAAAGGGGAAAGTTGAAGTGACTTGGAGAGGAGAGGAGCTATATTGGAAAAAAAATTTATCATTGCCCCCTGGAGTGGGGAAGGATCCAGGCTGTGCCCATTGTCTCTGAACTATGTCTAAAAATAACTTGGAACAAGGAATCTCCTGTTGGAGAATTGTAGGTTCAGAAAAAACCTTGCTGTTGGGTCCCTGAGTATCAGGTGAAGCAGTTGGTATAGTGGGCGGAGGATCAATTTGGACAGTGGTCCTAGTCTTGTGGAGGAGGGATTTTAATAGTCCCGGGCTAAACAGACCTGAGAACGGGGTGGATCAGGTGATAGGTCCTCATCTGATGAGAACCCCTGCTCCCCTTGAATTTCCTCCTCCCTCCCAGGTGCTCTGCTTCTGATGGAGTGGGCTGTAGAAGCCTCTTTCTGGTGCCTGGAAAAATCCATGGAGGCCTGGTATTACACTGGCTGCAATGGCTGAAGATCAGATCTTGGGGAAGAACACTGGCTCCTCCCCCTCAGGGAGGAGGCTACCCCATAAGAAATGGCCTGAGCAATAAGGGCCTTAAGATCCTCTGATAATTCAGGGCCATCCTATCTGCTGAGCACATCCCTGCTGCAGTTGGAGTAAAAGTAGCCTCGGGTGTTCCAGTCCTGTCTCTGACCTGCAAATCTGCAGGACGAGGAAGCATGCAATCAAAAGGAAATCTCTGAGTTTGGATTTCCTCAACAGAAGGGATAAATTCCTGCTCCCTATCTCCCTCTGGTGACCAAGCCACTAGAACTGCAGGCAACTCCTGTGCTAAAGGCTGCTGGGGGAGGGGGCTAACAGGCCCCTGGGGGGAGGGCGTATACCTCTCCTGGTCAGCTTGTTTCTGAGCTCTGGAGAACTGCTTTTCCTGTGCTCTTTGCCTCCTTTCTTCTGCTCTTGTGGGCTTTCTGGAATAAAGAGCCTTCGCCTTTATCTTCTTAGCAGCGTCCTTACTTGCAGATCTGCCCTTCCTGGGACTCTGCTTGGATTGCACTCATGGGCTCCCTGCTGCCTTGGTCAGCCATGCTGCTAATGTCCAGGTTGCAGAGAGGAGAGCTCTCTCAATTCTCCAATCCTGCTGCTCCAAGGGGAATTCCAGGCCTGGAAACATTCCCTAGGCTGTGGCAGTGGTGGCCCTACTAGTCTCCTGGATAGCCTGTACAACTCACCATGAGGCCAAAATGGTAGCCGCCTGCCCCAAAAATCTAGCTGAGACCTTGAAAATGAAAGCGGCTGCTCTGGAGATACCTGGGTAAGCCTGGGAGCTCCACGACGTGCTGGGGGCAATAGCAGCTTCAGCACATACCCCCAGGGGTGGGGGACCGTTTTAGGGCTCCCCCTTGACTGCCTGGGCTGTTAGTCCTTCAATTGGTAAGTCAGAGGGACTGCGAAAAACGGAGCAGGCAGAAGTTCCAATTGCTGCCTGTTTACGATGATTTGGATACTTTGAGGGAGTTTTTGCAAACCTTTGGGAGAATCCACACTTTAAACTGCTGCTTTTTGCAGAAATTGTTGGAGCCAACCTTTGCCACGTCTCTATAGGGCCAAGACTAAGTCATGACTGGGGTTAGGGAGCTTCCTGCCCCAACAGGAAGAGGTGTGGCAAAGACTGACTCAGTCTCTCGGCAGAAAGGTAGATTCAACCCATATGTGTGGATTATCCCAAAGGCATGCTGGAGAAATGAATAGCTTTTGCACGAGCTAAAACTGGTATAAAGCAATGGCTTTATTTAAGCACTTCCAATCAGTAGCCCCTTAAGTATCCAGAAATGATTTCAGACCCCAAATTGTTAACTACTGTACAGCAATCAAGATTATTCTTAGTTACCTGAAGATCAGTCTAATGGAATCTCACTACAAGATGCAATCAAAATCACACGCTGATTTATAATTATAGCCGGCACAGAAAATTTCTTAACCTCACAGATGAACATTATTTTTTTCCTAAAATAATCAAAATATTACACAGTGTTTAAATAAAGCATTTTTTCTGAAATATAGCAAATTAACATAAAAGCCCTGGATATAAATAAGCTAAGAATAAAATATGCCTTTATATTCCCCCACTTCTTCTACTTGGCACATTATTTATCTGAAATTAAGAACAACTGCAATTTAAATGACTAAAGTGAAAATGGCCTTTCCTGTTTTGCATTTGAAATAATGTGGAATACTAACAGAGATGTAATATTCTTAATAAACCTGCTTACCAAATAATGCTATCTATAAAGCATTTATGATTTTCTAAAAAGATAACTTACCATTCTAACTACTTCAGGGTAAGTCTGCTCAGTCAAACACCCTCTGCTTATTGTAATGTAATCCACAAGTTCATTAAGAGTTGAACGTTTGTATTCTTTCATTTTAAGATCTGATAGTGTGTCCATGAAGTCAAAAATTACACAGCACTGCTGAAGTTTCTTTAGAAACAATTCAGGTTGATCTGAAGATGGAACGTCTGCAGAATAAAAAAAAAGAATTTTAAAATTATTGCATAAAACAAATTTGTGATTTAGAAGACAGTAGCATAACTAATAGCATATTTTTGGAAAAATAAGGACAATTGGTGATTTAGATTCTTAACTTTTTGGGCAGAGACTTACTTATTTAGTCATCAATTTGTAAAAATTGTACTATTTCAGCAACATAGCTAGGTCACTGATTTGAGGTTAAATTAATGGTGGCTTAAATAGCCTATGTCCTGGAAAAGAAAATAACATTCTAAATGCCCAACTAACAGAAGTGGAACATGCTGAACAACCCATATACCTTAAAGAGAAAAAAACTGAAGAACAAATATGACTAAAAAATATAATAGCACAAGAGAGGGAAAGTATTATATAAACTTTCACATCCCTCAAAACCTTTTGGTGGGCTTGATAATGAGCAAATCAATCTGCTACCTGTAATAATTTTAAGACAGAATATAAAAGATGTTACTATGCATATACAATTGTGGCATGCAATAACTTCATCTTCCATAACATTTAGTAGTTTTTACATGTTACCTCTCGAAAAAAGAGAAACGTGTTATATTAACTTTTTATTTTATTACCTTAATAGAAAAAACAACAACCCCAAAATGGAACATATGAGAAAAATAACTAAATAAAAAGTGCACACACACAAACAGACACACAGTATGTATACAACTCAGTTTTTAAAATAATAAATTGAACCTTGGCCATATACAAAATCATATTATTCATATTGTCTGTATGTTGGTGGATAGCCAATTCAGGCTGAAAATTCACACACTTTTGCCAAGCCAGCTTTTGCTTTCTGGTACACTGGTGTATTTCCAAACTTTTTAAATCCAGAGAGCAATAGACTTAGTGAACAGCATCAATTCTCCAATTCTCCATTCCAAACTTCTTGTGAATTATTAAATATTTATTTTAATAAAAATCTTTAATTACTAACAAAACTGATTTGTCAGCTTAGTTTTAAGAAAACTATATATCATAGGAATATCTGAAGATGCAATACATCTGGTACAAAATGAGAATATAGCAAATGTTCATATGAATATGTTGATGAAGATTCTCAGTCATCCATATGGAGTTTTCTGGATATACTGACATTTAATGGGTTTAGGCAGGCTATATTCTTCTCATGACTCTCAATGGTTTTTGAAGTATCATTAACAATGAAACAAATTCTCATGAAATCGCAAACTCCTTTCCCAATTTTATCCAAATGTATCTAACTGCCTTCAATTCTGGAAATACAAAACATTTTTGGCTATAATTTGTTGGAGAGCAACTGTCCCAGTCGGGAGGAGGGCTCCAGCAGGGAATTAGTTTGGGCTCATTACATCAACACAAGGGGTCAAGTTCTGACCTTCCATTCCACCCACTACCACCACCCCGATGCCTCTAAGCCTTATATTGTCTTTCCCTGAAAAAGATGGCAGTCTGGAGAGATTCCTATGAATTGGGCATGGAACAATAAAGCTAGTTTGAATTCAACAGTACAGGTGTGGGACTGGTTGTTCATTCCTGAAAAATTAGGGGAAAAATGGTTCTAAGATTTCAAAAGAGTAAAACAATAATTCATAATTGGAAAATAGTATTTATATTCCAATGAAAAACAACGGTCAATAAATTCAGGTAGTCCTTGACTTACAAGCACAATTGGGACTGGAATTTTGGCTGCTAAGTGATACAGTCATTAATAGTCATCATGTCATTGGACCTGATTCTGTGACCATTTTTACCACAGTCATTAAGCAAATCACTAGTTAAGTGAATCATGTGGTCATTAAGCGAAGGCGGCAACTGACTTTGGTTTGTAGAAGAAACCAAAAAGAAAGATCACAAATCACAATCATATGGCCTAAAGATGCTGTAATCATCATAAATACATTGCCACTTGCCAAGTGCTCAAATTGTAATCATGTGACCATGGAGTTGGTGCAATAGTTGTAATTTCAAAAACAAGTTGCAAGTCACATTTTCCTGGACTGTTGTACTTTCGAGCCATCATTAAATGAATGGCCATAAGTTGACATATATGCCCAACATACAATTGAAAATCAGGAAAATTAAAAACTCAGGCAATTTTATTTAAAAAAAAAAACTTGAGTGCCAATAACTCCATATAAAAGTAACAGTCATTTATGTAAAATGTAAGTGGAATTACCATAATTATCCCTCTTGCTGATAAGACACCTACGAGTCCTTGTCAGTTCTAGAGGAGATCAACCCTGACTGCTCTTTAGAAAGTCAGATTCTGAAGATGAAACTCAAAATACTTTGGCCACCTAATGAGAAGGAAGGACTCACTGGAGAAGAGCCTAATGCTGGGATCGATTGAGGGCAATAGAAGAAGGGGACGACAGAGAATGAGGTGGCTGGATAGAATCACTGAAGCAATTGGCGTGAGCTTAAATGGTCTCTGGGAGATAGTAGAGAACAGGAAGTCTTGGAGGAACGTTGTCCATGGGGTCGCGATGGATCAGACACAACTTCACAACTAACAACAATAATCCCTCTTTAAATATGTACCAATCAAGAGAATATATTCATTTTAACAGTTTGTTTTTTCTGATAGCCTCCTGGCTATCCTCTTTTTAAAAAAAAATTATTAAGCATTACACTTATACAAGAGAGGATGCGGTGGCTCAGTGGCTAAGATAGTGAGCTTGTTGATCAGAAAGGTTGGCAGTTTGGCAGTTCGAATCCCTAGCACCGTGTAACGGAGTGAGCTCCCGTTACTTGCGCCAGCTTCTGCCAACCTAGCAGTTCAAAAGCATGTAAAAATGTAAGTAGAAAAATAGGGACCACTTTGGTGGGAAGGTAACTGCGTTCCGTGTGCCTTCAGCGTTTAGTCATGCCAGCCACATGATCACGGAAACTTCTTCGGACAGGGCTGGCTCTTCGGCTTCATAACAGAGATGAGCACTGCCCCCTAGAGCTGGAAACTAGTAGCACGTATGTGCGAGGGGAACCTTTACCTTTACCTTACACTTATACAGATAAAAACTAATACAAATTACAAAAAATAAAGAAGTTAAAAAAAGTGATAGTGTGCAGAAAAAAAGAAAGAAAGAAAAGTATACTTTGCCATAACATGTATACACAATTTTAACAACTTATCACCTTCTCTTAAAATACAGCAACCTCTTCATTCCATGTTTCATCACTCTGTCTATAAACACATCTTTAAAACCCTGTCAAATCTGGTCAGCAAATGTCCATTAAGGGTTACCAGAAATAACAACATCTACTTTAACCTTGATCAAATAAACT
The DNA here is from genome assembly GCF_049901735.1 of Notechis scutatus. Lineage (NCBI taxonomy): Eukaryota > Metazoa > Chordata > Lepidosauria > Squamata > Elapidae > Notechis > Notechis scutatus. Next base: position 313,148,210 of record NC_142009.1, on the reverse strand, counting down.
AACTTCATACTCCTTCCCTTTACTTTTCAAACCCTCAGTCTTTAATTCCTTCAAATAATGCCCTAGAACTTGATTCTTTTTGTGTGTCCCTTCTCACCAGTTTTTAAAACTTCTCCATAGAACTGCTGCGAGCATCCAGAGAGTGGGAGGTGCTCCAGTCTCATCTCGTACAGGCTGAGCTATAATTGAGGAACGCTCCTCCTCCTCCACGTGACTCCTCCATGCGTTTCCCCCAGTTTTAGCTCAGCCTTCGATAGAGACAGGCAGCTTTAATCGTTCCTTGCCGTCAACAGGTCTCCTTTGTAAATCCAATCAAGTCACTCTTCCAATTTGTTATCTAATTTGATTTCTATTTAATTATCAAGACATCAGCTGGTTTCATTTGTACATCCAGTATATCATCGTTTTCCAGATCATTCTTGTAGCCTGTCATTTTAAAATCCTCATTAAAATCTATTTTAGCTTTGTCCAGTAGAACTGGTTCCTCATCCATAACATTATTTATGCATGCAGTCATTTTGGCAGAGATTGTAAAAATTAACTTCTGAGTACATTGTTCACAAATATTCTTCAATACATCCAATATTGAATATTTTACCCAATCTGTGTCAACTAGTGAAATTTAAAACTTCCCCTTTAATTGCCTTCTGGCTTTCTCTAGTAGATTTTAAAATGACAGCTTTTGTTGTCATACACACAAAAATTGGTTGTAAATGCATGCATTGGTCAGAAAATGATCTATTTAAAAAATACCATATTTGTGAACAGCCACTAAACCAGTGACAGTAATTGTTTATTCTGACCCTCATTTTTGGGTTGGTGATAGAGTTCCTCAGACTTATGGTTCTGGAAGATTTTAATCTGTCTTTTCTAAGAATGGAGTCTGAGGCAGGCAGCTCTAGGGTTCATGATCCAAGTCGTTCACAGTCTGACTTTGAACAATGATTACACTCCAGATTGGGTCTTCTTTTGGACCCGTGGCAATGTCGGAATGGGCTGAGGTTTCATCAGTATGATGATGACTCAGTTCTGTATCTCTATTCCAGGACAACCAGTGATACTGACAAGATCTTTTCCCAGTATTGGAAAACTTCAAGTCAATCTTACTGAGACCTAGTGGCTATAGGCTTGGGGGGGGCTGTGAAGCATGACCTCAGAAGTGGTATGTAATTTGGGGAATCCTAGTTTCCCAGCTACTGCTGGAAGAGGCGAGAGCTATGGCCATTCCATTTTGGATAGTACCTGTTCCTGAATTAGAAGGACCTGCCCACAGTCACTGACACCTTGGTCACCTCCTGTTTGGACTACTGCAACATATTCTACATGGGACTGCTCCAGAAAGCCACCCAGAAACTGCAATTGGTCCAGAATTCAGCAACCTGGATAATTAGAAGCACTTCACACTACACCCATGTAGCACTGTCCTGGGTCCCAACAGCCTTCAAAGTGCAATTCAAGATATTTATTATCACTTGCAAAATCTTACAATACACAACTTGATTGTGTTATTTTTGGAACCACCTGTCTCTGGTTATTTCTGCCTTTCACCAGATCAGCATGCTCCAAGTGCCTTCCCTAAGTAAAAGTCATATAATGGGAGTTAGAAAGTATGATTTAATGTTGCAGCATTTGCTTTTTGCAATGATTTCCATCAATTCCCACACGCACACACAGACAGACAGACAAAATTTGGGTGGCCTAGATCACAATAGACTTTAGTAATACTTTTTTTAAAATGGCTTTGGGACTGAATCATAGATAAGCCCATTTTCTGCAATTTCAAGTGGCTTTATTTTATTCTGCTGTACCATAGATTCATTTTTGTTGACATTGTATGATTTTTATCAGATGGGATATGTATGTATGTATGTATGTATGTATGTATGTATGTATGTATATGTGTATATATATATATTCTGTATTGTACAGAATACAGAAGCCTGATGATGGCAGATGAGATTCTGCCGAAACATTGCTACAACTTTAAAAGCACAACTACAATGACGTGGGAAAATACCCGGACAAAGCTGAATACCATACATGTAAGTACCTGTGAAAACTTAAGAAAACACACACACACACACATATGGTATTCAGCTTTGTTTGGGTATTTTCCCACGTCATTATAGTTGTGCTTTTAAAGTTGTAGCCATGTTTCGGCAGAATCCCATGTACTAATCTACAAAAAAACAGATGGCACACTAGGACACACCATATACCAGAAGAAAACACACACCAACTGCTACCTCAACACCCAATCCCACCACCACGCAGCACAGGTAAACTCCGTGGCCAAAACACTAATCACTAGAACCAAACACCTGGCAGACAAGACACACATAAAGACTGAACTATGCACCCTGACTAAAGTACTGACAGCTAACGGCTTCCACAAAAGCAAAATCACTGGCCTGATCCACAAAAACACACTGAGACATAATGGAGACCTAGAAGATGAACAGACCTATGGAACAGCTGTCCTGCCCTACATAAGAGGTACTATAGACAAAATTAGTAAGATACTACACAGACATCACATCAAGACTGCCTTCAAAACAGACAGAAAAATAGCAGCCATCCTAAGAAACCCCAAAGATAAAATTGACCTGGAAAACCAAGGCATATATGAAGTTCCCTGTGCATCATGCCCTGCCACATACATTGGACAGACCAATAGAAGAATAAGTACCCGCCTGGATGAACACAAAAAATGCAGTAAAAAAGCTGGAACACACTTCCTCACTAGCCCAACACATTAAAGCCACAGGTCATAGCATCGACTTCAGTGGCACCAAAACCCTCGCCACTATAGAAAACCCCAGCTACAGAATTATCAGAGAAGCCATAGAGATTGAAAAAAGACCTGAAAGCATGAATAGAAGAGATGACTCCACCAGACTGTCAATTATCTGGAAGCCTGCACTCACAAACAAAAAAATATCCACACCACAAGCCAGGCAAACACCTGGGCACAAACAGACCCCCCCACCCGATACCTCCAGCTCAAACACACCCCAACCAGGCACCCAGATGAAAGATAGCTTCCTAATAAATGATAGCCGTCCGTTTACTCGGAGCCAAGCCACACTAAAAGCCTCCAATACAGGAAACACAATGTTGCCAGCCTATCAAGACCAAAAAAGCTACAAAATAGACAGAAGATGTTAGAAACACCAACCAAGCGGAACACAGCAAACTCCAAGACCAATAAACACAGACCAAGACTCCCAACCAATCAGGATGAAGAAAAAACCATTCTGGCACAACAGTAGGCTAGCCCCAAATTTAAAACAGAAACGGCTGTGAAAGTCTGACTCACAGACGAACACAATACAGAAGCCTGATGATGGCAGATGAGATTCTGCCGAAACGTTGCTACAACTTTAAAAGCACAACTATAATGACGTGGGAAAATACCCGAACAAAGCTGAATACCATACATATATACATACATACACACACACACACACACACACACACACACACACACACACACATATATATATATGTGTGTTTTCTGAGGTTTTCATGGGTATTTGTATGTGGATCTTTGGTTATTCGGGTTTTCTCCCGCATAAAATTGGAAGTATCTAGGCTAGTATCTAGGTTAGTCTTAGTTGCCGGGGGATTTGAGCTGGTGAGCTGTGATCCTGTTGTTTGGCTTCGTGTTCGTGGTCGTGCCACATCTTCATGGTGGGCGTCAGTTCGCTTCATGTATGGGTCGGAGGGGTTTGAAGCGAGTAGTGATGCAGCTGCGGTACGGCTTCTGAGCAAACTAACTAACCTGAGCCCACCTGAACAGAACACACCCCAGCCAATCAGAACACAGCCAATCCCCCTACCAATCAGAACACAGCCAAACCCCCTACCAATCAGAACACAGCCAAACCCCCCAACCAATGAGAACATACCGCCACCCAATCAGAACACAGCCAAGACCCCACCCAATCAAGTCACTCCCCCACTAGCAGTTAAAAGGAAGAAGCAGCTGCAAGCTGACATTACTCCGAGAAGCACAAAGCCGAAGACCCAAGCCTGAAGATGATGAATGAGAATTCATTGAAACGTTGCCTCGATACTTCCAATTTTACATGGGAGAAAACCCGAATAACCAAAGATAGATAGATAGATAGATATAGAGATAGAGAGAGAGATAGAGATAGAGATAGATAGATAGATAGATAGATAGATAGATAGATAGATAGACAGACAGACAGACAGACAGACAGACAGACAGACAGACAGACAGACAGATGTAGATTTTAACGGGTACAGGTATGCAGGTCTTGGTGTGTTCGGGTCTTTTCCTGTGTAAGATTGAGAGCATCTTGGCAACGTTTCAACGAGGACCCACTCGCCATCTTCAGGCTGGTGCTTTCAGCTTCGTGCTTGTGCGAGCAAAACACACACACACACACACACACACACACACATTTCCCTGAAAATGAAACCTACCCTAAAAGTGAGTCCTAGCTTGTGTACCCAATATAAGTGATAATCGATCCAGAGCTCTGTTATCAGCCTTCAGGAAAGTCTTGCCGGCTTTGCTGGCCACAGAACAAGTAGTTCCTAAAGGTCTCTGATAGCGAAAAGGAGGCCAGGGGTACTACACACAAGTGAGGTGAGTCAGTGGATGACTTCCCCCAAAAATAAGACCTGGTGGCTTTTTTGGTGTCAAAAAAAATATAAGACAGGATCTTATTTTCGGAGAAACACTGGTATAAGTATGGTGCAGGTATATATGTATGTATGCATATTTGTATGTTATGTATGTGTTGGGGAGATATACACTTTCTCTTGAGAGCAGGCAACAGAATTTCTTTTTTAATGTGGCCAGTGTGCTCGCAGTAAAAAAATGGCAATTCATCTTATCTTAATTTTATATAGATAACCACCCATCTCAGCAAGGCAACTCTGGGCAGGAAGCACAATTTAAAGTATCAATGTAACAATAAAACAAAGAGGTTATAAACATTATTGTAATCACATTAAAAGCAAAAAAAAAAACAAAACTGCGGACTCAACTACCTTTCCAAACCCTATACCTGGGAGAACTGCAAGGCCTTAAGGGTTTTCTAAAATACCATCAGACTTGGACAATCCTAATTTTAGGTGGGATGGTGTTCTAAAGAAACACATCCCTGGCTCCCACTAGATGACACTCTTTAATGGATGGTGCCTCTTTCCAGATCTGATGGGGCAAGTAAAGAGAAAAAAGAATTGCCTCATAACATTATATGATAGGTTGAGAACCCACTGCAGTACCCAGCAAGCTAAACAACTGGAGAGCAGGTACCTACACAAACAATTCAGGCAGAATGGGCACCCACAAGCATTGGTTACAAGATGTGTGTGGAACACAGTGAGAAGAGAAAGAAAGAAACAAGATACAAGACTAACCACACAACATATCCTGCCATACATCAAAAACATTTTGAAAGCAATAGAACACAATTTCCAAGGTCTGCAAGTGGGCATTGCGCACCACCCAGAGGCTACCATACAAGGACAAATTATGCATTGTAAAGATCACTTGGAGGTGGGAGATACTTCCAATGTAATCTACTGGATCCCCTGTGACTATGTAGGAAAAAGCTAACTACCAGAACGCAAAAGTACAAACAAGCCTTCAGACAAGGAGACACAAACACATTGGTAGCCTCACATTGCAACAAACAAGGGACACACATTCAGTTTTATAGCACCAAGACTGTTGGATGAGCAGATACAAAAACAGCCAGGGAAATGATTGAAGCCTGCTAAACTGGCCCCCATCAGTTAATAGGAGTGCTGATTTACCACGAGCTTACCAAGTAGTTGGAGGTAGGGACTTGACAGCACAAGGAAACAACACCCAACAACTTAATCACCAGCTATCAACACCCCAATCAACAATTAAAAAGCCATACACAACCAGGCACCATATAATAATGCACAGAATAGTCTGTCCATGGAGATTTTCAATCATCCAGGTCATGGTTGTCCCAAAGGTGCTTTTTTCAAGAGGCACTTGGTTTTCTGGATCAGAAAGTTCAGTTGCCTCTTGAAAAAAGAACTTTTGGGACATACAGAGTAGTCCAAAGCACACTCTGCTACAGAGAAGTTCCCTGAGGATGGGCTCCAGCATGAGTCTGAAAGCTCGGAAGACAAAACCTCTGGTCCTGATGACTGACCTAGATTAGATTCTGCAAGTAAAGACAATTGGAAAGAATGGTCGGTCTTAATACTGACCATATCAACACTGACTGAAACCAATCCCAGAGGAGGAAGGAAACTAATGCAGCTCTGTTCCTCAACTCCCAACTCCTGCAATCATCCAGGATACCATGAAAGACCGTTTCGAATACCAGTGAGAGGTCAAAAGAACAACAAGAATGGACATACTGCTACTATCCCACTGTTGTTAGAGGTTATCCACATATGCAATACGTGTTGTTTGGGTTCCACCTCTGAGCCTGAAGCCAACTGAAAGAGGGTTAAGATATACAAACCCTGGAGTCACACTTTAGTGAGTTGGGCAGTATAAATATTTTAAGTAAATCAAAGAAATATTGTTGCTTCATTGAAAGATTAGAGAAAAACTGCAGAACAAGGAAATGAAGCGTCTGTTCTCTTGCTGTCATAGTTCAATTATTTATAGTTTTTAGCAAGCTCTGAAGCCAAATCAGGAAGGATGACTAATTTCTTTCAGTTTTTTTAAAACATTTCTTCATAAGAACCACTAGAAGCTGCTCATCCCCTACTTACTGAAAATGTAATACTTTATATCTTTTGACTTTGAATTAGTACCACTTCCTCCTTCCCAACTGCTATGTCTTTCATTTCAGTTGCTTCACTTCTTCTCATGCATTCAAACATTCCCTGAAACTCTTTAGTTTTCTTATGCATAGAATCAGCTACTCTTGCTAGTGTATCAACTTTACTCAGATTTTCTACTTGTAGACATATATCATAATAATCAGCTCAAAATTATTTACTGGCTCAATTTCAGATGGCAGCTCTTCAATTAATATTGCTTGATACACATTTCCAATCTGATGTTCAATCATGTTATCAGCCAAAACAATTGCCTCTTCTGTTGGAGCCAAGCTCTTATACACAGGAATAATTGGATCAGCAGCTGATAGGGATTGTTCTATTTCCATCTAAAATAATTCCACCCCAGTGTGTGAAATGGAAGCAGGAAGAGTCTGTTTCATGTATTCAGAAGGCATTCAATCTCACCCAATTCAAAACTTAATAGAAAAATAGTTTAATTAATATGTCTGCTTACCAATTATTTTTAACAAGCAGTCCAGATACAATTTTCAAGCAGCTGACAGGGGAGAGAAGAACAATGCAGTTCAACATGACTCCAGTTTGGCCAGGAGTCAAATTTGTTTTGTTCTTCATCTTGTTTTTATTTAACAACTGAGATCCACAGAGCATCAGTAAGCTATACACAGACATCCTTAACCATCAGCAGCCAGAAATACATAATGAAATAAGAGAAGCTGAAATAAAGTAGAAAATTAAAACACAAATGAACCAAGAGAACTAGTTGTGCCTCTAAATTATTACAATTACAGCCTTTTATATAATCAAGGCTAAAGTCTTGGGCACTTAGAACAATTTAATAATTTCAATCTACAATTAGTAACTTTTTCTGAGAGTTTTTTGAGGCATCTTTGTTGAATACTTTAAAATTCACATGTGGAAGGACTGAACTTTTCTGAATTCTTAATATCAAAAGTATTAAGATTAAAGTTGCCAATGGTGTTGTTATAAAAATCATTTTTATTGGGCATATTTTACCCAGTTTTGCCTGTATTCCCAGATAAAAGTGTGTCTAAAGTAGCTTTGGCTTTTTCATAATTGTTTTTTGTAAGTTGAACTGTTAAAGACTTATAGTAATTAGAATTGGCATATGCACCCTCACACAATTCTTGGCATTCTAATTATTTTATTCTGTTCGAATCAGCTTTCATATCCTCTTGCCATTTAATTAGATCTGGAGAATAATAAACTTCTAATTTGTCTTCACATAGGACAAATATAGTAATTTTACTTTCACTCCAGATTTTTCCCATTTTCTTCCTTTCTTCCATGTATTCAAAATCATCTTTCCCTAAGGAGATGCTCTCCGGTCACTATTCTCATTCATTCTTTGAAAGCCCAATTACTTTATTTTCTTATTCATGCTTATCCATACATGTCACACAGCCAAATATTTTTTTTCTCTGGATCATACTGATTCAGAGTACTATATATTTTTCTCCAGAACCATTTTGTTCTTATTACAACTCACTGGAGGGTAACAAACATCTATACCTGCTATTCTATGCAATCTAAGTTCTTCAATTTAGATATCACCACATAAACCAATATACTGTTGCCTATGTTCCACTAACTTAAAAGTATATACGATGTACTTACATATATAGTATTTAAGATTACTTACGTATATTAAAGCATCTTAAAAGTAGAAGGCAAGAAGTATCAACTGGACCAAAAAATTATCTAAGGCAAAGAACACAGAATGTCTCCCATCTTCAGATCACGTATCAACTGCTCTTGAGCAGCCTAATTGTATGCATGGACGCCTCAATTACCTAGCCCAAATTCATGTGTGTCATTGAGATAATTAATTGCTGAGACTTCCTAGAAGCCACTCCCAAATCATAGAAATTGAAATGGGCGTTGGTTCTTACCTGATACGCCCCTTCTCGGCGAGCCGCGAGGAGCATCCAGAGACTGGGATGTGCTTCTGAGTCCTCTTCTTGCAGGCTGAGCTTTAGATGAGGAAACGCTCCGCCCCTCACGTGGTATCGCGCAGCGTCTCCCAGTTTTTGCGATAACGAGAAGAGAGGTTATTAATTCTATCTAATCTACTATTGGCTCCTTGGCTGAAGCAAGATTCCCCACCAGACGGAGAAATTAGGGTGGGGCTGGATGCTCCTCGCGGCTCGCCGAGAAGGGGCGTATCAGGTAAGAACCAACGCCCATTCTCCTCGAGCCGCTCGGAGCATCCAGAGACTGGGACATACCAAAGCTGGGCTGTCCCTACGGGTGGGACTCCGTCTGGCCCGAAGGCCCCTCCGGATCACTGATGACCCTCTGTAAGACCCGTCGGCCAAAAGAGGCCTCCGCTGAGGCGTACGTATCTATTTTATAATGTCTGATAAACGGGGACGGGAGGCCCAGGTGGCTGCCCGACAAATGTCAGCGATGGGGGCTTGCGTGGCCCAGGCCGCCGAGGTGGCTGCACTTCTGGTGGAATGGGCGGTTATTCCACCCGGAGCGGGCAGAGAATGGGAAAGGTAGCACCTCGCAATAGTAGCCCTGATCCAGCGACTGATGGTGGAAGGAGAAACCTTAAGCCCCAGTGACCTGGGTTGAAAGGATAGGAAGAGGGATTCCGACCTTCGCATGGGTTGAGTGCGCTTAATATATATACGCAAGGCCCTTCTAACATCTAGGGTGTGCCAGAGGACCTCCCTGCCCCTGGAGGAGCCTAGGGCAAAAATTTGGTAGAACCAGTTCCTGTGACCTATGGAAGGGAGAGTTAACTTTGGGTAGGAATGTGGGGTCAGGACGAAGGACCACCCGATCAGCGTGGAATACACATAGATCGCTCCTAACTGACAAAGCTGCTATTTCCGAAACTCGACGAGCAGAAGTAATAGCTACTAGAAAAACTACCTTAAAGGTGAGAAACTGAAGGGATGAGTCTCTCAAGGGTTCGAACGGGAACGTGTGAGAGAAACGAGGACCTTGTTGAGGTCCCATGTGGGGAACCTGTGAACAGTGGGAGGGCACAGGTTGGTGGCGCCCCTAAGGAAAGATCTAATTCGGGGTGATGAGAAAGGGAACCGTAGTTATCACAGGAGACCACGGTTGAGAGGGCAGAAACTTGTCGTCTCAGGGTGTTAGGTGCGAGCCCTTTACGGAGGCCTTCCTGAAGAAAATCTAGGATCTGAGCCACTGAGGGAGAGAGGGGATCAATCTGAGACCCGCTACACCACTTGCAGAACCCCTTCCAAGTGGCATCGTAAATTCGTGTAGTGGAAGGTCGCCTAGCGGCCAAAATAGTGTCGATGACTTGACTCGAGAGATTCTCACTAGTCAGACGGATCCGCTCAACCTCCAGACGGCTAACTGGAGCCATTGAGGCTCCGGATGCAGAAGGGGCCCCTGAGAGAGGGAGACCCTGTCCGGGGATCCTCCATGGGGGCGCTACCGATAAATTGCGGAGATCCGCAAACCACGGTCGCCTGGGCCAATAGGGAGCCACCAGGAGAAGGTCTGCCCTCTCCTGAAGAAGTTTCTGTATTACTCTGGGAACTAACGGGAGCGGAGGGAAGGCATATAGTAGCCCTGGGGGCCATGGGCAGCGCAGAGCATTGTGATTCTCCGACCGGTGAGATGGATACCGGGAGAAGAACCGTGGAAGCTGAGTGTTGGACGGGGAGGCGAAGAGATCCACCACCGGAAGGCCGAATATTCTGGACGCTTCCTCGAACAGGGATGGATGGAGACGCCATTCTGCCTGGTCCACCGTGGCCCTGCTCAGCCAGTCCGCCTGAGTATTGTCTACTCCGGAGATGTGTTCGGCCTTTAGTGATAGGAGGTTGGATTCTGCCCAGCGGCAAAGGCGCCGGCTTCCCTCATTAGCTGGATGGACTGGGTGCCGCCTTGCCTGTTGATATGGGCCTTGGCCGTGACGTTGTCCGTGAGAACGAGGACGTGATGTTTGCGGATCTGAGGAAAACTGCGCAGGGCCAGATGGACAGCGTGAAGCTCTAGCCAATTGATGCTGCACCTTTGCTCGGACGGCGACCATCTGCCCTGAGCCGAGAGCGAAGTCGAGATGAGCGCCCCAACCGGACAGGCTTGCGTCCGTAGTGACGGTGAGTCGTTGAGGTTCCGCGAAGAGATGGCCTCTGTTGATGGCGGGATTGGTCCACCATAGAAGAGACGTGAGGACCCTTGGAGGGACCCTGACTCTGGCCTTCGAGTTGCTTCTTCCGGATCGTTGGAATGGGAGCAGGAACCACTGGAGGGATCTGCTGTAGACGGGCCCAGGGAATAATAGAGATGCATGACACCATTTTGCCCAACAATTTAGAGAGGTCCAGTAAGGCCACCCTCCTTGAACGCCTGATCTGTTTGACCAGGGCCTGAATGCTAAGGAACCTCTCCTGGGAGAGGAAAACTCTTTGAGAAACCGAATCAATTATGGCGCCCAAGTGGTTGATTCGGGTGGAAGGGGTAAGTTGGCTCTTTTGCCAATTGACTAGGAACCCGTGCCTGTAAGGTGGAGAGAGTGACCCTGGTATCCCTGACTGCCTGGGACTTGGACGGGGATAGAATAAGGATATCGTCCAAGTAGCAGTGGAGGCGGACAGGAACGCTCCTGAGATGAGCCGCCAGAGCCGCCAGGACCTTGGTGAAGGTCCGGGGGCCGAGGCCAGTCCAAAGGAAGGGCCACGTATTGATAATGAAGGCTATTGTGACAGAACCTGAGGAATTTGAAATGGGAAGGCCTGATTGGAATATGGAGGTATGCCTCCGAAAGATCTATGGAGGATAACCAGTCTCCCCGCCTGGTGCCTAAAAGAATTGATTGCAAAGTGTGCATTTTGAATCTACGCTGGATAAGGTGACGGTTGAGCCGTTTCAAGTCCAGGATGGCTCTCCAACCCCCAGAGTGTTTGGGCACCACAAAGAGATGGGAGTAAAACCCCTTTCCTCTCTGATCCGGAGGGACAGGTTGAATGGCCTGGATGTCAAGAAGATGATGGATGGCTGCATCCATTAGTGCACGTTGGAGGGATCCCTTGAGGAGGGGGGGGGAAGAAACAATCAGGGGAGCGGACCTGAACTCCAGGGCGAGGCCAAACCTGATTGTGTCCCTAACCCATGCATCGGAAGTGGATATGTCCCATTGGGCGGCGAAGTGGCTGAGGCGGCCGCCAACGGGGGGAGGAAGAGGCTCTACCTTCTGCGGTAGGGCCTTCCTCCCGATCCCGAAAGGGTCTCTTGTAGCCGCCACCGCGTCTGGATCTGTCGCCCGGGTCCGTGCGGTCCTGGGATCGGAAGGAAGGGGTCTAGGATATCTGGGCGGGAAGGGGGTTGGTAGAAGGGGCGTGGAAAGCTCCTCCGAAAGGGCTGAGAGCCCCTGGCCTCCGACCTTCAAAAAGGGAGGGCAAATACTTTCTCTTACTGCGGCCCTCGACCAGCAGTGGTTCCAAAGCTGGGCCAAACAGTTTATCTCCCGTAATGGGGGCAGTGGCCAGCTTGACCTTATTCTTTACGTCCGCCTGCCAGTGTTTGAGCCATATGCATGCGTCTAGCTGTGACATGCGACGTGATGGCCCTGGAAGAAAATTTTACCGACTGGTAAGTGGCGTCAGCCGAGAACTCGGCTGCAGCCACTAACTTCGCTATATCCTGGTGAGCTCTGAGATTGGAAGCAGGGATGTGGTCCTTGAGCTGACGTAGCCAGCGGATAGAGGACCTCGTGAAAAATGAGGCGGCCGTAGCTGACTTAATGGCCCAGGCGTCAGATAGGTGAGCCCTGCGTAGCGCCTGCTCCGCCCGCCTGTCCTCAGGTTTCAAGGCCTCTAGGGCCTCACTAGGGGTAGAGGAGGAGGCTAGACCCACAATGGGGTCATCGACCTCCGGGATATTCAGGAGGTTAGACAGAGCCGAATCGAGATTAAAGAATCTCTTGTCTTGGCTAGAGGGAGTGGGAGGGGTCCCTGAGGAGGTAAGTTGCTTCGCTACCAGATCAACGAAGATGGGAGGGGAAGGGATGACCTCAGCTTCCACCACTGGTTGGGTGAAAATGGAGTCTTCCGGGCCCTCTGGGACAGGGGGTTTCTGCAGCGGGCTGGGAAAGAAGGCCAGAGACATTCTTGGCCTTAAGGAGGAGGGACTTGAACATATGCGGTTTAAACAGCCCCCAAAGGAGGGTTGGTCGGGAGAAGGGTCCTCGTCCTCCGACATCTCCCCTTCCATGATGTCAGCCTCTAAGAGGGGTTCACTGTAGCGGGAGGATCCCATCCGGGAATCCTCTTCCCTGAAATCCCCAAAGTCCCCTTCCTCCTCCACCTGGGCCCCAATCGGAGGAGGGCTGTCCCTCTGAGAGAGTACCTGATCAACTGGGGGACCGGTTGTGGAAGGGATCTGATAGATATCGAGTCGTGCTCGGAGGCTCGCGGAGAGAAGCCTGATCTTGTCATGTGTTGTAGTCCCTCTGCTATGCCCTGGCGGATGGCTGATTCCATCCAAGCCCTGATGTGAGGTGGAACCTCGGAGGTAGAGGGTTCATCGTGGCGCAGACCAGCGGCTGTGGGTGTAAAGGTGGCTTCGGGGTCCGCCTGGTCGGAGGTCCGGGGTCGGAAGACCCTGAAGCGAACTGCGCCTAGGTAGGGAAGAGGGGTCTGAGGGAGAGATTGAGCAGAGGTAGAAGGGTTTGGAGGAGGAGGTATTGACGGCTCGAGCGGGACTCCCTTGAACGCCGGTCAAACTCTTTTTCCAACGCTTTGTGGCGCCTTAAGGCGTCACGTTGGGCGGCCTTGGAAGGTTCCTTGTCCTGTCTAGAGCCCTTAGGTTCCTTGTCCTGCCTGCGCAAGTAGTGGGACTTTGCCTTAGCCTTCAAAGAAGGACGTTTAGAGGGATTGTCGTCTGCCATGTTAGATACAATTACTAGCAAAGGCGGTTGGCTCGCCCAGATCAGGCCTGGATGAGGCCGGGTGAAGGTGAAGCTGGCCCTCTCCCCTTTTGGAATTTGTTGTGTACAGAGATAACAGTAAGGTATCTAAGAAATATAGTATGTACAGAAAAATAGATACTCTAATTATAATTCTTCCTTATCCTTTTGATTGATTTTTATCTTTATTATGCTTTAGTACCAAAAGTATATACAGGTTATCCGTATATATTTATATATGTACGAAAAAATATTATTGTACAAGACAAAAGTTATTATTATTATAATTATATTTATTTTATTTTATTTTATTTTTTTTTTTTTAATATATTCCTTTTGTATATGTATTAAGTATATATATATATAGATAGATTTTTTTTTTTTTTTTTTTTTAAACAGTAACCGTAACAGTGAGAACTTCGTATATCTCAGTACAGGCCAATTAGTCAAATAAACACCTGAGGCCTATGGTAGAAGAAGAGCCTCTGGCAGCAGGCCTCAGACAAGAAAAATAAAACCGGAGGGGGCTGCAACTTCGCCCGAAAACGGGCTGCGGGAGGCCAACAAGTAATACAAGGGCCAGCCAGGTGGAAGAAATGGGCAGCTAAGCTTTGACCCAAGGCCTGGGGCTCCAATTGCCGCAGCTAAAGAAATTCAAAATGGCGCCCGACCACGATGCGAGCCAAAATGGCGGCCGCAAGCTGAACCGTCGGGACGCCTTCGGGACGGAAGGGAGGGCTTCGCTGGTCAGCACAGCGCCTAGGGCCCTAGGGCGATGACCCTCCCGATCGGTGTTTAAGGTGGGGGAATCCAGCAGTAAAGAAAACGCGTGCCACGAGGCAACGCGGAGGCAGCGAGCGATCAGATAAGGGGGGGGGGTCCGCGCTATCGCGCTGCGAGCCCGCAGCCTTGCCCCAAGGACGGGGAAAAATTTTCCTTAAGTCCAGACCCTTTGCGCAGGAGGAGGAAGGAAAATCAAACCTTATCAAGACGAGAGGGTTGTAATAATAAAGAAATGTGCGATCAGCCAAGGAGCTCTCTGAAAACAGCCTGACTCTTCGAGGCTGAGCAAAAGACTGGGAGACGCTGCGCGATACCACGTGAGGGGGCGGAGCGTTTCCTCATCTAAAGCTCAGCCTGCAAGAAGAGGACTCAGAAGCACATCCCAGTCTCTGGATGCTCCGAGCGGCTCGAGGGAGAATCCCCCAATAGGACAATCCCATGTGAGGTCCTGTAACTCAGGAAGCAATTAGTCAGGCAGCAGGATGGTAAATGAGCAAGTTCCCCAACCTGTCACTACAGTTTAATTTTCATCCTCTATCACTTCAAGAGTTGGTGTTTACCATCAGCAGATGCTGTCTGTGATAGTGACTCCTGAACTGAGGAATGAGTCTACAGGGCAGAACCTTGGATCAGCATTAAATCAATGGTCTTCCTTGCTCTTTAATGGTGTTCCCTATGTCATTCACTACATTATCTCCAACCCACGACCACCAAAAATTGTTTCTTCTTTTTTTACCCCCTCATCTTTATGCCACCCCGAAAACTCCCGACGTGTGGCTGTTGCCAAAGCTCTTAAGGAACTACACTCATCCTGAGCCATCTCAATCACAACACATACCCTCAGCCACATCCAGATATACTTTAGCAAACAAATGGCATAAAGAAGATTAAGACTGTGGTAGCGCAGTGGTTAGAACGCAGTACTGCAAACTACTTCTGCTGACAATTTGGCAGTTCAATTCTCACCAGCTCAAGGTTACTCAGCCTTCCATCCTTCCAAGGTTGGTAAAATGAGAACCCACATTGTTGGGGACTCTGTAAACCGCTTAGAGAGGGCTGTAAAGCGGTATATAAGTCTAAGTGCTATTGCTACTCTGATTTGCCCAACCAACTGCAACAGCTGCCCCTCAATAAGAGCCCCATCAACAGAGATGTCACTTTCCCAACCTCTTACTGTGGGGGTGAGCACTCTCATCTCACCCATTGTTTCTTATTAAGAAAAATATGAGCGCAAGTACAGCTGTAATTATAGAGAAACGGATATATCAATCCCTCCTCCTGATCACAACCCCCACCAATAGCCACTATAACCACCAGAAATGCCATAGTCTTTGAAAGCTATGTCAGCATACCACCAGTAAATCCCCAACTATGCAATATGCGATGTACTTCCTTATACCTAGCCTGATTCATCATCACTGGTGTAACGCATCTACTCCAATTACATCAGCAAGGAAAGCAATGCCATCCTCCACCCCCCCCTCCCCACTTTACCCTTACTGTCCATTTAGAGATAGCCTTTGCTTCCGTCTTCCATTCTCTGTCAGATAATCCCTTTCCAGTTCAAAATTCAAAAGGTCCACATGGCCACCACATTTCATCAACAGATCATCATATCCATTCAACATTCAAAATGTTATCTAAATTCACATATAACTTCTTGTTTGGCCTGGAAAAACATAAGATTGTCTTTGAAGATGACTTGAAAACCTCAAATAGTTAGAATGTTGCCCTAAGGATTATACCTGATAACAGTTAGCGATAGCACTTAGACTTATATACCACTTTACAGTGCTTTACAGCCCTCTCTAAGCAGTTTACAGTGTCAGCATATTGCCCCCAACAATTTGTGTCCTCAATAAATAAACTATTGTATTTCTGTCCCTAAACTCTCTTGTCACCATTTCACCTTTTCCCTTCGCTTGCCCTGCTAAACAACTGTATCTATAAAATATTCTTCTCTCAGTTCTAAAAACCTGATGGATCTAATGAAATTAATTATATTTTTTTAATAATAATATTGGTTAATCTTTAAGGTAACTTGTAAGACTTATTGCTTTTATACAAAAATATAGAAAGGTTTCTTATAGAAATCTTGGATTCATCTCTTAAGAATTTCAAGCAGTTTTATTAATCCTAATAGGAATGGAAAGCATGTGTTTTATCCCAATGATAGTGTTGAAATAGCCTACCCACTCAAATTTGCTTCCTGTTAATGCTACCATCATTTTAATGCCTAGTTTAAAATTATATACTGCTTGTGTATGTATGTTTTATGGTATTATTGTATTATACACATTTAATAGTTTATATATTTAATACATTATTCACTATCCTGACACCCTAGGAAGAAAGTAGATAGCCAGTTTGGTCAAGTGGTTAATGCACCAGGTAAGAAGCCAGGAGTTCTAGTCCCATCTTAGGTATGGGTCACTCTCTCTCAGCCCACAACAGCAGGCTCAGGTGACAAAATCCTAGGAAGGAGGCATGATTTAAAAACAACAACTTTGTTTTTGAATATTAATAACAACAACAGTGTTTGGGCCCAAAACCAAAAATATATTGGACAAAAGTTGGATAGAAAAAATGACGAAGGAACATGTATATTTAAAACCAAAAATATTTCTGTTGGGTATCATATCAAAAAAAATATAATGAAGGGACTATGTATTTAATATTACATGTGTTAACAGCAGCCAGAATTGTATTTGCACAACATTGAAAAGGGATCCCCACAGATGAGAAGATAGTAAAAAAAAAAAAAATACTAGAATGTGCAGAAATGGATAGATTAACATTTGAAATTACAGAGAAGGAAGATATGGAATATTTTGAAGCATGGGATTCATTTTTTCTATGCTTAAATAACAGAAACAGAAGTCAGAATGTTTAAAATTATAAGTGAAGGATTAATTTTACCATGAGGGTTTATTATGTTTATTATCAACATGATTTAGTATCAACAATTAAATATTAATATGCAGAGAAAATACTATTATATGATCACTACTAATAAACATGATGATGATGACTATAGCTCAAACTAACTGTAACCAGACAACGCACTGTTTATATAGACAGTGAAATAGTTGCTGTTTCTTTATATAGTAAAAATAAAAAAAATTATTGAAAAAATAACAGCTTTGTCAAATACCAGAGAATGGGCGTTGGTAGAAGTTACCGTGAACGCCCTTTCTATCTATGCTGCGAGAGAGCCCAGGAGAGGATGGGTTGACTCCTTCCTATGACGTCATTTAGCTGAGTCTGTACTAAGATATAAAAGCCAGACCCCGGGAGAGACCCCAGCTTTGGCGAAGATACTTGACAGACTGAAAGGTGTCTCTGAAAGCACAAATGAACACAGAAATATGTCTTACCCTCTCCGGACGAATCAAGGGAAGGGCTGGGCTCTCTCGCAGCATAGATAGAAAGGGTGTTCATGGTAACTTCTACCAACGCCCATTCTCATCCATGCTGCATCGAGAGCCCAGGATGGGAGATACCAAAGCTTGCATGTCCACGGGTGGGTCCTCGTCCGGCTCATCACACCGATTGTTGAACCACTCGTTGAAGCACCCATCTGCCGAAGGCTGTAGTCGCCGAGGCAAAGGCATCCAGACGGTAGTGTTTGATGAAAGGAGACAGGGATGCCCAGATCCCTGGGAGCTGCTTGAAGCGAGGAAAAAAGTACTGGAGATCGCTGGTGATTGCTATCTAACAGAACGCTTTCAGAGACACAGCTACTGACTGAAAGGAGCTGAGTCAAAAGCTGGTGTCTCTCCCGGGGGCTGGCTTTTATATCTTAGTACAGACTCAGCTAAATGATGTTATAGGAAGGAGTCATCCTATCCTGGGCTCTCAATGCAACATGGAGGAGAAATTCTAACTCTCCTTATCCATTTTGCAAAAAGATAACTATGTTTTTCTGTTGATATTCACCCTATATAATTTTTAAAATATCTCATTGAAACCAGTTGTAAAACAGGTGTTTTTATTTATTTATTTATTTAGTCACCATGTAAGATCAGTGCGCCTATATAAATGTGATAAATAATTTATTTCATTTAATTTGTATAGTTACCTATCTCACTAGTGTGACTGGGCAATCACAATTAAAGCAATAGAAATGGTAAAAATATAAATGCAACAGCATGCAACTATCCTAAAATCACAAAAATTTAATAAAATATAATCATAATCAAGTGGTGAACATAAATCATATACCCTTTAATACAGCTATTGCCAAGGCTAACCACTATTGCCAGACCCCCAAGTGTAAGGTGAGGGAAATACACTAACGCCTCTGGAGATAAAAGTAGAGTGGATAATCTGTAGGCCATGTACAGTCCCCAAATAATCTGCAGTCCTAGTTTCCTCAATGTTATGCTGAAATTTACCAACTATGAAAAGGGTTGCCACAATCTTCTGCTAATTTGCAGCAGCAAATGAACATTTTTTTTTGTTCCATTCCATATTGAAAGCCAGCTGGGTGACTTTGAGCACCTCTCTCTCAGCCCAACCCACCTGACAGGGTTGTTGTTGGGACGAAAATAGGAGGAGGAAGGCATGTTGGATATGTTCATCACCTTGAGTTATTTGTAAAAATAATAAAAGCGACAAGAAAAAGAAAGAAAGAAAGAAAGAAGGGAGGGAGGGAGAAGAAATAAAGAGAGAGAGAGGGCGGGGGGAGGGAGAAAGAAAGAAAAAGGAAGGAAGGAAGGAAGGAAGGAAGGAAGGAAGGAAGGAAGGAAGGAAAGAAAAGAAAAGAAAAGAAAAGAAAAGAAAAGAAAAGAAAAGAAAAGAAAAGAAAAGAAAAGAAAAGAAAAGAAAAGAAAAGAAAAGAAAAGAAAAGAAAAGAAAAGAAAAGAAAAGAAAAGAAAAGAAAAAAGAAAAGATTTGGAAAAGAAATGTATTTCTTCTACATAAACTAGAAAGCACAGAAAAGTACTTTAAAGCAAGGGAATACATGTTATTTTGCTGCATCAGTTTATGCTACTAATAAATTGTTAACGATATGATTATTTAATATTCTGGATTCTTTTTTCAGAAGAAATAAATATTGTTTTTATAAGACATGATAATCTCTTTGTTGAGCAAGCATTTTTAAAAGGCAGTTTCTATCAAAGGTGCAAAATAAGCATTTGAAATAGTGTGTCTTTTTGTTTCATCAATTAGATATACAAATACACACCCTTGAATTAGCTATGTCTGGAATGTAGATTTTCCACCAAGCTACAACTTACTTCCTCCATAGCTAAACAGAATGCCAACAGCTCCTCAAGCAGTTCAAGTAGAGGTTCTGGAAGAAATAGTACTGGAATAACTAGATTTAGATGAACTCAGTTGCAAAATAGAGACCTTTTGTACCTAGACTTTTCAGAAACAAACACAGACACGAGAGCTTAACAAAACATAGATCATTTTTTAGGGTACTGCGTGATCGTGTGTGTTCTACAAACATCTTTTTCAGCCCTTGACCTTAGATCAGGGGTCCCCAACCACCGGGCCGCGGACCGGTCCCGGTCCGTGGAGCACTCTGTACCGGGCCGCAAATAAAAAAAAATTTTAAAAAATGGCGGCTTTCTTCGCCTTCGGTGAATGCTGCTGGGATCAGGGATCAAGGACACAAATGAAAGAAGGGGAGGGAGGAAGCAACCAAAGCCTGTCCTGCTCTCCGGCTCAGCGGCTTCGGTTTCCTCCCGCCTCGTTCCTCTCTCAGTCGCTCTCTCGCTCCTCCACCAGCCCAGGAAGAAACTGCTTCAAAGGAGCCGGGGGGGGGTGGCTTTTCCTGTCGCCGCAGCTCCTCTGAAGCGCCCGTTCACCCCCACCCCGCCCGCGCGCGCACGGTTCAATCCAGTGCTCCGTTCTGCCTGCCTGCCTGCCTGCCTTCGTTTCTGATTGTTTCGGAGAAGCTTCGGCTGAGAATAATAACTATTCGCCTCTTTTTATCAGCCGAAGCTGCTCCCAAACAACCAGAAACGCAGGCAGGCAGGCAGAACGGAGCACTGGATTGAACCGCGCGCAGGCGGGCGGGGTGGGGGTGAACGGGCGCTTTGGAGGAGGTGCGGCGACAGGAAAAGCCACACACACCCCCGGCTTCTTTGAAGCAGTTTCTTCCTGGGGTGGATGTTAGAGGTCCATCGTAGCTCTGAATGATCCCTAAACAAGGACTACAGGAGCTTCCTAGGGAAAACACACTGACTAAATGCTCCTCATTCAATTCCTGTTTTCACCAAACAGAGATAAGAGAAACATCTGCATGAAATTTTGTAGCTACACAGTTGGGCAAGACCTAGAACTAGAGAGACTGCAGTCAGGTGTCTTTAATGCTAGTTGTAGGGTAAACATAAAGTTTTGGGAATGGAAAATAGAATCCCCCCCGCCGGTCCTTGAAAAAGTGTTTCTGCTTGAAACTGGTCCCTGGTACAAAAAAGGTTGGGGACCACTGCCTTAGATGATATTGAACTTGATTCTAAAATTTACATTATTCAAAAATTATAACTTTTTTCCTCAAAGATATTGGTGTAGTGAGTCCTAAAGAATTGAGTAAAAGTCATGTATAATTTTGGGATTATGACTGCTGAACAAATGATCTTTTATATTTATGCCAATTATTCATTTGCTGAATAAATCAAACATTTCATAAATAACAAAAGCTGTCTTATACAGGTAGTCCTCGTCTTACAACAGTTCAACCGTTCGAAATTACAACAACACTGGAAAAAGTGACTTATGACCATTTTTCACACTTAGGACCTTTGCCGCATCCCCGTGGTCATGTGATTTATATTCGGATGCTTGACAACGAACTCACATTTTTGACAGTTGCAGTGTCCTGGGCTCATTCAATCCCCTTCTGTGACCTTCTGACAAGCAAAGTCAATGGGATTCACTAAACAACTGTGTTCCTAATTTAACAACTACAGTGATTCACTTAACAAATGTGGCAAGAAAAGTGATAAAATGGGACAAATTCATTTAATAAATTTCTCACTTAGCAAAATAAATGTGGGACTTCATTGTGGCCTACCAGTACAAACTTAATCCAATAATCCATCTAATTCTGTTAAATATGCACTTTCTGGTAGTGACTCCTTAGGGTTATTATTTGTTATTTATTAAATTTATTGGCCACCTATCTTAATACAGACTAACTCCGGGCAGCTTACAATAATAAAAAATTATACAAAGCCTCTATATCAGTGATGGCTAACCTTTTCGTCCTTGCATGCCAAAAGTGCACCCATAATGCAATGCGTGGGTGACCCGCCCCCTTCACATGTGCGCGTGAGCCCGCCGCACACTGCACGCCTCTATGCATGCATGGCAGATACCCAACAATCAGCTGGCTGGCGGAAAGCACGCAAAAAATGCGCAGTGGATCTGGTCTGGGGTGACGGCTCATGTGCCGGCAGAAATGGCTCTGCGTGCCACTTCCGGCACGTGTGCCATAGGTTCGCCATCACGGCTCTATATATAATACAAATCATATACTATAAAAATATGAATTCTCAACACTAACTAAAAGATGAAAAGTGGGGGGGGGGGTAAGATGAGCGTTGTGGGGGAGGTAGAATCTGTTATTAATTTATCAGCCACCTCCAATGTAAAGCTCCTCCACTGGAGCTCCAAGCAACTGGCAGAGCCAGGTCTTTAAGCTCTTGTGGAAGGTCAGAAAAGTTGGAGCCAATCTCATTTGAGAGGACAAGATGATCCAAAGGGCAGAAGCCACAGCAGAGAAGGCTGTGGAATTTGTTATTGGATTATCCCTGGATTGAAAAACTAACTGATTTACCTATGAATGACTTTGGACTGCTTATCTTGAACTTTGCTTAAACTTTCTGGAAGTAAAAACCTACATTTACTGTACAGTGTATCTGTGTACTGTGTGTGTATTATTCAAACACTACTCTCTATACGTCTCCCTGTATGCGCTCATTCTCCTAAAGGGGAATTACCTCAACATCCGATATTAAGTATATTTTAAAAAATTCTTTGGAAAATTGAATTAAGTATCATGAAGTCAGTATCAACTCTTTACAGTAGTCACAAAGAGGATGGTCTGTCTTCAACTTGGCCTTTCAGGTTGGTTACCTTGGTGGTCTGTCTATTTTGCTGCTGGTTGTAAAATATTTTATAAAATACTGGTTTAAATATTTTATTTAACAGACATGTTTTCTCTTTTTAAGATTATTCCAAAGAAAATACTGTGTATATGCAAAAATATGAAGATGCTTTCTACTATAGAAAAAATTGTAGAAATTGGTTTTTCACATATTTCCATTTTCTATGCAGCTCAAAAACCTGCTTCCATGTTGTTTCAAAAGGGTCTTATCTCTATTGAATTTTTTCAGAGAAAAGAAGAGTGAGGAAAGTTAAAATCACTTCTCCCCTTCTCCAGTAGGATCTTTCCCATTCGTGAAGAGTATGTGGACAGCTCATAACGCTAATGCAGATTATTAAATCCTTATGAATTGAAGTATGCCTTAATTCACCTAAAACAATGCAAATTATTACTACTGTATTTTTAAGAGTTGCCCACATACTCATGTTCTCTTCCCCACATCTGAATATGAGGTGCACTTGTAATGACTGATCTGAAAACAGTCCTGAAAAAGTGGGGAGAATAAAAGCAGAAAAAAGCATTCACACAGGTAGAACAGGGTAAAGATTAGTTTTCTCTTCCTAGTGTTTTTCCACAAGTGCAGGGTCTGCCTTTTTTCCCTCTGGATCAGGGGTGTCAAACTCAAGGCCTTGGGATCTCATCCAGCCCATGGGGTGCTTAGATCTGGCCCACGGGACCGCCTTGGAAACAGAGAAGGGCCACCTCGCAGTGCCTCTGCCAGATAAAATGGACCCCCCCCCCAAGCTCCATTTTTGCTGGCAGAGAGCAGCAGGAGGCTGTCGTGGCTGAAAACAGAGCCTGGGAACCCATTTTCTCTGGCAGAACGCTTTGGGCCACCACAGACACCCCCAACATGAGTCAACATGACATCAAGCTGGCCATGCCACCCTGGCCCTGCCACACCCTGGCCTGGTCCCCAAGGTCAAACACAACCCTGATGCAGCCCTCAATGGAATCAAGTTCATTGCTCTGGATCAACCAACTGTTGATCCATTACTTGCAACAGGAATTGACCAACCAGACTGCCACCTGAGATGAACTTTGGTGGCTGAGAAAGAGTAACTGGCCCAAAATAATCCTGGCTTATTCATAAGAGCTGGCTGTGTGACTTTAGGTCACTCATTGTCTCTCAGCCCATGGTGTCAGACTCAACAACAAACCGGCCAGTCAATTCTTGCTGCAACCAATGGACCAACATTCAGTTGATCCTTCCCCAAAGAAACTGGCCCCTGCATTTGCTTGAAAATGCTAGAGAGAGAAAAATATAACTACACCCAATCCTTATATGAACATTTAATTTGCTTCTGCTTTTATTCTCCCTTTTAAAACGAATGCTATTTTTATATTATTTAATGTATTGTTCATATTACTGTATTTTAACAGTTCAAATCGAAACAGCTTTGAGTTTTCTAGTTATTTGACACACACACCCAAAAAAAGATAAAGTTCCCTTTGTCTCCTGTTCACTAAATGGACATGACTATGTTGTTGTGGTAGAACCACCAGCTGAAGGTGAAGGGGCCTCTCTAGAGAGACTAAAGAGACATTCCAATTGGAATCTGTTCAAGAGAGGAAACATCTGAGGTCAAACCCTCAGATCTATATCTGTTGTTTCCTAAGGGAAGGCAGGCAGTTTAGCCAGATTCTTGTAATACAGAGATCAACAATAAAATATCTATTTGTGCCTTAAACCAATGGTTCTAGTTTGCTTGCACCTGATCATTGTTTTCTTTACAACGTAAGGGAAGTTCAATGCCTTCTTGCAATTTTTTCAACTTTCCAGTCTCATGCATCAGGATTTCCTACTGACCTGACACACCTTAGCTTTTTTGAGATAACAAAGCTGGCTAGAAGCTGTCATTTGCAATAATAAAGTTTTTTTTTAAAAAAAATGTTTTAATGAAAATTGTATATGATTTATCAAATCTATACAACTATTGTACCATATTTCCACCAGACATTTTTACTGTCTCTTACACCTGCAAAAGAGCTGTTCTGGAAAAACTAAGGACTGAGCAAAACAAGCTCTGCACATCATAAAATACAGTCAGAAAAGAGTACAGGTAAACCTTAACTTACAACAGTCACTTAATGAGCATTCAAAGGTAAACTAGGCTCCAAGCAAGTTACTTAAAAACCTGTCCTCAAGTTTCAACTGCTATACCATCCCCTGATCATATAATTACATTTTGGGTGTTTGACAACTGGACCAAACCAATTGCACTATCCCAGTTAATTGAATTTTGCAACATTTTTTGCCATTTTCTGGCAAGAAGTGTCAAACAACACCAGGGGTGGGACTCAAACTTTTTAACAACCGATTCTGTGGACGTGGCTAAATGGGTTTGGCTAGGTGGGTTTGGCCATGTGACTGAGTGGGCGTGGCTTCTTCTCTTTTTTTACAGGCCCCCCCTTTTTTTACCTCCTGGGCCTCAGGGAAGCCTCCTGGGGGTGTTTTTGCTCCCAGGAAGCTTCCCTGGGACCCAGGAAGGCAAAACACAGAGCGTGGGGGGGTGGCATAACTACCCCCCTATGCATCCCTTTTTGCTTCCCGAGCCTCAGGGAAGCCTCCTGGGCGAAGCAATAAGACAGCGAGGAGGATCCCGGCACAGCTGATCATCGGAACAACTGATCATCAGGAGGGGGGGGAAAAAAGAAATACCTTAAGGAATGACTGGATGCAGGAGAACACAGTCAGAGATGTTGGGGATGTGCGCGATGTGCATGCGCGGTAAGGACTGACTGGGTAGGGAGGGGCAGGCAGAGAGGAACGGAGTCAGCCAGGGGCACAATTTGCCGGTTCTCCGAACTGCGCAGATTCATAACAACCAGTTCTATAGAACCGGTCCGAACCAGTAGAATCCCACCCCTGAACAACTCCCATTTGATAAAGTTGGTTTAGGGCTTACAACCACATGATTTACTTAATAACCATTGTGCCTCACTTAACAACTAGCTGTGGAAGGATGGCTGTAAAATTGGATCTTATCATATGGTGACTCAATTTACAACCACAATGATTAATGACCAAATTTCCAGGCTCAATTGTGGTTGTAAATTGAGGACTATCTGTATCAACAACTCTCACTTACATAAATGACGTTTCTTTTGTTCACTAACATGATTCTTTGAATCCAAATGAAAGAAGTAGATTCATACAGCTCCACAAAAAATACTGTATTCATAATAATCTCCCATTTTGGATATTGTTCCTACAGGTTTTCTATTGCTTCACACTAACTGAATGCTTCCCTTTTCCAGCCAGAACTGTATAAAAGATGCATACATTCTTTTGCAGATATATTCCCATTCTTAAGTATTGACAAATTATTTGTCACACTTCATTTAACCATTAATCTGACGTGGGTTATGTTTCTTTAATCATATGCATCATGATTTCCTTCTCATCCACAATATAGCATTTATAATGTTTGCTATTCATACAGCAGCAAGACTCTTGCAGTTGCAATTTAGAATAACAGAACTTTGAATTAAGAGAGTAGTAGAGTTTACAGGTATTTCTTAATGTATGGCCAGTTGTTTCCAAGTTATGACAGACCCCACCAAAGGTACTTATGACCTGGTTCCAAAGTTCTGATAGCTGCCCCACATGACTGCATTTTAGGCACTTGGCAACCAGCCCACATTTACAGTCATTTGCTTAACAACAGTGTTCACTTAATGACCATGGCATTTGCTTAATAACTATGGGTGAGTCATTTAATGATGACAAAAAAGCTGCAAAATTGGGTTGATCCCGTTATGACTGTCATGACTTACAACCATAATTGGCTAGAGAACTATCACTATTGAAAGTTGAGGTTGTATCTTCAACGTATCAATGGAAAATGTATTAAATAAGATGATGAATGCAATTCAATGATGATAGTATGATACAAGTGTAAGTCAAAAGGAAGTTATACTAATTTGATGAGTAACCATCAAATGATGTGTTATTCACATAGAAGATGCTCACAGATTTTTTTACTTCTATTTTAAGTTGCAATGTTACAATTCCATTTACCATTTTCAAATACCACTATAAAATTTCTTCAAATTCTGTTTAATTATAGAAACCAAGACAATAATTCCCTATCTGCACACATAATCAAAGTTTAAATCTTAGGTTCAAATAAAAGATTCTAATTTTTAAGAACAACAGCCAGACCCACCTGTTTTCCTAAACCATTTATTTAGCAGCATTGTATCAAGCAGAAATTGGGGTTAGGGTTATTTCGTGTACGTGTGTGTGTGTGTGTGTGTGTGTGTGTGAGAGAGGGGGGGGGAGGGAGGGAGGGAGGGAGGGAGGGAGGGAGGGGGAGGGAGACTTGCTAGCAAAGTGAAGGGGTTTTCTGAATTTTTGACACATTGAACCCAAAAGTTTCACCATCACTGTAATAAGTGAATAATGAAAAATAATTAAAGGCTTTTTTTTGGTCTAATTCTCAACTGGAACCTAAACCACAGAAAGTGCAATAGGACAGGATTAGATGATTGATGTGAGCAAAATATGGTAGAGGCAGAAGGACCTGAACATCCAGAATTTTCTAAACAAACACCCAATGCTACACCCTTCTACATCCCCACAAACTATACCAAGATTCTTCTAAGACTCCACCAAACCTCCACCAAATCTCTTTCAGAAGCAAAAAATTAAAAAAATAAGCAAACTCTAAAACAGTCATACAATAAGATATTGAAATAACCTGTTCCCCAAACATGAAGATTAGATTCAATCTCAAATCTCAAAAATATTACTTTATAATTTCCTCTGCAACTCAGCTCTTAGGCCATTTTTTTTCTATGAGGGGAAAAATTACCATAACTAAACACACATATTCTAGATTCCTAAATCTCTGAATCATTAGCAAATTTTAGTCTCTCTCAGAGGAATCTTGCTTTAATTCAGGTTTCTGGTGAATCTATTCTAATTGGCCTGTCAGTATAGCACCTTACCAAATCCAATCTACAAATAATCAAGTTTATAAAATATTACAGCTGCAATTCTATATAATTACATTTAAATATCCTTCCTCCTTAAGCTGTTATTTCATCCACGTTAAGACCTCTATGTTTCATCTGTTGGTGCTAGCCATCCACAAAAACATTTCAGAGAAAACTATCTTGGAAGATCTGATTTTTCAAACAGTGGTGTTCATAGGAGGAGGAGGAATCAAAATTGAAAAGATATCAGACAGAGGATTGTAATGCAAATTGTTCCTTTTTTGAAACTGCAGTGAAATGTTAAAACGTATACAAAACAGGCACTGCTTGCTGCACCCATTATTTTTCCGATTTTGACATACACATACCCCGAGGATGCCACTGTTTTCAAATATTCCAACTAGTTACTAAATTTGTTTCCTTGGACATCATGTCAATAACAGCATACCCAGCATATTGAAAATATCTGAGCAAAATCTAGAGCCTGTGTGTATATGACATTCACAGCCTTCATTATATGGATAAAAACCACCATGTGGTTACAAGTAATTATTTCTTGTAATTAGAAACTGGGATTCTCTATGGTTTTCTGGAAACATATTTTGTTGTGAAAAGCAACTTTGCTACTAGCTGTGTGAAAAAGACTTTGATCAAATGCCTCAACAGAATTATGACAACTAAAGATTGATGAACCTCCTCCCCCAGTTCTGATTCCAAAATATAATCATATTTCACTGCAATTGGCCATATATATATTACAAATATAAGCAACATTGGTAAGCAATTAATTAGCAAGTTGTAAATAATAAGTATGTTTATCTTTTATTGAAATTGCATAGAATGTATACACACATTCAATGTATGTACACTTACACATACATTTAAAAAAAATTTTTGCATTACTTCCCCTCCCTTTTACTGTTGCTGTTTTTTTCTCTCCTTCTCTTCAGTTTTATAAAATAAACGCAACAAATATCCTTCTTTAATGTAGATCTGAACAGGAAACAGAGACAGCAGTTTTAGTTTTGTACTCGCACAAATACTAACCAAACCCCAGTTCACCAAGGGATTCTGAAGTCTTTGAAATGAGGCAGATATTCTATACATTAGAAAAATGAACTGATATAAGTAACAAAATTCTGACAACTGAAAAGCACCAATACAAATACTTGCCTGCCGATCCCTACATTTTTCAACATTTCATTTCATTTAAATTATGGAGTCCTTATCATCAGAAGACATTTACTTGTTATTATATACAACATTCTACAAAACTAATCAACTTTTATAATATACACATTAAAATGCATTTGCACTGAAAATAACAATTATTAAATTGTTAAAACTTAGGATATTTAACGTACGGATATTATGCAATATTTCATTATCTTAAAACTACAGAAGATACTGTATGTTTGCCAAACATACAAAATGTTTGACTGATTTGAAATACTCATTTCATAAAATAGGGTTTTTAGGCAGCAAAACATCACCCACAAGTGTTATCTATCCCTCTCTAGTGGCTACAGTTAATCATTGCAACTTGCAGAAGATATTTGGAGCATCCAAAATGGCAAAGCTTATGAGAAACAAGCAAGAAAACTAGTGAAAGGTATTGGTGGATAGTAAACAAAATAAAATTGAAGAGAGGCATCACTTGAAAGTAACATAGTCAAGTAATACCTTCCTACTGTTTGTCAGGCCATAACAATTATTCAGCACACCAAAACAAAGAAACAGGAAACAAAATACAAAGTACATCAGTTAGCAGATATACCAGTCAATTGTCTCCTACAACCTAGCTCTAAGAAGGGAAAACAAGATTCTGTTTCTGCTTGTTTTTCATGTAACTATGAAAGAAGTATATGACCTCAAAAGAAAGGGCCTTCTCAGATGTGGCTTTATGAGATGTCTACAATTTATGAGATGGCAACATAAAGGAAGCCTGATGCCCACACTGGCAATTTGTAATGCTGAACTAAGCCATTCTTTTTCTTTAGCTATTTTCTTCAAATAATTTTTATGGGTTTTATTTTAGGTGACCATATTATACTAAGATATATGCTTTTATATAATTGTACTATGTTTTTGGTACTTATTAGCATATTGCATTATTTTTAATATTTTAAGAAACTTACATTTGCCTTTGTCAGCAGGAAAATGAGAAACGAAACACAGTAAACTATTTATAGCATTATACACAGTGATCTGAAAGCTAACTTGGGTGTCTCTAAAAATGAATGGACTTTTGGCTAGCTAATAAAACATAGTGATATATGTTTTATAAAATGTTTTATAAAAACATAATGATATCCTCTTCCAAAGAGGGATAGGAAGTGGGCTTCAAAAGCAGAACAGTTTTTTTTTTTATTCCTGAGCATTACGCCTGGAGGGTTAAAAAAAGACTGAACTATTAAGAAATCGAATTTATTTGACTGAGCTTAGGAATTAATCCTCAGTGCTTCAAAGAGCCAGGGGAGAACTGGAACTGGTGCAGTTGGTAGGGAACATATAGGTAAGCATGAGAGGAACCTTCCCTGTGCGTTTAGTAATACAGACATCATAGTTAATTATTGTTAATTGACAGTGTAAAATAATGGTTTAATGTGGAAAACAGCAAAGCATGGAAGTTTTATTTTGAAACGGCTGGTTATCATCCCCTTTTAAAGTTTGAATTTGCAACCATATTTTAAAAAGTGGATAGCAAAGATTTTAACAGGACATTTGGCCATAAAGAATTTCTTAAGCTCAGAGGCAATAGACTATTAAAGAATCACACTGTTGATCATTTATAGTGAAATAGGAAAAGAAGCTGCTTATCAAAAGTGATTGGAGAATTTAAAAAAAGAATCCCGGTGAATCTAGAAAATTTATCTTGTCAATCTAAGCGCTTGTCCTTTTTAAATAGTTGATCATTTAACAGCACAGCATTTTCAGACTTCAAGAAACAACAGAGCATCTTCAGACTTCCCTATCAACTTATTAAAATTGGATTTTATAATATATTACATTATATACTTAAGTTTTTTGGTCTTTGACAAAAAACTCCTTACCAAAAGCACCTAATCTATTAACATTCATAGGAGAAGATAGGTTTTCATATCAGTTAAAATACAAGAAGCATTGATCCACAATAAACACTCTACTACTACTGGTAATGGTTGAAATATTAAATAATTTAGGTTATTAAAAATCACTAAATTACTATATGGCAAATGAAATATGTTAAGCAGGTTGTGCTTAACTGAGGCAGAAATTCTACCTTCTTAAAATCAACTTGTACTATAGTTGGTACACTATTAACTTCTGGGAGATGGGCTTAAAGAGACCAGATATTACAGTAAATTACACCACAAGAGCCAGTGAGATACCAAAGTTGCTAGAGTGGATACAGTTTATTTTTCAGCAAGTTTGGGCATTTTAATGATAAAATGGAAGGTGAGGGATTTAATGACCAAACCGAATCCAAATTTTCCCCATACTTTGAAGAGAGCCTTCTGTGTTTGACATTAAGAATCTTGTACAACACTGAATCTTGTACAACATTCTTTTGATTTAAAATGTTGTAGAGGCATACAATTCATCAATAGATCAAGTAAGATCACATGAACCTAAACATAAATGATTACAGGCATCATATTTGAAATCAGCCTGGAATTTGTAACTAATTCTTCTGCAAGATAAGTTCAGAGATATAGATTTCCCATAAATAATTAAGAATTTGATTCTATCCAGGTAGACCTCACTTACCAACCACTAAGTCATTGAGTACAATGTTGCCGACTTATGGCATTGGTTCTTACCGTGTTCATGAAGTGAATCACTGTGGGTCATTAAACACAACTTTACACGACCATGACTTGCAACTTCCTGCTGGCTTCCCCATTGACTTTCAGAAGCCAGTTGTGAGGATCACAAATGATGATCACATGACTGCAGAATACCGCAACTGTTCTAAACATGCGTCAGTTGCCAAACCCCTGAATTACAATCATGTGACTGCAGGGAGGCTGCAATGGATGTAATTTTGAAATCAGACATAAATCTCATTTTTCAATGCCATTATAATTTTCAATGGTCACAAGTGACCAGTAAGCAAGTACAAACTGTAAAGACATTTATCTTCCCATTCCTTGTTCATATAAAATCACACATTTAAAACTTGGGTGATCAAGAAATGGGAACCAGAGGGAAAACTCAAAGTTCATAATTATTTTCATTCCTTCCTAAAGTTTTAAATATGAATTTATGATAATAGTTATGAATGTTTTAATATTAGAGAAAAATAGGGATCAAATTTATATCCATTTAAATGTTTTTTTAAAATTTCTTCTTGTAGTAATTGTCCTGAATAAGACCAACTATTATTGTATCAGCCACATACTTCACAATATGGTTGCTGACAAATCTTGCACAACAGACATGGGTCAACAGGGTGAACAACAGCAGACTTAAGACACAGCCTTGAGGAGAACCTATGCTCAGGAAAATGGTGTTAGAAATATTAGTCCCAACTCGCGCATACTGGGACTTATCAATAACAAAATCAAGAATCTAGTTGCGTGTATTAAAGCCTAAAAGGCTCAGTTTGTCTACTAGATCCAAAGGAATGATTGAATTAAATGCCAAACTGAGGTAGAACTGTTATAGGCCTAAAGTAACAGAATTGAAGACCTGGCAGCCGAAAAAAATGAAGACAGAGCTATTTTCTAATATTATTTTGTTTTTCCAGCTTTAAATCATATTTTGCTAAGTGTCTTATTTTTTCTCCAAGATAACCTCTGTAGGTGAGCTTCTGGAAAATCAGTGAGGTCCCAGAAGAACAGCTACCATAAGTCTGTGACAAATATGTCAAGTCACATAAACTTTACCTTCTTCTTTGAGAGAGAATTGCAACTTTAATAGATTCGAGAATGCCATTGACATAGTATATCTTAACCTCAGCAAAACATTCAACAAAATATTTTATAATATCTTAATAATATTAATTAAAAATTAATAAAATGATAAAATATGTTAGGTGATAAATCTTAGATGGCTTCATAACAGACTGAACATTCACATCCAAAAAATATTGACATATGGCTATACAATAGATTACAGAGTAGTACTAAGTGTCCTAGAGCAGGGGTCTTCAACCTTGGCAACTTTAAGACTTGTGGACACTAGTCTTAAAGTAGCCAAGGTTGGAGACCCCTGTCCTAGAGTGTACACTTTTATTAATGACTTGGATTGAGGATATGATTATCAAATATAAAGATGTGACAAAAATTGGAAAAATAGCTCAATAGCTCAAGATATACATAAGTTCATACAGAAACAACTATAATGAATTTAAGGTGAGAAATGTAAAGTTCTGCATCTGGGGAGAAAAACAGAAGTCATAATTAGAGGTAGCCCTTGATTCATGACCAGTTCTTTAACTGAAAAGCACTTCTAGCTGTTGTAAAATCTTGTGATCACATGCCATACTTTGCAATGTTTTTTCCAGTTTCCAGGAAAAAATATCCATTCAGGAGAATAGATGAAGACTTACAACTTACAAGTGTATGATTCACTTAATGACCACTGTAAATATGGTTGTAAAAAGGGGTTGATCATGTGGGTGTCTCAATATACAACTGACACAGCTTACGAACAAACCTCTGGTCCTATTGTGATCATAAATTGAAGGCTACCTTACAGGATAAGAGGAATTTGCCTGGGCTATATTGGTAACAGTCATGAAAAGAATCAGAAATTGGACTTGACCCAAAAGTACGATGCTAAAAAGACAAATTTTGTTTTGAATAATTAATAGGAATTTGAACCAATTTCTACTTCTGTTAGGCCTCATTTGGGATACTGTGTCCAGTTCTCTACAGACCTTCTCACAGTATTGTTACCAGAGAGAACTATTCAACATTAACACCAAAACAATCTATAAATGAAATGTGGCTCCTTTAGAAAAATCTTTCTTTCCAACTCTCATACAGAATAAACTTTTTCTACAGTGTGCATAATACATTCCTACCATTTCAACCTGTAATTGTTTTCAACTAAAAATGCAAACATCGTAATATCTCCTTATACATACAAGTTTATTTTGTATCATATATTTGCTTGAGACTCAGAATAAAAATAGCATAAATCAGGCTTATATCAGTATTATAATACTGATATTAATATCTTCACTCACTCTATTCCTAATATAGACTTTGCTTTTTTCACAGCAGCCAAACATTGGATAAACATATTCAAGCCATCCTGCAGAAACCCAATATCCTTCCCTTGGACAATCAGTCTTAAATCAAATACCATCAACATCTGTTAAGTTAGGACATTTTGCCTGAATAAATTCATTTAGATAATTTGTAAAACCTAAATCTCTTTATCACTTCTTTCAACAGTACCAACTAAAGATGTGAAGAGTCACAAAAGATTCTGAA
This sequence comes from Notechis scutatus, assembly GCF_049901735.1. NCBI lineage: Eukaryota > Metazoa > Chordata > Lepidosauria > Squamata > Elapidae > Notechis > Notechis scutatus. The sequence goes on along the minus strand of NC_142009.1, from coordinate 313,114,234 downwards.
AAAAATGAGGAAAATGAAAATAATATACATTCACATACTTCCACTCCCCAAGTCCAGATTTGCTGATTAATTTTCATAACTTTTCATGAATATGTTCCATTAGAAAGTGTTAAAATCAGCATAACTAGATCTTCTGAGCTTACCTAAAAGATTTCATCACTAAATAAAATTCTGGTAAGTAGTTCAATCAAAGTACTTATTTTTTTCTGCCCATTTTTCTATCATGGGTCTTTCATTTGAGCAATTAATATTACTCTGATATCATAAAAGAAATATTTCATGATAATGAGAAATGAATGCAATATAATTTCAAGAATATCAAACATACTTACTATGAGAGAAAATCATGAAGTAAACTTATTTTTACAATACAGAGTTAATATAGAGATTCAACAGTCTTTATAAATTCAATAGTCTTCATTTGATAGATGAATTATTCAGCTGACATAATTACACCTGTGCCAACACAATTATTAGCTCTTTAAATATATAATGTTCTACCTAAATCAATGAAGTCCTGGCAGGTAGTCAATAATTCAAGTTAACATTCTAGAATTAAAAGGTAAAATGCTCTATCAAACCTACATACTTGTAGTTACTCATTGAGTAAATCATAGTCCTAGGGTAAAAATTGTCATTAAGTACTTCAGATATGCACTTGGTTTATTAATAAATGATTTTTTTACACATTTGTGCCAAAGACATGAAATTTTTGATGCCCTAAATCTATCTGAAATCTGAAAATCTCAATTAATAAACGTTTTCCCAGACATTAAGAAATTAAACCAAATTAATGTAGTAATACATAGACTGAATTATAAATGAGTATACAATTTAATTTTTAATCATGAATACAGAATCCTCCATCATATGAAGAATAATATAGAACTACATTATCTCAGCAACTAGTTTGGTAGGTGGTATGTTTTGACACTGAAGAAATGTTCAACAGTATTACTAAATATTTATTTACCCCGTGCAATGTCATGGTGGTATTGAGAAATCAGAAACGTTCTCTTATCCCAATAATTTAATAGATTTGAGAAATCATAAAAAGTATGTAATTCAGAACTTATATTATCTATGTGTGATTTATAATTATATATGAATAATTGCATATTAAATATGTAACTCATAGAATTTCTAAGCAGTATTTCTTAAATAGTTTTACATTTTAACTTTTTAGAAAGGAATCTTGCAGGATTTGAGAGGAAAACAAGCCTTTTTAAATAAATAAATAAATAAATATTCTATGAAGTCAAGAATACCTTTTATGAAAAATGTGAAATGTTTTTCTAACAATTATAAAACAAATCAATGTTCTTTACTACCCAATTGCACAAGGACTGGACACATACAAATATTCTTCTCCGTTTAAATCATGATAAGAATTTTCCTGATCACCACTACTTCCACACTAAAAATTATTCTGTTTATGGGATAATTAGTTTGTTTCAGTGCAAATTTAAATTAATAATTTTATTAATAATTTTAATTAATAAAAATAATCCACTTTCTCAAAAAAAAAAACTTTGGCATTGCAATATTTGGAAAGTGTACTGTTATAAAATAAGCATCTTGTATACAGAAGGTTCCATATTAAATTCCTAGAATCTGTAACAATCCATAAATTATTTATAATAATTAGATCATAGTTTAGAATACTGCTTAGCCATTATAAATCTGTGAAGCAAGACTTTTCTGATTAATACCACCCTCTCTTCTATTATATAATTTCTCCAACCTCAATCATGATTTGATCAGTCAAATTGCATTATTTTTTTTTGACCTAACATAGGGAAAGTCAGCTCCATTACTTTCTAAGCATTTTAGTTTTGGTAGATTTATGTAAAATTCAAGTGTCACATGGAATTTTATGCTGAGACCTTAAACAATAGTTAATATTCAAATACAACATTGTTTCATTTTAAACAAGACATAAAAACCAATCAAAACTGATAGAAATCGGATATTTTAAAGCAAGAATGTTGGCTACAGTATTTTAGTAGAGCAATGCAAAGTGTATCACAAAAAGTACTGTGCAAGCGAAGCACCCTCCTCAAAATATTAAAATAATGAGTTGGTCCTAACAGAAGTGTTTTCTGAACATATGCGTGCACATAGAGAAAACTGAAGAAAGCCTACAAAGCAACTACAATAGGATTTTCAGAGGATCTGACTACTTTGTCTTAGGACATACTATATAGCACTAGGAAAAGACAATATATAGTTTACCCCACTTCTCCAATATCTGAAGTTTTTTTAAAAGTAGACAAGTTGACTGAGCTTGAGTTTGAGTAAAGACCCAATCTCTCTATCAGCAAGGTATGTTCATAAATCCAACAAAAACCAATTCTGCAATACAAAGTCACGATTATCAGGGTACTTTTATTACTGTGAGATACATATTAACTTTTTTTTTCTGTTTGACTCTAGCAAAATGATGATGCATTATCTTTGTTCAATTACAGTCTATACCTTGTTCTTTGTAAATGAACTAAATAACCAGAGGGAAGAAAAAATGTGAGCAGAAACAGAATGTTCTGATACCTATTTGCCATATTTACAAAATATAACATGTAGTGAGAACTATACTTTTCCATAGGCTGAAATGTTTTGACAGTAAAATTATGCCCAGAATAGAAAACATTCCCCATAGTTTTATATTTTTCACACATTTTCCTCTATCAGTAAGCTACAAAATTATTAAAGATTAAATGTTTCAAAAATAGCCAGATGCTATGATAAAGCAGTAATTTACAAATCCTGCACTTCCTGCTAAAATAGCAGCTATTTTACATTCCTGCATCATAGGTATATGCTTAAAGAACAGCACATCTGTATACATACATACAAATATTCAAATGTACTAATACAATAGTAAATATGGCTGCAAATAGATGTTGTATAACCACTGTTTCTCAATATTTAAAAGGGCCACAAAGCCTTACCTTTTAGCAGAGGCAGTGGAGTTAACTCAATAGGCTTGCCCTGAGACCGAAACTGGGAGGAGCTTTGCGACCTCTTCTGCCTAGCTTTTCTGACGGACTTCCGAGAAAATCCGTCTACTTTATCCACTGATGGAGGAGTGGTTGGTGCTGAGGACATATCCCTACTGAAAAGAACAGACATTATTTTCAAGTAAATATGAAGGAAAAAAAGTCCTAATCTGTCCATGTTTTACTCTCATTGATCATAGTACCAAGTAATAGTTAACTACTGTGTATAGTTTAGTTTATCCTTCCTATCTTCCGGTTGTATGGAATTTTATCAAGAATTCTCCAGCCAACTTGACCAATGCTGACAGTTCAAGAAGGTGACCTCAGTATATTTGAGGAAGAATGTCTTTAATACATTGGGCATATGCAGTAACCTTTTTTAAAGCCCCATTATCCTAATCCAGTTCTGATTACCCTATCTTGAAAGCAACTAGTCAGATCTATCAATCTATCAACAGTAGGGACTACTTGAACTTTTCCATGTTGTCTGGCTTTACAAGTATTACAGTTTCCTGTGCCATGAATTTATTTTATTGCCATTGTATTCTCCTTCTTCTGAGATACTCTTCAAAATTTTCCTGCATTACATTCATCTGCCACTAACAGGCAGAAAAAACAAGTCTGTAATATCTTAATAGCAATAGCACTCCAGTAATTAATTAATAAATAAATACATACATACATACACACATACATACATACATACATAAGAATTACATTTTTTCTACAATTATCGTACTTTGGCAAGAGTATAATGTATCTTCCAGTCATCGCTATTGAAAAATTCCACATTCAAGGACACCAATCCAATAACAGTTTATGCAAAAGTTAGACAGTTAATATATCTGCTATTATTTATTTACTTAATTAATTTATATTGCCACCTATTCGCCCATGGCGACTTGAGGCAACTTACACAATGTAAAACCATATTTAAAACAAAAAATAAAAATAAAAAACAATAAAAACTAACAAAAAGAATCAAATAAATTAATAAAGTACAATAGAACAAAATCTGAGGGGGGAAATCACCCCCCAAATCCCACCCTCCACCCCAACGACAGCAGATCACACTAGTCATTTAATGGGCTCCATCCCGCTCTGCGTTCCCCAGGCCCGCTGGCAAAATCAGGTCTTCAGTGCCTTCTGGAAGAGTGCTAGAGTGGGGGCCATTTTAATCTCTGGGGGAATGATATTCCAGAGAGAGGGAGCCACCATGGAGAAGACCCTTCTTCTGGGTCCCACCAGGTGTATCTCCCTCAGGGATGGGACCCACAACATTCCCTGCCTCCCCACTCTCATGGGTCGGGTAGATGTGACGGACAAGAGACGTTCCCTCAGATAACCCGGTCCCAAGCCATGAAGGGCTTTAAACGTGACAACCAGCACCTTGAATTGCACCCGGAAGCAAATCAGCAACCAATGCAGTTCCTGCACGAGAGGTGACACATGTGCATACCGGGGTCTGCACAAAACCATGCGGGCCGCTGCATTTTGCAGCAACTGGAGCTTCCGGATGCTCTTCAAAAGTAGCAATTATGCTACTTTTATCTTTTGCTTCACAGAAAATGGGGGGGGGGGAACAGTAGATGATACATAACTTGTCTATTTAAACTTAAAATTAAAGCTTTTTCATCATTACATAGCCTTCCCATGAGATAGTGATTTTCAATCAGAGGTATGCTGTTGGAACACAGAATCTGTCTAAATTAGCTGTAGATCAAGTCCCTAAACCCACCTCAGCCATTACTTGTGCTCCCTGACCATCACAGACTGTCCCTCTCACAGTAATTCAGATCTAGAAGTTGCTGGTGGACCAGATTTCTACTTTTGCTTTTCACATCTTATCTCTATGAGCATTATCAGTCAAGTAGCTGCTTCCTTCCTAAACCTGGTATGTGGCATCTGGTCACCTTTCTCAGTGAGTCAAAGATACCACTCTGCATTGGTTAAGCAAAATGTAGGGAATAGCCTAGGAAAGAGGAAAATATAAATGCAGCAGTAGCATCCTGATAAGCACAAGATTATTTTTTTTCAAAGTCATAACTTTGAAAAAAAGCTATCATCCTTTTCTCACCTTGCATGTTTTAGGAGCTTTCTCCTCTACTATTTTCAGTCCATTCAAGCCAAAGCATCTATTTATATAGTAAATACATGGAGGCTGAGGAGATTCTTAGAGTATCTTGGCATTCAGACAAGTTTAGCTCAACGTTGCTCATGATATAAGAGAAAGATTTGTGTGCTACCACCTTATAAAGATGACAATAATGCTAAAGATGGGAAAGTTTCTAAATAAAAATAAAAATGTTTTAACATCTTTAAAAAATATATAAATGTCCTCCTAGGGGGAAAAGTGGTTTCTTGTTTTTTTGATGGAGATGTAGGTCTGAAGCAATACATTAAATATATATTAAATAATACAAAGCTTTTAAAGCAAGGCTTATGCCCAAAACAGATTTTCAAGTAATACTAAGCATAATACTGAAATTACATATTATAAAATACTCACTAAAGATCACTACAATATTCATTTATTTCTTTAGTAAATTTAATCAGGTCAATAAGTGCACACAATAAGACATCTACACAATCTTTTTAAGACAGAAGGTATTATTGCCATAATGACATACTTCTGAACACTATCTTATCAAACTGGAAAATTGATATCTGAGTATTATAAACTTTTAGCATGACAACATAGGTACCAAAATTTAAGTGGGACAAACCACAATTGTGTGCATAAGAGCTATTTTTCTACTACAAAAATTACACCGATTGATGCTCAGTGGAAAAAGCAGATTTATCAAAATCAATTGCTACTTTATCAAGTCATTATTCTCATGGACACCATTGCATTGTTACACCAAGTTGCATAGCCTAGTATGAAAGTATAGTAATACTTGATTAGTATAATAGTTATCAATTTTAATATTACATATAAACAATTTATATGTAAGGCTTTCTACAAGAGTAACATTGCTATCAGTATTTTAGTTACATGAAACCAGCACCTTATGCATACTGAGAAATGTTCTTCAAAGAATAACTAAAGTATTACTTTAATTCCACTGGGAATCGGAAATCCCCAGATACTGTAACATGGAAAGCAAAATTCCAGCCACTAAATCCAAAGGTTCTACAAACTTTTGCTCCCCAACTGAGACTAGAATCTTAGGTTCTGAATATATAATGGAAGGTTTATATTTGCACTGCCCATGATTCTTATAATACATTATCTCCATCCCTCCAGAAATATTTCCACAGTCTCTAAACAGAACCACTCATCATATTAACTGACAAGTCCTCAAGCAGATCAGTTCAGCTGCAGGATCATTGTGTCAACAAGAAACAACACATCTCAGCTATAAATTTAGTAACAGTTCTTCTCTCCTTCTTTATAAATGATTAAACCTCATTCAAAATTAGCCATCCTTAGCAATAAGGATAAACAATATCATGGGGGGGGGGTTCCCCCTCATATCGTCTAAAATAGGACTTCATTCTTTAAAAATGGGAATAACAAATTATTCTTGAAATAACTGCCATTTATTAAGGTGAACCGCAGCATTTATCCCCACCACCAGCACAACCGAGACGAGAAAGATTATTTTTAAAGGATGTGATCGAAAGACGATGATTACTATAAAGCAACTGATTTATCACAGACGTCAGAGATTGGGAGAAGGGAAAATTAGGAAACGAGGTTGAAAAAAATAATACCAAGGGAAGGGATCCTTTGATAACAGAGGAGACACCAATCCCGATGTGAGGTCGGCTGGCCGCTATTGCCTATGCTAGATGACCCCTAAGAAGGAAGAGATCAAGTCCTAAAAGATCTCGCGTGCCGGGTTTGTACAGAAAACCCTAAGCCGCTCTCCTTCCACCGGCTCCCTTTTCTCCGCCCCTCTCTAATAATGTTTCCCCCATTTCTCCCCGTCAGCTTCCCAGGCCTGGTAAGCAAGTTACCTTGATCCCTCCTGGTAGAGAATCCGGAGACAAGAAAAGGAGAGAAAAGGATGAGGGCGATCCCTGGTTGAAGCGAAGGCGGCAAGCCTCGTCGGCGCGTGTCTCTCCCTCCCTCTCTCTTTCTGCGGTGCGCTCCCTGCCGCAGAAGCAGAAGCAGCAGCCGCAGCCTGGTAGGCCTCGTCGGCCTCCCCAGCGCAAAACGACGTTAGCGGCGGAGTCAGGATCGGAGGCGGCGGCGACGGCAGCAACAGCAGCTTCCACTCGGTCCCATGCAACGCTCCGGGCCGGGGCCTCTCCTGCCTTTCTCCTCCTCCTCCTGACGAGCCGACCGCCGCTTGCCAGGCCTCCTCCTCCTCCTTCTTCTCCGCGGCTGCTTCTCTCACATTCCCGGCGAGTCGGCCTGGGGAAAGGAGGGGCGCCAAGCGAGCGCGGCCCGAGCTGCCTGCGGGGTGCGAGGAGGAGGAGGAGGAGGAGAGGAAGAAGGAGGCTCGGCGAAATCTAACGAGAGGCGGCGTTCTGTTTTGTGGCTGCGGCCTTCCGCTTCTGTTCCTGGGACTGCGGGCGTTTCTGCAGCTCTCGCTGGTTTCTATTGTCAGTCAGTCAGTCACTGAGCTCCGGCCATGGCCCGCTCACTCGCGCCCTCTCCTGCTCTCGCTCGCTCGCTCGCTCTCTCTCTCTTCAGTGGAGCGCGCTCCTTCGCTCGCTCGCGCTCACGCCGTCACCCAAACCAGCCGTTCATTCACAGCCCAACATGCTACCCTCACCGCTCCGCCTCGCGCACACGCCCACGGGCCAGAGAAGGAGGAGGCGGAGCCGTTAGGCTGCGCGCGACGCGGATGTCAGTGAAGTACGACGCGCGGCTTCATTGGGCAAGAAAATCACTCAAACAGGCCTTCCTCCCGCCGCTCCCGCAGTTGGGTTGGGTAGGCCCGCAGAGATGGTCGTGCTGACGGGGGAGTGGGTGGGGGTGGAGGAGGAATCACGCCGACAAGAGGAAGAGCTGCCTGTGGTAAAGTGTACAAGGCGATTAAAGGGCGCTCGCTTTTCGTCTACAAAATTTGAACGACTCTCCGGCTGACGGACTTGTTGGGAAAGGTCCGGTTTTTCCCTGGAATTGCCGTGGGAATTTCTTTACCCGGATGCGGACAATACCGTGAGGCAAGAGAAGAGCTTCGACAACAAGAGTTCCGCCCGCCGCAGTGAATGGTCAGTTTCCCCCGGTCTTCAAATTAAACGGCTGTCTTGTCATAAAGAAATAATTTTTACAAATGAAATTACTTTTTTTTCTGGGCCTGGGGCAAAAAAGCTGTGCTAAGTTTGGATTCTTTCCCCCAAAAAAAAAATATGATGTCGGGAAATTGACTGAAGCGTACTGGACACTTCTTGCGGGTTGCGCGTTTCCTGAAAGAAAAGGTTTGTTTTGTAGGGTACCACAATCACTTCTCTCTGGGCTAAGGACCGGCTTCATTTCTGTATGGTTCTTTTCAAACAGGAAATGTGTTGCTGCCTGTCGTCTATTATCTTTTGAAAGTGAAAGATTTAATGCAGGTAATGTTGCCTTGAAATTCAGAGACCCTGAATTTAGCATGGAGTTGATAAAAACTTGATACCTGAATTTGAGAGAGACTTTTCACTTTGCAAAGGGGCTTCTTCACCCAACCAAGAATTCGAATTGCCAAGTAATCCAGGCAAAGCAAAAAGCACTTATTAAAGGGGATTAACCGTTTTTTTTTACTAGAAACAAATGGTGCCCATATTCACTGTATGTGATACCTCAGAAAGCAAGTGATCAAACTAAAACTGATTATTATTTTGTGAAAATTGAACAGTAAAAAACACTGATTCTAGGTAACATTCCACTAGTGGTAAATTGGTGAGTTACACTAAGAGTTCTTAGTGTATCTTGTTTAAAACCTGCAAGTGTATTCAAGAACTTTAACAATATGCTGTCTATAAATAGTTCTCGATTTAGGAATGTTTTCTTAATGATGGTTCGAATTAACAATGGCTTCAGAAAGGGTGCTTTAGGGTCTGTAAAGCATTTCAGATTGTGGCAAAACAGTGCACCATCCTCTTTAGTCACATGATCTCGGTACTTGGCAATCTGTTCTACTTATGAAATCAAAGTAAGGACAGAACTGAAATCCTTTGGCAGGGAGCTTTTTCAGCCAACTCCAGAGGGAAATGAGACCAGAAATCCAAGCATTTTTTTAAAATTCCTGAGCAGACAGATAGTGCAATAAAATAAGAAGTTTGGGGTGCATGGATGGGGGTAGAGTTGTGCATGGCCTGTGCCAGGTCTCCCAAGGTCTTCTCCACCTCCCTTAAGCATTCAATATGCCTTACTGGTATTCCATATGCTTAATAACGTGCAAGAACACTTAAAGACCACAACCAGGAGCACCTGGATTGCAGTCATAGAAACAAAGCAGTCATGTGACATCTTGTTTAATGACCACTTTGCTCAATGACCAAAATTTCAATCCCAATTGTGGTCATAAGTTGATGGTTATCTATATTGTTTAGTTGCTGAAATCTCACATACCAAAAAATGGCCTTGGCAAAAAAGAGAAAAATTAGAAAAGGGGCCTAGACTGCAAGGCTAATGTAACCCTGCTAATGTAACCCTTATTAAAAAGCTAATAATGAAGCCTAAAATTCCGCGTAATGGTAGTATATTTCATTTATTCCCCCGGCTAGCAATTTTTAATTGATGGAACATTTTCAGATTGAAGGTTTGAAGTATATGAAGCAGCATTGGATTTTGACCGGTACCTAGCTATTGTGTGTATTAACAAAATAAATGTATGTTAACCTTAATAATACAAAGGACGATGAAACCAATTGAAAAGGTGTCTGAAGTAATTTTTGTGAGACCAACTTTTCCATTTGAGAAAATTAAGAATCAGTTGTAATCAGGCTGGTTCAATACAGTACTTGTTATGGTACCCAGTAAAATTGAATTCACTGAGTAAAGATATAAAGCCTTACTTTCCTTCAACACATTCTAGCATTAATCATTACAATGCATCATTTTGGCCTCTCATTAACATAGATTTCCCCTCTTGTTCTTTTTTTGCCAGCTACATTTTTCTCTACCAATGCATTTCACTCACCAATCAGGCTCTGACCTTACTGGTCTTTCAGAAGGGGTCTGGAGGCATACTTTTGCCATCAGGCCTATAGTTCTTGTAGTGGTAGTATGGAAGCCACAAAACAGCTGGACTATTAGTGAGATTGATTGCATTATCCTACAGGTTATGTTTTCTTGGGATTGTAATATTTTTGATTGTTTTAATGGATTTTTGTTGTTATGGTTTCGGTTATATTTTTCTCTGTAAGCCAAGTAAAGTCACATAGAAGGTGGACTACTATATAAATCAAATAAATAAATTATATTTGCTTATTTGAACTGTTTTGTGCTTTTTTTCTTTCCAACTATCAATAAGTGATTGATAGTTACCTCTGCAAATTTATGTTCACTGTCATAGTATATTACATCAATTACTCATCACTATAGCGGACAAAATCCTTTGGACATATGAATTTATTAATCAAAAAAAGGAACAAGAACTCAGATGTTTCATAAGACAAATTGTTTGGTAATTTATGTTTCAATTAATATTAGAACAGGGTTGGAAAAAGGAAAAAAAATGTTTTTTAGCACTATATTTCGCGGTAACTTATTTTTTTAAAAAATATTTAACATAAAATGTTAATAATATATAAAAAGTTTAGGGCTATCATTTGGTACTATTAAAGCTGTACCTTATTGAAAGTGGCAAAGAAAATGAAAAACAGACTTCAATCTCTGTTTGGATAGAGGGGAAAGACAGTGACTATGCCTACAGTATGTTGTTCAAACAATTATTGCAGTGGCAATATTGAAGTTGATTTCAAGTCTAATGTAGTTACCTTGTTGATTTCAACATTGTCAATGACAAAGCCAAAGATGAAAGAGTACAATAACTGAGACTGCTGTGCATTAATTTTTTCTATTATCTTTCTATATTTTGTATCCACTCACTAAAAATTAAGTTCTGAAGTCTGAGATGTATTAAAACTTTTCTTGGAGACCATATTTATAAATAAATATCTATCAAAAAAAGAAAGCTTTGCTATATATACAATCTTTGTTAAGTCAACTTTAGTATGTATGTGTGGTCTGGCAGTAAACCCTCTGACTTTGGATCATAGAATATTCAATTTGAAAATGGCCAGTCTATACACGTAAGCAAACCTTATTCATACTGAGATAGTAATCCTGTATTTGTGTTCAGTTCTGATTACGTGTACTGTTTATGTGATGTAAATTAGTTATATTAGCAGAAGTGTTTTACATAAATGATTTTGTTCTTGTTTTTATTAACCAGGGGTAAATGAAATTGCTATTTATATACAGGTAGCTCTCAATTTAATGACCACAATTGAGCCCAAAATGTCTGTTGGTAAGGAAGATAATTAAGTGAGTTTGCCCCCATTTTATGACCTTTCTTGTCACAGTTAAGTGAATCCCTGCAGTTTTTAAGTTGGTAACATGGTTTTTAAGTGGTTCTGGCTACCCCATTGACTTTGCTTGTCAAAAGGTTGCAAAAAGTTACCACATACCTCCAGGATACTGCAACCATCATAAATACTTGCCAGTTGCCAAGTGTCCAAAATTTGATAACATGACAGTGGCGTGCTGCAACAGTCATAAATGTGAAAAACAGCTGTAAGCCACTTTTTTTCAGGGCCATTCAATTGGTTGCTAAATTAATAGTTGCAAGTCAAGGACTACATTACAGTATAGCAATTTTATCTAGTATGGTACAGAACTGTTCTTCCATTTGAAAGAATTGGGTCCAAAATTGGGAATCAGTTAAATCATTTGGGAGAAGCAATCATGCTTCTTTGTTCACATAGTTATCTTGTATAAAAAATGGAGTAAGCAGTCCAATATTACCAGACTTCATATACAAAAAATAACTTTACTCTGTTTCTTTATTATCATTATTGTTTTATGCAGTTTTCTCACCTGCCTTGATCATCTGCAGTACTGAAATTAAATTGGTTTGTGAAGAGATAGTACAATGGAACATGAGTGGCAGTGAACTTTTCTTTGTCATTCATAAAAACTAATCACAAATTTTTTACACATGAGGAACACCAAATATAATAATTATCTGCTTATGCATTATATCTTGCTCTGATTTATATAATTCTGAGGTTATCTCAGAATTATCTCTGAAAGCAACTGATATACTCTGAAATAGAAAGTCTGGCAAGGTAGTATAATCCATCATATAGCATGTAGACATCTGCCTTTGATTTAAATGACAAGTGCCTGGTAAATAAAAATTATTTGTGTGGTTAGGCCATTATATTTATAAGGCTTTTTAAGTGTTGTGAGATCAGATGTTTCAGATCACCTTTAATTATAGTCATGTTCAAAACAAATTGAGGGGAAAAAAGTCTTAGAAATATTTCCATAAATTAATAGTGTACCTCAATTTTTTTCTCCAAAGAATCCAAAGATGCTCATGTTTTCTCATTAATTTTAAATCATGTAAATCAGGGATCCCCAACCTTTCGATGCCGCGGCCCGGTTCCGGCATCAGCTGGGCGCCGCGTCCGGTTCCGGCGCCAGCTGGGCGCCGCGGCCCGGTTCCGGCGTCAGCTGGGCGCCGCCATCTTTTTTGACGAAAAATCACTTCCGGTGATGTCACGAGAGTGATTTTTCGTCAAAAATGGCGGCGCTAGTGCTGGTGAGCTTTTTCGGGTAGAAATGGCTTTCTACCCGAAAAGCTCACTGAGCGCTGGCGCCGCCATCTTTTTGACGAAAAATTGCTTTTTTACCAAAAAGATGGCGGCGCCCAGCAACCAGCGGCCCGGTAAGGCTTGTTCATGTTCGGTACCGGTCCGCGGACCGGCGGTTGGGGACCCCTGATGTAAATAATCCCTAAATAAAATGATTCTCAAATTTGGAATGTTAGAGCATTGTACAATATTCAAAGTAGAAGTACAACTGCAAGAAGTTAAGCTATCTGAAATGTGACTTGATAATTTTAAATTGTTAAATATCTAGGACTTGCAAATAAAAACCCCAGGAATGTGTGATTTCATTTCATAGTGTTCATTCATACTTTGATACATCAATTTTTTTTCCAAAATAGAAATTAACATTTAAGTTATTACCCAGCAGATGAGACATGCACCTTTTGGTAGGAAACTGATTAGCTATACTGTATTTCAGTTGACTGTATGCTGAATAAAATTGCAAATGAAATTTGCTGAAAATCAGATAGATTCTAGAAAACCAGAAATAGCAGTTATTTCTCAACTGTCATAGCCAAAGATTCTGAGATAATTTGCATAAATCCTGCCTGTTGGCATCTTTGGAATGAGTAACTCTCACTTTTAAAAACATTTACCTATTCTTGATTTGAGAACAGCTCTTAAATCAACTTGCAAGGATCAGAAAACATTGCCCCAATTCTTATTCTTGTACCCCAATTCAAATTTTCTAAGGGTACCATTCTTGGCTGATGGAAAAATTAATATTTATTAATGATTTTATAGAAGTACCTTCATACATATATACATTCATTTTCCAAAGTAGTAATTTTAAAAAACTGTTGGTTCAGTCATTTTTTCTGGATTGAGAAAACTTCAAGGATTCATCTATATTGACAAAATCTGAACAAAGTAACTAAATGTTTTGGAGCTTGGGAATTCAGTTAAAATATTAACTGTGTACTGTGCAGAAAGTTACATTTAATGTCTTACAATATACAAAGCATAGTTTTAAGGAATACGAAGTAGTTTCCTGCTCTATATGATTACACTTGCTCTGAATGAAAAAGGAATCCTATAACTGCAGTTTTGATTTCTTTGATGAAATATAAAATATAAATCAATGACTTAAACAATAAAAAATAGAATTTGAAAAATTTGAAATTCCTTCCTAAATAATCACTGCTGCAAAGTTTCAGATCTTGAGTCTGATTTTGAATGCTATTCTTAAGAAATCATTTTTATGAACTTAATTTCCAGATGCATTTCAGCATGAAATGTCTGTTGTATTTTTAGCTGCTATTCTGAAACAGTCTTTGTTAAGAACAGTTTTGAGGAATAAGCCAAAGCTCATTTATTTTCACCATTTTGTTTCACCCACTGGTTAACTGGATTCTATGCCAATGTCAAACCAGGAGGAGAAGATATACTTTTCACCCAATGTTATTCCCTTGAGCCAGTGGTGGGATTCAAAAAATTTTATTACTGGTTCTGTGGACGTGGCTTGGTGGGTGTGGCAGGGGAAGGATACTGTAAAATCTCCATTCAGAGGTGATATTTGCCAGTTCTCTGAACGACTTAAAATTTCCGCTACTGGTTCTCCAGAACTGGTCAGAACCTGCTGAATACCAGCTCTGCCTTGTGCCTAATATTTGGAATCATGCTGCTCCAGCAGGTATGTAATAGAGTAGCAAGATTGATAACCCATGATGAAACATACAACCACTTTTAAAGCCATACCAATTTGAAACTATTACCACATCATCTTTTAAATGCCACAAGACAATTATGTTTTGTGTGGAAGTATTTTCTTTTGCCTATTCTAAAACTCTTAAAATTTTGCTTTATTGGATGACATCTGGTGAGAAACAAACTATGGCTGTTTTCTACATGCCAAGTATGATTTTATGCATGTCTATCATGTCCTGCCTCAGCTCACATTTTGCATATTTTCCAGCTCTATTATGTCCTTTCCCAAAGGAGTATTTTAACATGTTTATACCAAAATTTTGTATAAAAGCATTGGGTATTTTATTTTAAGTCCTTTTCTTAATGATCCCTAATCAGGAATTTGCCTTTTTTTTCATTGCCCCTGCACACCAAGTCAATGTCATTATCTACTAAAACTCCAAGATCCAGCTTGGATAACATCAGCACACATGTGAAATTAGGGGTTTTGCCTCGGCATGCATCGCTTCATTGTTACTTAAAATAAATCTACTTTTGCCATTTGATTGACCATCCATTTTTAAAAAATGCTCCTGACTTTTTTCTCATTGATTTTGGTATTTACCACTTGTAATAAATCAGCACTATCTGCAATGTTCTGCTCATTACTTACTCAAGTCAAAATTCTTTGTGGATAAGTCTAAAAAGTAGAATTCCTAACAGAAGGGTTTTTTAATTACCATTCATTACCATTTCAACCATTTTTTCTTTATTTTCTACATCTGTTTTTAAAAAAATTGTGTCACACTGGCACTGAGTAAGATATGAGGAACAAATTGCACATATCCACTAATAAGGTACTTATTGCTAGAAAATCCCTCAATATTTATTGAGATCATTGTTAAAATTGGTCGTGACAAAGACCTTTTGGTGAATTTATTCCTTAGTTTTCCTAGGTTTGATCTAGTGTGAGAAGGATTAGCTGGCAAACGGTACAAACAGGCCCAATTGTGGTTTGAAGTATTGATCCACAATCTTTGAGAAGGCCCTTTCTGTGTACTCTTCCTTATACTACTTGGCGGACCCTGAATAGGTTGAGAGTTGGAGTGCCTAAGTGAAAAACCAATGTGCTGTAAAGTGGAAGTTCTTGTTATCTGCTAAGAGCCTCCACTTCAGCATATTGGTTTTACAATTAGGCACTCCAACTCTTAACCTATTCAGGGTCCTCATGCTATGTGAATGTGAAGAAATGTAGAGCCCAACCCTTCTCCTGGTATGTCGGCTACTACCAGAAATACGTACTGATAATGACTTATTTTGGCCAGCAACAAAGCCAAGAAGGTGGCTTCATTCTGTCAGTTTAAAGTTTGATCTTGACACAGAAGAAAAGAAGAATGAGAAACAAATCAATTACTTTTAATAGAAGGTCAGCAATTATATATCTGAATGTTATAGTAACATTCAAATGGATGTCATCAGATCTGATTCTACAATATAGGTTTAAGTACACTGCACTGAACACAATAACAGTATTTCAGGTAAGTTGCTTGTGATATGAAGAAAGTAATGTTATGCTGAATATAGAGAGAGTATGCAATATTAAACCAGGTGCTTTCCTGTAATATTTCCACAGGGGGAAACTGTTTTGCACAACAGTGTTGACAAGTATAGTGTGAGCAACTGAGAAGTGTTATCAGACATGATATTCTTCCGATTAAAATCGGAATTCCGATTTTTTTGGGAATCGCCCCCCCTTCCCCCCCTTCTTCTCCTCCTTCCCCTCCCCTTGGAGGCCCCGAGTCAGGAGTTACTACCGCTGGCGCGGCTCTGCGTGGCTCCAGTCCCGCGTTGCCTCAGGAAGGGAAAGGCAAAAAGAGCCGTGGCAGCGCTTTGCAACGGCAGCAGCGGCTCCTGGTTTTGCCTTTCCCTTCCCGAGGCAACGCGGGACTGGAGCTGCGCCGGCGGTAGCAACTCCTGATAGCCCCAGCCGGATACCTGAGCGGAGCCTGGGCGGGCGGGCGGTGAGAGCGGAGCCCGGGCGGGCGGGCGGTGCGAGCGGAGCCTGCTGAGCGGCAGGAAAAGGGAGCTGGGCAGCGATTTCTTGGCGCGCGGTGTGGGGGGGTCTCTTGGCTGGCCCCGATTTTTTTTTCAGAGGGGAATATCATGCCTGTGTTATACTGTGACTACTCTCACCAGCTTTTCCCAAATGGTAGGTATAGGAGATGCTGAAGCATAAGGTAGCAAAAAACATTGAATAGGTTTGCTTAGAAGAGGATTAGCTGCCACCCTCTGGATAAAAGCAGGCTACAAATTGGTGAGAATAACCAAAATAAATTGCAATTAGAATTCTTTCATATCAGAAACAAAAATACTGAAATCCAATTTAAATTGCATTTCATTTCGAATTGTATGTAACTCTAATAAGCAACATATGAAAAGTATTACAGTTCATATAAACATCAACTAAATTGCAGTTGAAAGTACATATTATTTATATTCTCGGGTCCTAAGAAACAATGTGTAACCTACTTGCACATATTATGCAGCAGCATATTATGTTTATATTATATCTTATAATGTAACCATTCTCCTGGTTTCTTTTTTCTTGCTGTTTTGTTTCTTTGTAAAATATTTTTCCATAATTCTTACTTCCATGTTTAAAAAGTGAAGCTATGTATTCAGCTATGTTATGTCATTAACATGAAGTATCCATTTCTTAAGGAGAAAAATGTAACTATAGAAAAAAATTGGAATAGAAAATATATATTTATCATGAAAAAAAGTGAGCAACCTAAAAAACCCAGAATTTTAAATCCCATAAAAACAGAATTTTAAATCCTATGGCTGTCCTATACCTTTCAAGGTCTTTTAAAACCTGAAGTGTAGGCTTTCCATTAGTCTATTGAACAGGGATAATCCCACTGAAACTAATTTAAGAAAATTCTGTTTGGAATATTCTGGGTGAAAAGTCCTGTGAAGTTATTCAGAATTTTAAAATGGAGATGCACAAAAATACCATATTTTAGTTAGCAAGAAACATTTCTGAAGATACTAAACGCAGATAAATCCCTCTAAATTCTTTTTTTAAAACATTATTGTGCTTATTACTATTCTCAAATTTATACTGGAATACACATTTGTTTTCTTGTGACCTTTCTGACAGTTTCTTATATAAGAACCTAGGCACAGTACACTGCAACCGTGTATTTGTGTTAGAAAATAGGAGGAGGAAGGAATGTTGTGTGTTTTTATTACCTTGAGCTGCTTACGAAGTAATGTAGGTGGGATAAACATCCAATAAATAAATAATAAATACATGAAAATAATATGTTTGTCTGAAAACTGTTGTAGCATTTATTCAATAAATAAATAATAGATACATGAAAATATTATGTTCATCTGAAAACTGTTGTAGCGCCTTTAAAAAGTGGCACCTTTACTGTGGGGGGAAAACTTGTGAAGTTTTTGTGAATTTTGGATTCATGAAATATTGACATACAGATAATTAATATCAAGATTGTAAATAGAACAGTGACCTAAATAGAACTATCATAGACCATAGCAGGAGAAGACGAGCACAAAACCAACTAAAATCATACAACAGGGCAACCCTCAAAAACAGGACCAAACTAACATCATCCTACTAGCTGAGAAATGGCAAATCATGATTATGTACAGATCACAATATATACAAAAAGTCAAAGAAGTACTCAAAGACAAACTTACATCCTAGCAAATACCAATTCAATATAGAAACTAGACAACCAGATCAAGAGAATTCTCAGTGACCTTACTAAGAAAGGTCAAATCACTAAAGAAAAACAATGACTGATGAAAAGAATGGACCATTCTCCCATGAGCTGTTCAGAGCATCCAGAAGTGGGAGGTGCTTCAGTCTCTTCTGGAAAGGCTGGGCTTAAACCTCCGGGACGCTCCTCCTCCTCCACGGGACACCTCCCCAGCATCCCCCAGTTTTAGC
Organism: Notechis scutatus; assembly: GCF_049901735.1. NCBI lineage: Eukaryota > Metazoa > Chordata > Lepidosauria > Squamata > Elapidae > Notechis > Notechis scutatus. The sequence goes on along the minus strand of NC_142009.1, from coordinate 313,095,847 downwards.
TCAGCTTTCGCGGTAAGGTTGTGCACTCCCTGACTGGAACGGTTTTCTGATTCAGCTAGTCAAAATTCAGGTTTGCTCTTGGGTTAATTCGGCTTGTAAATTTTTCCCCAATTAATTTGGCGATTTCAAGGCTTGTGGCTCTACTAGGTTATTCCCCCGATCAGTTTGAGAGCAATTCTTTGTGGCTGGCAGAGCCTACCACTCCGCAGGCAGCCTGAGACGGCCGTTTCAGGCAATTAGATTATCTAATCCCCCGATCATCTTATCTCTGCGATCTTGGTGGCGCGCTTGCAGCCATGGCTCACTTAAGGCAGGGGCCTTAAACACACAAGCAGACTGGTTCAGCAGGGCCATGATAGATCAGACAGAGTGGCGCCTACACCCGTCTGTCTTCCAGGAAGCAGTGCGGAGGTTTGGGCAACCGGTGATCGGTCTATTTGCCTCTCCCCTCAACGCCCAATTGCCCCGGTATATTTCAAGGTACCCAACTCAGGGGGCAGAGGCCGTCAACACCCTGCAATATCAGTGGCCTCCCGGACTTCTATATGCGTTTCTTCCACTCCCTGTAATACCCAGGTTGATCCAGAAGTTATTGGAGGAACGAGCAGAATTGATATTGGTACTGGCCCAGGCGAACGTGGTTCACGGATTTACAGGACCTGTCGAGAGAACAACCTTGGAAAATTCCACCGTCAAGGGTTTCCCTCTCGCAAGGGCCGGTGCTTCACCCGGACCCACAATGGCTCAGCCTAGCCATATGGAGGTCGAGCGAAGCCGTTTAAGGACCCAACAGATTTCAGAGGATGCCATTGCCACCATACAAGCATCCAGACGGTCCTCAACAAATCGTATATACGAGGTCCGCTTTCTGTTGCTGGTGCCAGGGGTCTAAGATCGACCCAACCGCCCCATCAATAGGACAATTATTGGACTTTTTACAGGAGGGGTTGACCAAGGGTCTATCTCCAAATACTTTACACAGACAGGTGGCGGCCTTAGCCTTGGTGATAGCCTGGGGTGACCTCCGTTCTATAGCACACCATCCACATGTCCGCAGCTTTCTTAAGGGTGCTTCAAACTTATGACCTCCTGTAATTCACTGCTATCCCACTTGGGAGCTCAACAAGGTGTTAACCGCACTTACAACTGGCCCGTTCGAGCCTTTAAGAACTGCTAGTCTCAAATTCCTGACATATAAGTTGGTCTTCTTAATTGCAATCACATCAGCAAGGAGGATTTCTGAATCGGCAGCATTGTCGATGAGAAAGGACCTGTGCGTGTTTCATGTGGACAGAGTGGTTCTCAGATTGGATCCATCGTTCACCCCTAAAGTAAATTCAGTCTTCCACAGAGCGTAGGAGTTGGTGCTTCCAAATTTTTGTCCTAAACCATCTCATAGACTGGAGCATCAATGGCATCGACTTGATGTTCGAAGGGCGTTAAGCATCTATCTAGACTGCACAGCGGCATTTCGAAAATCTGAGGCTCTATTCCTATCCTTCAACCCATCCACTTTAGACACAAGGTGTCGTCGACGACCATTGGTAGATGGTTGAGAACCACCATAGCTAAAAGTTACGAATGCCAGTCCATCTCAGTTCCTAAGGGCATTACAGCCCACTCAACAAGGAGTGCGGCAACATCAGCAGCATGGGCCACAAGGGCTTCCATAGACGAAATTTGCAGAGCAGCAACTTGGGCTTCACCATCGCCCTTTGTCAGAAATTATAAAATTGATGTCTATGCCTCAGCAGACGCTTCATTTGGCAGAAGAGTCCTGCAGAGGGTCCACAGAGTTTAGGAGTGGATTTCAATCCAGATGGATTCCCTCCCTAAGGACAGGCCAAGCTTTGGTATGTCCCACTTCTGGATGCTCTGAACAGCACATGGGAGAAAGGGCGTTGGTACTTACCTGATACGCCCATTCTCTGTGAGCTGTGAAGAGCATCCAGCCCCACCCATTTCTTTCCCTCTGGTGGGGTTCCGTTCCAGTCAGGGATCTAGATTACGTGATGAGTTCCGGACTTTGGCACTCAGTCTTCGCAAAACTGGGGGACGCTGGGGAGGTGTCCCTTGGAGGAGGAGGAGCGTCCCGGAGTTTTAAGCCCAGCCTTTCCAGAAGAGACTGAAGCACCTCCCACTTCTGGATGCTCTTCACAGCTCACAGAGAACGGGCATATCAGGTAAGTACCAACGCCCTTTCTCCCATGCTTTTATGGATGTCTCAAAACACACAACCCAGATATACTTCTCTGTCTAATTGTATCACTACCAGGGACCCCAACCTACAACATTGTACTAAATAATTGTTAAAGAAGCTTGAATACTTCACAAAGGGAAGCAAATACTCCATCAACTCCCTACTAGGATGCCTACAAAGAATGAAAGATCTGACAAATGAAATCATGCTCTCATTTGATATCACAGCACTCTTTATATCCATAAACCCAGAATGAGCAAAAGAATCCATGACACCATGACTGTACGGCACACCTAAGCAAATACACCAAGGTTAAAATAACCAGAATCATAGACGACCTCAACCTTTGACCACATACTTTAGTTTGATGGACAAATATATCAACAAATCGAAGAAACATCTATGGGATCACCACTTTCTGGACTCATAGCAGAGATCGTAAGGTAACACCTAGAATCTACAGCACTTTCACACATACAACCCAAGTTATAACACTTTTGTCATAATAGAAAAGGAACAGCTGGAACTATTAACTATTAATCTCTTTTCGCTTTGTTGAATTTGCTGTTTATTACATTATTTTAGTTTGAACTGATTTAATACTTTTCGCTGCTCTTTATGCTTTTTTTCTAGTCCACTGGAGTTGGGCAATCAATAAATTTAAATAAATAAATAAATAATAATGTTGCAGTATTAAAGCAATGTCAAAAATTAATGGTTTGAAGGGCTCAACTTTTCCCCTGCTGCTCGCTTTTATGACCAGCTCTCCATTTCCTAATTATATTTTTCCTCAAAACGATTTGAAAATCCATGGATCAGTTCTAAAGCTCTTTGTTCTTAGGCAAAACATTGTTTTTTAATAAACATCAACTGCAAGCTCAGACCAAAGTCAAGATTTTCAAAGCTTTTCCGAATTTAGGAATAAACACTTTTAATATTAAGAGGGAATCCCACCTCCCACCCTGCACATCCAGCTCCCTCTTCCCATCTTTTAACTATAATTTTTATCTTTTATTTTTTGACTGTAGGTCCATTTTTATCTTTTTAGAAATAATAGTTTTAAGGCTTTTAATATTGTAAGCTGCTCAGACTAACTTCAAAATGAGATGGGTGGCAAATAAATTGAATGAATAAATTAATAAATAAAATAAAAATAATAAAAAATATTAATCTGGGGAAAATAATTTTGAAGCCAGAAATGTGAATGATTATTGTTTAATTACAAAGTGATTTTTTGTTTGTAAATATAATCTTATAGTATAGGCAGTCCTCCACTTACAATCACAATTGGGAACTGAATTTCCATTATCAAGTAAAGTGGTCATTAAGTGTCTTATGGTTGAATTTTTCATCTTTTTTTTTGCCACAGTCATTAAGCAAATTACATGGTTGTTAAGTAAATTATGCAATTATTAAGAAATCCTGTTTCACCCATTGACTTTGCTTGTCAGAAGCCAGTTGGAAAAGTCACAAATAACAATCACATGACCCCAAGTCATTGCAACCATCAGAAATAAATGCCTGTTGCCAAGCTCCCATGGTGACCTTGCAACATTCATAAATACTGCCCAGTTGCTGGATGGGCGTGGCCTACTGGAACTTCCGGAAGGGCCATTTTTTACCTTCCCAAGGGTCCAGAGGCTTCCTTCGGGACTCTGGGAGGGTGAAAGTGGCCTCCCCTGGACTCTGGAGGGCCGAAACAGGCCTGTTTCCAGACTTCCAGAAGGTCCATGTTTCCCCTTTACAGAGCCTCCGTGCAGACCCTGCACTTACCTGCATCAAAAATGGACCATGTGGAGACTCCTAGGAAGGGAGGGGAGGGAGTGCAGCGGGACCAGTCGATCGGTTTAGCAAACCAGGTGCAAATTTAATATCCAGTTCACCCGAACCAGTCTGAACCGGTAGAATCCTACCCCTGAAGTGAACTCAAATGGGCAGACTTACAGAATGTGTTGAAAATCCAGAACCCATGACTCCCCTGGAATTGAAATTTGGCAAATTTTATAGAACATTTTATGACATAAAAATTATCACAAAACCATTTATAACATAATATAAAAAGCCATAAAACATTTCCTATGGTCAAATCCTAATGCTTGACTGTGCTACATAGTTTAATGTGGGCTATTTTCAAGGCAGATACAATTAATAGTGATAGCACAAACACGGCTCTTACATAAATGATAGTTCAGAGAAGGCACTATTCATATAGTTAATATAGTGAATCAAACTGGGAGCCAGTTTGGATTAGTGGTTAAGGAACCAGGCTAAAAAGTAGTAGACCATGAGTTCAAGTCCCACCTTAACCGGCTGGGAGACCCTGGGCCACACATTGTCAGTCCAACCCACCTCACAGTGTTGTTGGGAAAATAGAAGGCATGTTGCATATGCTCACTGCTTTGAGTTATTTGTAAAAACAATAAAGGCAGGATTCAAATAAATATGCCTTTTGTTTTAATAATACACTTTATATAATGTGAATTAATTCACCATATTTTAGTAACCAGGAACACTGTTCCAGGGTTATTTCAGGTGATGCATAAAACATTTTTTCCACATAATTAATTCAGTTGACATGAGAATGACGTTGACTAGGTGAAACTGTAGGGGTGGGGAAAATTGGAATTCTTTCGCTCTAGCTTTTCATTTTTCATATTGAATGAAAGAGACAGAAAAACAGCCCTGCTTAATGTTACTTGTATCCAAGCAGTTAACTTCAAACCAATAAAAATGTGGAATGACCTTTCGTAAAAGAGAAACTGAGAAAATTCTTTTCTTGTTCAGTAGTTATTTCATATTAAGGGTGACAAAGCTTTTCCAAAATCAGCCTGTCTTTATTTTCTATCTCTCAGGGACCATATTGGATTTTTTTTTCTCAAGAAACGCAGCTGCTGCTCTTTAACAGATGCTATTATTATGTGAACTTTTAAACAAAAATGACAACCTCTTAGCCTCAGCTAGCTATTATTACAATCTAGAACAGGAAAATTTGGGTGTATATATTACTGGCAACTTCATTAAGTTTGCATCTTTGGGCTTTTAGAGTTGGAATACAATACAGTATATAGACCAGAAATGACCCTTGTTTTTTTTTTTTACTAAACACTAGAATTAAGAATATATTTTTCTGGTGCTTCCAGTTCTTAAACTTCTAGAACAGCCAATTACAAGAATTACAACATACATAAATAGGAGTGAGTAACTGAGTTACAATAGTAGATCATGGGCATGCTTGATCAATCAGTGATCATAATCCAATGTTATTCCTCTTCCCAGCAAGATATAGATTCTGCATTATATTTACAAATCTCGCTCCTATGGAGACTCTTATATGCATGCAAATAAATACTCCTACAAATGGGCATACACAGTGTGATACTTTAGTAACTGTGGAGCAGCCACTAGATCTGGTATCGATATCAGGGGTAGATGCTATTTGTTGAGGTATTCCCCGTTAGGAGAATGAGTATACTCAGGGAAACATAGTGAGAGTGGTGATGAATAACACACAACCAGCACACAGATACACTGAATAGTAAAATGTAAGTTTTACTTCCTGTACATGGGTAAACAAACAGTCCAAATCATACGTGGTTGTTTTTTTAAAAAAAAAAACAAGTTTTATTAATTTTCAAAACACACAAGTCATCATTATCCATTACATGTTTAAACCTTTTTCCATTATAAATTTAACAAGTCAGATAAACTATAATTCTGTTTTAAACCATTTCCATATAAACATACAAAAACCTCTTATCCAATTTCCCTTTATTTCTCTTTACTCTTATTCAATTTTATTATTATTATTTCATCTATTTCTTTCTGACTTAGTTACCATTATTCTCATTCTAAATTTCTACAAGGTTTTATTAATTCTCCCCCCAAAAAAACAACATATACACACAACACAGAAAACATAAAAAAGATCTTTTCGGAAAGTAACTTGGACCCAGGTATCTCTCTTTTCATGGACTTCAATTATATTCATGCTCATCTTACATATCATTACTTATTTTATTTACCATTCTAAGTCTTCTATATTAACTTCTCCACATATTTCACTCTTCTTAATTCTATCTTAATTAATCATCTTAATTTGAGTCATTATATTTATATCTTTTGTCCATTCTCTATTGTACCTTTGTCTCATTCCTTTTAAAGAGAAAGAAATTTCTCCTGAAATCACTAATCAGAGTATGATGCCTTTCTATCTCACCACTAAATTAATCAAATTAATCTTTAAAATACCCAATCCGATTTTGCTTGGTACATTCTAACTGAATAATACATCTAAAACAATTAAATACATAGTTAAACAATAGATTTAAATATTAAAAATATTAAAAACAAAATACTATAATGAAAGTTTTATAATAACATCAATACCATAATCTTAATAAACTCTTTAATTAAAGTTTAATATTCTAAATCTCCCCTCATATTATATTTTCAAACCAATCATTATTAACATTCCAACATTTTAATCTCTTATCAACTCTCAAGCCATTTAAATTTTCTATTTCTGATACAATACTACAATATCATCTTATGTACCTTGCAAAATCTCTTTGAAGAAATTATACTTATCCTTTATCCCTAAAAAAAATTTCTTTTTTCTCATTTAATTTCAAAACTTTATAGCTTTTCTCCACCTTTTCCCTTTCTTTCTTCCCCCAACAAACCTTTCTAGCCCCCCTTCTTCTAGCCTCTGCCTTACTGGCTTCCCTTCTCTGTCGTATTCCTCTTCCCTTTTTTTTACCATCCTTATATTGATTTTGCACCTTGTTTTTCCCTTTCTTAAATGTTTTTTTAAATCTTAAGTCCTTTATTTCTCTTCTTTTTCCTCTTCCTTCCCTCTTGGTCGAGTTCTGAGATTTATTAAAGATGGCTTCCTCTCTTTGTTCTTCTTCTGCTGTCTTCATCTGTTGCAATGTTTGTTGATAGTTAATAAGCGCCATTTCTAAAAAAAGGAAGGCTTCTTTCAAACCAGCTTTACCATTTTGTTTTGCTTGCTCATAATCTTTTCTCAGTTCCTCGATAGAAGAAGCCATTATAAATCTTTTCTTTTCTTTTCTCTTACAACGGCCAGAATATTCCAAAGGAAAAATAAGACAATCCCAAAGTTCTCAATCAGTCCAAACCAAGACAGAGTTCCCACTCTCTCCTTCTGGGGTAGTATCAATTAGAGAAAAGGAAAGTCCAAATCTATTTCTTAAAATCTTATTGCAATATATTTTAGTCTTTCAATCCTTAAGGCATCTCCTCCAACAAGGTCTTAGCATACAAATATATTTTTTTTTAGTCCTCTCTTTTCCCACTCATCGCTTACAGCCAGTTTTCACCTAAAGAAAATAGGTTTCTTAATATTCACTTTATATTCCGTAAAAAAAGAGGGTAAGCTATCCTTTCAGCACCATTAAATTGCCGCTTTTTTCCTCTTCTCGAAGGTATCATTCAGAAAGTCATACTTTTCAGGAATTTTGTTAAATATGTCTTAGAGTCCTAGGAACCAAGAAAGACTTTCTCCTCTCAAGCACTTTCTCCACTTCCTCCTGCGCATTCTTACCCGGCTGCCAGCTTCTTTGTGGCGGCCATTACGGTTCCGCCGCTGCACCGTCCTGGGAAAAGGGGTTCTGCCGGCCGGAGAGGGGTCTGCAACACCCCCAAACCCTTCTCCGGATCCCCCTACCTTCAGCTGCCCCTGCAGGGCAGCTAGCTCGTCACTCCGTCTGGGTCGGAGCCCCAAAACGGCTAGCGCGGCAGGGATCGCGCAGCTTCGCAAATCCCTGCCGCTCGCGAAGCCGACAAACCGGAAACTCTCCCAAATCATATGTGGTTAAAGCAGTTAGTATTCAAAATAATCAGTCCAGGGATAATCCAAAAACAAAGTCCCAAGACTTCCGGTTTGCAAGCTTTCGGCGGCGGCAGGGATTCGCGACCGCGCGATCCCTGCTGCGTTCGCCGCCAAGGTTCCCCCGATCCATTTGGATCTGGGGGATATAGCTGCCCCGTAGAGGCAGCTGAAGACAAGGGGGATCCGGCAAGGGTTTGGGGGTGCCGCAAACCCCCTCCCCAGCCGGCTAAACCCCCTTTTCCCGAGGCGGAGGAACGGCGGTCAGCAATGGCCGCCACGAAGAAAGCTGCAGCCGGGAAAGCAGGTGCAGGAGGGAGAAAGCTGGAAGAACAGTGAAAGTTGCTTCTAACCGGGACAAGACGGCAGAAAGTGACCTGGAACCTTGAAGGCTGCTAAGTATATATTATTCCTTGTGAGAGTTACAAGCTGCGAATACTCTAAAGGGGAAAGTTTTTTCTTTGTTCTACTCTCCTTCCTAAAGTGACAGCGGAAAAAAAAAAAAACCTTTTTGGCTGTGAGTGGGAAGGGAGAGTGAAAAAAATTAGAGCAAAAATTGAAAATAAGGAGAAGATTGCCTAGAATTGCAAAGAGTTCTTAAACATTAAAAAACTTCCAAAAAAATATATTTGAAAAGGATTTGTGATTACTTTAACCCCAGAAAGAGAAAGTGAAGAAGAAGAAGGTATCTAAAAGAAATAGTCTGTTTGGATTGTTTGGTGATTTTGGAACCTTTGGAAATTACTTCTGATTAAAACATCTGGGTGGTTGTTTGGAAAAACTTTTTCTCTACACAATGGCATCATCTGTGGATGGATTGAAACTTATATATCAAAAATATGAAAGAGAAAAACAAGGAGGGGAAGATGGTCTTGACACTATTTTTCAATACTTAGAAATGGCGGTTTATACTTATGTGAAGCAGAATGAGGATGATGGGGACAAAGAAGAAGAAGCCATCTTTGATGAACAAATGACTTTGACTGGAGAAGGGAAAAAGCAAGAGAAAAAGGAAAAAAGGTCTTTAAGATCTGGAAAAACAGCCCAAAAAGAGAAGAATAAGGTGAAAAGGGGACATTATGTTAAGAAACAACAGAAAGGGGGAAAGCAGAATAAAAGGGAGGTGGAGAGACAAGGGGTTAAAGAGGACAAGGAGAAGAAGAAGCCAGAGAGAAAGGAAGGGATGAGAAGCCCTAATGGTGGGGAGCAAGATGTTAAGAAGCAAGAGTTTTTTAGAGATAATGGATAAATCTTATTATTAAAGGGATTCTAGAAAGGTACATAAGACTGCATTTTTATACCCGTATTTAGAAGTAATCATAGAAAATTAGAAACAATATGTAACTTAAAATGTGATAAAATATTTAATATAAATTAGTGAAATTTTTGGTTAAGAAAAAGGGAGTACTGTAATGAAATATGATTCAAGATTGTGATGTGGGGTGGGGGGGGGTAATAATTTTTGGAAAGCATAAGTGTTCCCACAAAGGCATGATATTTAATTGAAATGGATAAAATGTTTAAGATATGATTGTTAATATTAATGATTAGAATATGGTATATTAGTGAAATTCTTTGTGAAATGAGATTTGAAGTAGAAGAAGGAGGAACATTTTAATGAAATATGTGTATAATGGGGGTGGGGGGGAATAATTATGGAAAATAGGGCTCCCACAAAAGTATGTGATTTAATTGAAAAGCAATGAGTTAAACGTTTAAGATATGAATGAATATCAATATTAATGAATAGATTTGTATTACTTTTGATAATATAGTATAATTTTAGAATGTACCAGACAGAATCCCAATGTATGTCATGTGTTTTGTATTAAGTGGGGAAAGAGATAAAGGCATCATACTCCATATAGTGTACAGGAGAAGTCTTTCTTCTTTCTTTAAAGAAGAAAAATAAATGGTTGGCTGGAATAGAACAGACAAAGAATAATAAATATTATGATATGAATTGAGAGGAGATAAATAAAATAAAATAAAATTGAGAAAATTTAAAGGAGAGGAGAAGTCATATAGAAAATTGAAAATGTTAATAAGATATAAAATGGTATGTAAAATGAATATGAATTTGAATTTGTGTCTGTACCAAGAGTTTTAACCCGGGACAAAGCAACTTTCAGAAAAGAGATTTTTTATGTTATTATGTTTTTGTGTTTATGTGTATTTATGTATTGTTTGTCTTGAAAATAAAATTTGTTTAAAAAAAAAACACGAAGTCCTTTTTTTTACCAGTATCATAAACAAAGTTCAGTAAACGGAGTTTGCGAATAGTTGCAAGACTCACAGCAATTCAAACAGAATGATGATCAGGCAAAAGGAAAGCAAAGGAAATGCAAAAAAGAACAAAGTTTCTGGCTCCCTCTTATGGCTGTTGGAGGAACCTCAGCCAATCACAATTACAACATTCTCTTAAAGATACAACAGTATTAAATGACTATCCTGGTTTATATATTGCCAACCCAACTGTTAGGTGACTATCATTCCTAACACTATTGGTGATAATTCAGGATTGCAATTGGGTCCCCAACTATGTCACGCAATACCTCTGGTCTTACTGGATATCAGAATGTCTGGTTTCAGTATGAGTATACACAACTAGTTTGAACTTTTTTTCAAATTAGACAAGCTCACTATGATTATAAGGTTTTACCTTAGAACAGAGCTGTCAAAAATCTGACCCATGGGCCAGATGCGTTACACGCTGGCCACGCCCACACCCAGTTTAGTGAAGGAGGGAAGTCCCACTATGTCATGTGATGACTCTGTGATGCTGTGAGTTTGACACCCCTGCCTTAGAACATCACTGATGTTTTGCATTTTGTGCCCTACACTAAACTATACAAATAGAAAATTTGTGAGCTCTTGATTCAATGTGATTTTTTTCAGTATTTGCTCATAAAACACTTGAAAGTCTGGACAAATGTCTCTGCCAATCAGTTTGTGTGTAACTGATACAGAGTTGGTATCTTTATGTCTGAGTCCATGGTGGGGGAAGTGATGTCAGAAATAGTTTATTTGTTGCCAATTATCATTTCCTAAGTATTCTGGAACATGTATTTTATGCCATAGTAAGGTAGGCCATGCCCATGGGTAAAGTATTATTCTTTAGGCCTTTCTGGGGATTTGTTTCAGTTTATATGATGAACTCATGAATTGTAACTCTCAGCAGCTAACAAATTTAAAAACCAAACAAAGTAAAATTTAAAACAATTGAGTCTAGCCCACCTTAAATAATTACCCACCCACTTTCCAAGAGCTGGTCTATGTACTCTCCTGGTCTAACAGCTGGGGAAAGGCCAAGCCTTTAAGACCTTACTGAAAGCCAGCGAGAAGCAATTCTAGAGGGCAGGCATCCCAGAAAAGGAGAAGTGCCTCCTGACTGCCACTAGATGATACTGTTATATAAAGGGAACCTAGAGCATCTTGTCAGATATCATGGATCTGTCAGATATCATGGGATGAGCACATTCAAAGGGTTAGAGAATCCTATAAGTACTTAGTCCTGTGTCATGAAGATGTCAAACCAGCATCTTGAATTGCACCTGAATCCTACTAGGAACTAACACAGCTCACAGAGCATGATTGTATATGGGCATACCAAGGTGTGCCTATAACTACTAATGCCAACATTATGAATGTCAGGGGCTGACATTCATAATGTCAGCCTCTGACATAGACCAGACCTGACAAGCATATACAGAGGAACAAAATTACCATTTTTTAAAAAAAACAGAAGATAAAAAGCTACCAGAGGGAATGGTGGAATGTGATACAAAGGACCAAGCCTGTTAAAAAAAAATTATTCTCTTGAGCTTCAGAATTTTCCAAACTTCTTTGTTGATCATGTTTCTGGACTCCTGGATGAAGAACAACTGCCACAGTTCTCAAAAACCAAGGAAGTAGAGTCTCCAGGCTCTGTAAAAGGAAAGATTCCTATCTGTACCCTGAAGAGAAAGCAACAGATGGTAATGAAGGGAGATCCTCTACAGCAGGGGTCTCCAACCTTGGCCACTTGAAGCCTGGAGGACTTCAACTCCCAGAATTCCCCAGCCAGCGAAGCTGGCTGGGGAATTCTGGGAGTTGAAGTCCTCCAGGCTTCAAGTGGCCAAGGTTGGAGACCCCTGCTCTACAGGGAGGAATCAGATTATCAATCTATTAGTCAATAGACTTGACAGTCTACCAGTAGATGCATTTCTACTGTTACATTTAGAGAATGTAACAAATACTACCAATTTTTTAAGCCAAATCTCTTCAATCAAGAGGAGCCTTTGATGATAGCCCTGGTATCATAGTGGTTAGAATACAGTATTGCAGGCTAACAGACCACAGCCTGGAGTTCAATCCTGACGGAGCTCAAGGTTAACTCAGCCTTCCATCCTTCTGAGGTTGGTAAAATGAGAACCCAGATTGTTGAGGGAAGTATGCTGACTCTGTAAGCCACCCAGAGAGTGCTGTAAAGCACTATGGAGTAGTATGTAAGACTAGGTGCTGTTGCTTTCAATGCATATGAGAACAAATATATAAGCAACTTTACTTTAAACACTGCAAGACACTATGAAGCACTGGGCAAGAAGGTGAAGCAACTTTAGAAACTTGCAAAACTTGTGTGGGGGTTTTTTTTCAAGCCCTATGGAGAAAGGAGAAAGCCAAGGGACAATGCAATAACAAGGGCTAAATAGAAAAATTGGTGATTGCAAAGATCTTCTATTTTCTGTACCTGTCTCTTTGAATTCTTACCTCATTTGATAGCTTTCTGAGCCAAAGTGTAATACACTTGCAAAAAAAGGCAAACCCCAATACATTCTTGCACAGTATCAAAAACAAAGGAAGTTATTAATTCTTGCTATAATTCACTGGTCAGATTACACCTTGAGCATTGTATATAGTTCTAGGTACTACATTTTAGGAAGGATATTGACAAACCAGAATATAGTCATAAGAGAGTAACCAAGGTAATAAGGAAGATGCTTGAAAGAAAAACTTATGAGAAGCTGTTAGAGACACTTGATAAGTTTAGCATGGTGCTAATCAGAAGATGGGAAATTACTCAGTGTTGTTCTAGAAGACAGGACAAGAATCAATGGTTTTAAACAAAATAATAGATTTTGGTCATCCATTAAGAAAAATTCTTAAGAACCATTCAACATTCTTATGTTTTAATTAACATGTAGACACAGTCTTTGCCTTGAGAGGTAACAGACTTTTCTTTCTGGATGCTAAATTCTTGAACCTGAATGGTTATCTGTTTGGGATGTTGTAGTAGTAGATTTCTACACTGGATAGGAAGCTGGACTAGATAATCTCCAAAATCCTTTTAAACACTTAGATTCTATTATTTCTATATCTTGTTGTAGTCTACTGAACTTACAAAGCCTGATCTGTTTACAAGAGCAAAGATGACATTTTCAATCTATTCTCCAACTTCCTTTCCTTCTTCTTTTCCCTTCCTCTTTATTCCAGCAAGGCATACAATGCCTCCCAGGCATTCCTAATAGAGAAGGGCTAAAACATGAAATGAATATATATCAGTAGTTTCACATCAAGCTGGAAGGAATTGAAATTATTTCCTCAGATATAGAGCCAGGCTTGTCTCTTGAAAACACAGCCCTCTAATGCTTGAACTGCTTAATTCCAACATTAAATGCAGACTCCTAGCCTTGAGAAAGTACAATCTTATTTTTATTACCATTCAGAACTCAGAAAACTAAGGGATAGTGAAAACAGCTACCCACTAGGAGGTTTTTCAGGACCTAGATAATCTGCATTAGGACTTATCATATGTATTTTCTGTTGGGAAATAGTTTTAATACAAATATTAGCACTCACAGGTTACCTGTTTTTATTAATGATGACATTTCTGAAATAGTAATGGAGTCTGGTTAGTTAGCTTTATTCATTCAATTTGTATGTCCACCAGTCTCAGTATTCTGGATTCTGATTTTGGGCAGTGAACAATCACAAACTAAATTAAAAATAAATTAATACATAATTTAAAATACATAGTGGAAGAAAATGTTACAATCCATGGTTGTTAGCACAACCAGAAGATGGGACTGTTCAAAGGCTTGGAGCCCCAGGCCTTTAGGGCCTTATAAAAGCTAACTGGTCAGGGTCATCCTAATCTCCAGGGGAGGGGGAATGTGCTAAGGGGTTAGTGCCATGGCAGAAAAAGCACTTCTTTTTTCATTATTATGTTATTAAATTCAAAGGCGAATATTCCTTTGAAATGCTTTCTTGATATTGTAAACTATGTAAGTTTTAAAAGTACAGAAAGTCCTCACTTACCAACCACAATTGGGACTGGCAACTCCCATTGCTAAACAATGCAGTCATAAAGTAATCAGGTAACCGCACTGACTTTTAATATCAATTTTGGCTGAAGTCATTAAGCAAGTTACCCATGATTGTTTAGTGTAATACCACATGACTGTGCCTGCAACTTCCTGCCAGCTTCCCCATTGACTTTACTGTACTTATTGGAAGCTGGCTGTGAAGATGCAAATGTGATCATGGCCCCGGGATACTGTGTCATAAATGCACTCTGGTTGCCAAGTATCCCAATTGTGATCACATGACTGCAGATATGGTACAACAGACTGCAAATTCAACACACCGGTTATAAATCTCTTTCTTAGTGCTGTTGTGGCTTCAAATGGTCATGGAACAAATGATCAATAAATGAAGACTACCTCTGATGAAATATGTGAAATGTAAATATTACAAATCAAATTATTATGTCTAGCTTAGTCAGATTTTCTAGTGTATTGATTTTTAATTTGAATTGAATAATCCTTATGGCAGGTACAATAAACTAAATGGGCCAAGTTCCTTTTCTTGGAATGGCATTTTTACTATTCACTCCAATATAAGAAATTGAACAAAAATAGCACTAGCACTTACTTATACACCGCTTCACAGTGCTTTACATCCCTCTCTAAGCAGTTTACAGAGTCAGCATATTGCCCCCAACAGTCTGGGTCCTCATTTTATCCACCTTGGAAGGATGGAAGGCTGAGTCAACCTGGAGCCTGGTGCGATTCGAACTGTCAGTCAGCTGGCAGTCAGCAGAAGTAGCCTGCAGTATTGCCTTCTAACACCTGTGCCACCACAACTCTTGATGGCGAACAAATATTAGCATACTGAGACAGAATCTTTAAGCTTCATGTCTAGCAAATCCATTTTTATGCAAATGGATGAAAAATTAAATGAACAACTTGAATAATTCCAAAATATTTTTCATTTTCTATTTGATTGGGCATTGTATCTAAAGGTTTAAATTGGATTTATTGTGAATGATTTATTGCTAAACAAGCACAGGCAAAAGAGACATCTGCAGATACAGCCCCATAATATTATAGGTACCTTCTTTCCAGTTAGATTCTATTACTGGTTTTGCAATAGTAAGATAGCTCCCCAACTACATAAAAATCTTCAGAATCAGTCTCCTATAGCTGACTTTTTATGTTAGAAATTTCTATATAATAAGGCTTTTTGTGACTACAGCTATCTTGCTTCATGCACTATAGACAACTGCCTCTTAAAGTAGGAGCACTGAAAATTATGGGTGAACTCAGAGTCATAGTAGCAATAACCATTAAAGGTAGAAAGAAAGAGTTGTCTGAAATAAAGTGCAGTGAAGCAGGATAGGACTTCCTCTGTAAAAAGGAAATGTTTTTTTTAACTGTCAGCAACATTTAGGAAATTTGTTTCACTGCAATTCTCCTATCACCTTTGATCTAAGTTCATGGCTTTTGTATTACCAAGCATTCTTATGTTTTAATCTAACATATAGACACAGCATTGTCTCAAAATAATCCATTTTCACCATAGAAATGATATAATATCTACACATGATTATAAAATTAATTTGTGATTATAAAATGTGCATGCTGTCCAGTATTTTTTTTTACCCTTTTCAAGTTGAGAGGATGTTTTCCACATTCAATTGCAAAAGAAAGTGAAAAAGCAGCTACAAATTTAATTAGACAATAAATCAGATTTTTCTTGTTGAAAAAGTAGACACTGATATCTCGTTTTTGACGAGCATTTGCAAAGTACATCAGACAGTAATATATGTAACCTTCCATATGTCCAGTTCTATGAAGATGTCATCCTTATCAACTGACTCCCTTCACAATTATGCTGAAACACATCCCTTGAAACAGGTAACAAGTAGTTTCAAATCCTTTAAAACCTGTTTTACAATCAGGATAACTAGCCATAACCTTAAATTCTTTTATTATTTCTGTCCTCAAGTTAGGCAGTTTCGAAGGAGACCAAAGTTAAATTCAAACTTAAACTAGAAGCATGCCAATACATGGTCACCAGGGGTCAGTAGTCAATGCTGGACCTTATCTAGTTCAAGATGTTTGACTACTACACCAGTGGTCGCCAACCAGTGGGCCATAGCCCACTGGTGGTCTGTGAAAAAAAATTGGTGGTCCGCAGAGAAATGTCACCCCCAGAGCACCCCCCAAAGCAATTAATTCAGGCTGCGCAGGAACACAAGGCTGCCCCGCTCACATGGCCTGCAGAAACCCTTCCCGCCCACTCACTCCTTACCTGGCAAACTTGCCTGCTAAGCTGCTTTTCACCCAACTATCAGCTGTTCTGCTGTGCTGGGAGATTTAGATTAGCTAGAAAGCAGGAAACCATTGGATTTCTTGCTCTCTAGCTAATCTTTAGATCTTCGGCTCTGCTTTTAAACAGAGCCTAACCTCCCTGAGGATTGAAGCGTCTATTATTCAGTGCAGACTCAGGTAGCCGAGGGCAGAAAGATAGATTCTGAATGAATCTATGATTCTGGGAGCAACTCAATCTGCCTGCCTGCTTTGCTTGAGTTTGGGTAAAAGTTGCTCTTTTTTTATAAAAAATTCAATATTTGCATAAATATTTATAATATTTACATACAATCCATGCCCAGCCAGTCACATGACCACCAAGCCACACTCACAAATTAGGCCACACCCACAGAACCGGTTGTTAAGAAGTTTGAATCCCACCCCTGCCTCTGTGGGTTTGTGTGTGAGAGACAAGCGGGAGGGGAGAGAGAGAGGTTAGATCAGATCAGATCTATCTCTATCTCTCTCCCACCAACGTCAGCAAGCCACCGTCAGTCAAAATTCATATTAGTGGTCCCCGGGATTTAAAATTATGAGTTTGGTGGTCCCTGAAGTCCAAAAGGTTCACGACCCCTGTCGTAGACTACTTGATTTTGGCTGCTCAGGAGCAAGTTGTTCAAACTGATGCAATCAAGACCAGGACTGAAAAATCATCAAATGATTCAAAGTGCAGATTGTGCAAAGAAGCAGAAGAAACATACATCATATACTCACCTTATGCAAGAAAATTGTGCACAAACTGATTATAAATAATGACATAATGCCAAAATGATTCACTGGGGCATCTGTAACAATTATTATAGTAGACCAGCAAAATACCGTGGACATAATATATTTAGATTTCAGCAAGGCATTCAACAAAGTAGACCACAACCTACTTCTTAGTAAGCTAGAAAAAGTGGAATAGATAGCACCACCACTAGATGGACTCACAACTGGCTGACAAACCGTACTCAACGAGGAGTCCTTAATGGGTCTAAGTCTACATGGAGGGAAGTAAGCAGTGGGGTGCCACAAGGTTCCGTCTTAGGCCCAGTACTCTTCAATATTTTCATTAACGACTTAGATGAGGGAATAGAAGGGGAACTTACCATCCAGCCCTGGTGTCTTATTATTTTTCTGCCTTTCAACTGCCCTTTTCAATTCTATCACTGTTATTTCTTTATTTAATATCTCTTTCTGTTCCTCTCTAATTTCTGGAAGACCTTTCCGTTTCAAATATTGTTCTATATTCTCAGGGTTTATTCCATCCTCCCTATATGGCTGCCATTCCAAAAAATCTTGGATGGCACTTAGAAAATCTGCACATTGACAAAATTTTCACCTGGCAGTTACAAAAATGGATCCACACATATGCTACAGCAACACATTTTGACATGCAAGGATCTTGGGAAGAACTTGATGTGTATGAAGGCCAACGCCGGATAAAGAACTGGCAGCTGTGATTTCACATCTTTTTGTGTATAATAATAATTTGTGAATCTTGTATGTTCCTCCCGTGTCAATGATTCTGAGTTTATAATAAATGAACAAAATAATTAAAATAAAATGTAACATCAACATTCTCGTAGATTAGGGCTTTTCCTTCACCCTCTACCAAAAACTGTTCTGTTCTCCTTCCTTGTCAAAATAAAACATTTTCTAGATTGTTCCTGACATCTCAGTTTAAAGTGAGGAGTTCCAAATAAGTGAATCCTAGTATTGTGATGGTAGTGCCCTGTGCAAATTAAGTCATGGACAAATCTTCAGAAGATGATGTATAAAATAGAACAGCTTCCTCAAAATATTATTCAATTTAAATTAAGGGTCAATCACCTCATCAGATAGCAAGCGTATTCTCACAATATTAAAAGCTCAACTTTGGAAATAGAAAAAAAATGAACAAAATTTCATAAGAGTTGACATAATAACACTGAATAGTCTTGCAAAACGTGGCTATCTCTTGAGATTTAAATATATATATATATATAGAATAGTGGGTGCCACCTAGTGGTGACAAAGGTCCTGGCGCTGTGGGCACCAATTTGCCAACTTCCACCATATAGATGACAGAACAATGTAGAAAAACACTCTTTTACTAAAAAGCATTAATTTCACCTCCTAATTCTTTTTCCAGAGAGTTACAATTCTTTACCATCTTGAATTAAAATGTATTTCAAATCAGAATAAAGGTAACATTTTATAGAACCTGGGAACTGACACTGCAATATAAATTAATTACAATTTTTGTCTCATTTTAGGTGTCCTCAAATACCATGATTGTTCTTTAAGTACTTTGATCTCTTTAGATGGGTAACATGGGTAGTCTGCTTTATCGGGTTATTTAAGCAGATTTTCCTCCTCCTCCTCAGTATAGACATCTGTTTTTTAAGAATATTGAGATAAAATTTAAGTCCATTTTTCCCCAAATATGTCCTGCAGACCAAGTACCCTGCTGCAATTTCTTCAAAATCACAGATCAAGGCTGCTTCAACTCCCACCTCCCTGCATGTATCAATATTGTAATGATTTGCAAAAATACAGTTCACTGAAATATACAAGTAAAACTACAAGTAGCAACATTTATTTATGTACATATCAAACTTCTTAATAATAAAATAAAACATAATAAAACATTAAAAACCATATAATTTAAGATGAAAAGATGAAAAAACTTAAAACATTACAAAATTACAAGGTGGAGAGAATAAGAATTGTTAATATAGACAGTCCCATGGCCGTGTGGGCCTGTATCCCTCATGCAAGACTACATAGCCAGATTTTGACCCTTTGTGAAAGACCAAGAGATTGAGGGCTTTCCTCACCTCTGAGGGCAAGGTGTTCCACAAAGTAGGGGCAGCAGCAAAACAGGCCCTCTTCCTTGATCCTGTCAGTCAAACAATTTTTTGAAGAAAAATTCTTTGATTGATGAGGTCTGTACCATGCCTTCCCTCCCTGAATGATTGGGATAGACTGATGTGGTGAGATGAAGCGGGTTTCATAAGTAGCTAGGCCCTATGCCATATATGAGTAATAAATTGTAAAGTAAAACATTCTTGTGTATATTTCTTATACTGGAAGATCAATCCTACTCAATTGGACCCTATTGATTTCAATTGAGTAAGTAAACATATTCAGGGTAAAAGTATAAACACTGTCCAAGTTGAGAAAACTCAGCCTTTTAAAACTACTACAACTTTTTGAAAAGTCAACTCATACAAGCAGAAAGTGTTGTTGCACCACAGAAACAAATCTATTACAGCATACATTTCTGTGTACAATGAAATAGGTTCTAGTCTACACAACAGTTATCACATTCAATTGTCTTTAAATTTCAACCACTCTTTGAGTCCTTCTACTACACACACACACACACACACACACACACACAGAGAGAGAGAGAGAGAGAGAGAGCTATCTCTTTAAAAATGGGACTCTTCATTTCTTTACTTTTTTTGTTTTCAAGGAATGTTGATGAACTTTTGTTTGCTGATAGACAGAGGAAGCCACTTTCATAGAAGTCTTCTTACTCAAATCTTTTTCTACAGCTCCTGGTTTCCACAGCAACAACTCTGCATCCTCTCCTCCTGTAAATAGAGAATCATCAACCATATTCCAGCAGAAGGAACGAACGGTCGCAGAGTGTCCTCCTTGAAGTATTCCCACAGAATTCAGCTCATGAGCACAACACTCTATGAGACAAATGCCTCCTGTTGACATGCCTCCAAAAACAAACAATTTGTCCACTTTTTCATGATAAACACCCCCAATTAAATAATCCAGTTTGATATTTTCTACTTCTCTGACATCTGGAATATGCAATAATGTAGTTGACTTTTCAGAATCCAGCTGAGTAAGATCCCAGTAACAAAATCCTTCATCATGTGTCATGCAGTAAACCTGCCAATAATCTTTTCCAGCCCATCCAATAAAACTTACGGAAGAATCAGAGTTACAAGTGGAAACCAGAGCACTTTCTTCATTGTCTTCGTTAATATCAAACACATTTACCAATCCATCAGTTGAGCCTGAAGCAAGCAAATGTGGTTTGTTGGGATGAAAACATACTTTAGTAACATCATCGTTATGAGACTCTGAGTAGACACCTAGTGGCTGTTTGCTGGAAGGGACACTATTTGTGCAGCCTCTCGCATCCCAGAATGTTACAAATGCATCTTCTTCCACTTTTTCTGTGCCAGCACATACTACGAGGTCATTGCAGCTTATATCGCAGCTAATGAAAACATTCGAAGGATAGCCACAAAACAACTGTACAGGCTTCATAATAGATGAACGAATATCCCAACACTTCAATGATCCATCACTGCCAGCTGAAAATAATATATTTTCATTTGTATGTGCAAATCTGACACCACTTAGCAATGCAGGATGGCTATTATATTCTTGTAGCAAGGACAATGTCTCCCTGTTGTAAACTCTGATTGATTTATTGGAGCAGCAAACAGCCACTTCTCCTCTTGAAATATCTATGTCCAATAAGTAAGATAGGTCTTCTGTTACTGAACAACGTTTTGCTATTTGAAGCCTAGAAAACTGTTCCTTGATCTTCTCCATGGCAACTGGCAGTACAGCTGCATCCAGGAAAGTAAAGGTCTGCAATAAATAAATAAAGCAAAATAAATCAACTTTATATTTTTAATCATTTCTATAATATTCTTCAGCACAGAGAAAAGATTGGCACCTCTAACCTCATTTATCCTTCCTTTAATACTTTATACATGAATAGGCAATTTCTCTATACCTGAGAGCCACTCATTACTGAATGCATAAGGATTCAGAGAACTATCAGCGTTCCATAAAAGTTTGGCATTATAAAGCAAAGCATGGCATGGTCTTCCAATCCCCAGCACCAGTCAGATATGCTACCCATCTCATTTGGATAGCACAGGGTTATAAACAACTATCATAACAAACAGATAGATTATCAACTCTGAAACTGGCCTGACTGGGACCAGGTATTGATATATATGCATATACATGTGTATGGTAGGGATTACGTTGCTCAACAAGGGAAGAGTGGGGAAATTCTGACTGTTTAGCCAAGTACTCTCTCAGCCCTAGACTGAAAAGTTGAATAATAAATTCTATCTTCCAGCCCAGCCCAGTGTGGTAGATTCTGATCCAAATCTATACATCCTACAGTGGATCAACGTGTGGCTGATATTAATTAGTCTACAAAAACTGCAATAAAAATTGGAATAGTCAAGTTTGTAACACTTCCCATGTATCCAATGAATGAAATCTTTATCATAGCCTGAATTAAATTGGGTGGAACTTGGATGAAACCAAATAATATATCTTCGAAATCAGATATGGCCCATGGGCCTTAAATTGCCATGCCACAGGTTATTTAAAATATTTGTAGCTCAACTTTTGCAAAGCAACTTAACCAAAATAATGAACAAGTATATTTAAAATCGTAAAACTGAACTGAAAACAATCAATATTAGCTGTGGTATGACATATCATTGTCCACTGATAACTGAAGAAAAAATATGAGAAATCTTCCATCAACAGTGCACAGTCACAAGGAAAAACTGATGATCTTACTAATTATCAATGTATATGTCACTTTTCCCCCTTGACACATATAGTATTCCATTCACAAAACTCCAGGAATGCTGAACAACTTCTTCCCCCATTACTTAACACTTTTGCTCTTTCACATTTTCAGCTGTAAGACAGACATGTACTTGAATCAGGCAGTTTCTCAATGTCTGTGTGACATTGAGCCTGATTATTTTGTCGGGGGATTTTTAATCTTGAGACCACTGCATCATCCCAAGTCCATCAAGGCAAATCACCCTGCCACAGAAGGATGCCATCCACCCCTTTCTCAACACCACCAGCAGGCAGGAAAACCATCTGCTATTCTTCACAGCAGTGCTATGAAGGGCAATGATTTTGACAGATGACTAAGTCTTTACAGTTAGCTATCCATCAGGATTCACATTGGTGGACAAAGGGCACAACAAAAGGGTTCTTTACCCTCTTGGTCTCTGAGCCAATTTCCAGCTTAATGATCTGGGTCGGCTTGAATTGGGGGCAGCCCAAAGAATGACTGACAAGATAGGAGGACACAATCACAAATCTCTCTCTTCAGCTTCACAAGATAATTGCATCTTACCTACAAATTGTTACTCAGGTTGCTTCTGAACACAGGTTAGTGCTCTTCTAGAAGGGTTGTAAAGCAGCCAAAATAGCAGCTGAGGATGTGGTCTGTGAAGCGGCTTCACCATACAACCTCAGCACCACCATACGTACAACTGGCCACTGCTGTGATATTATGGGAATAGGGAGAATTTGGCTTAAAAGAACTGAACTACTAATAAAAGCAGATTGGCTTTAAGGAAAAGAGCTTAGGGACTAGAGAAAAGGGGTAATGCCCATAGAGTCCTAATGTTGCGTATAGATGACAGATTGTTCTTGCTACCTACTGAGAGTTGGTCAATTAAAATTAGTATCCCCACCAAAACTATCACAGCTCATTACTTGCTTCCGGGAGAATGGGCGTTGGTAGAAGTTTATTTATTTATTTATTTATTTATTTTTTATTTATTTGATTTGTCAATTGTTTACAAGATAATAAGTATAAGTGTATACATAGTTGTGAATATATGAGATGGGTACATATAAGAAAAATAAAAGAATAGAGAAACAATAGGACAGGGACGGTAGGCACGTTGGTGCGCTTATGCACGCCCCCTACAGACCTCTTAGGAAAGGGGTGAGGTCAATGGTAGACAGTCTAAGGTTAAAGTTTTTGGGGTTTGGGGAAGAGACTACAGAGTCGGGTAGAGTATTCCAGACATTGACTACTCTATTGCTGAAGTCGTATTTCCTGCAATCAAGTTTGGTGCGGTTTACTTTGAGTTTCTATCTATTGTGTGCTCTTGTGTTGTTATGGTTGAAGCTGAAGTATTCATTGACAGGTAGGACATTGCAATGTATGATTTTATATACCATGCTTAAGTCAGACCGAAGACGGCGTAATTCAAGGTTTTCTAGTTCTAGAATTTCAAGTCTGGTGGCATAAGGTATTCTACAACGAGTAGAAGAGTGGAGAACTCTTCTTGTGAAATATTTCTGGACTTTCTCAATTGTGCTAATATCAGATACGTAATGAGGGTTCCAGACTGATGAACTGTATTCGAGTATTGGTCTAGCAAATGTTTTGTATGCTCTGGTTAGTAGTGTGATATTGCCAGAGAAAAAGCTACGTAGGATTAGGTTAACAACTCTTAATACCTTTTTGGCTATGTAGTTGCAGTGGGCTCTAGCACTCAGATCATTAGAGGTGAGTATTCCAAGGTCCTTTACAGAGCTTGGGTCATCAACAAGGTCTTGACTATTCAGCTTGTATTTTATTTTCTGATTTTTTTTGCCAATATGTAAGACAGAGCATTTATTTGTTGAGATTTGAAGTTGACATTTGTTTGACCATTTGGATACATAGTCAAGATCTTTTTGTAGGGTAGCAGTATTGTCTGTGGTATTGAACAGCTTTACATCATCAGCGAAGAGAACGCAATTGCTCTTAATATGATCACAGAGGTCGTTTATGTAGAGTATGAAGAGAGTTGGTCCTAGAACACTGCCCTGAGGGACACCACTATTGACAGGTACTGGATTTGATAGGACTCTCCCGATTTTGACCATTTGTTGTCTGTTTGATAGGAATGCTTCTATCCAGTTATTCAGTTGTCCAGATATACCATAGGTTACCCTGAACGCCCTTTCTATCTATGCTGCGAGAGAGCCCAGGATAGGTTGACCCCTTCCTATGACATCATTTAGCTGAGTCTGTACTAAGATATAAAAGCCAGACCCCGGGAGAGACCCCAGCTTGGGCGAAGATACTTGACAGACTGAAAGGTGTCTCTGAAAGCACAAATGAACACAGAAATATGTCTTACCCTCTCCGGACGAATCAAGGGAGGGGCTGGGCTCTGTCGCAGCAAAGATAGAAAGGGCGTTGAGGGTGACTTCTACCAACGCCCATTCTCCATAATTCCTCCATAATTTTTAAAAGATCTACCGGGCAATTTGGCAAAACCATAAGATTGTCTGACACCTTGTCAAGAATAAGCTTGGCCTGTATGGAAATAGCTAAATAGACTATCAGGATAGGAAGATCAAAGGGCAATCTAAGAAAATGGAGCTTCCCTACAGAGGACACTTTATGTGAATGTGGAGAACAATCCATCTCACATATATTACGGTGCATATGATGGCTTTTGACTTGCACAGAGGAAGACCTCATGCTGGTAAGAGAAAATGTTCTCAGTGGGGTAAAAAAATCGTTATTTTACCTGCTCAGTGTTGAACGTTGTATATCTGTAATTTGAAGGTGCTTTAGATACAGAAAGATCAGTTCAGATAAAATAAAGGTAACCTTAGAAGGGCAGATGAAAGAGGTTGTTGGAACATGTGCACATCATACTTCAGATAAATTGGGAAACATCCACACACAGCTGGGGTGCAAGCCATTGATTTATTGATTTTTAATACAAAGCTAAGATTTGTTCTTCACTGTTGTCAAACAAAGAGCTTGAGAAATAGTCTCATGTCAGAATACAGTGGGTCTTGAATTAGTCAAATACAGATCTACACCCTCCAAAAATCTGATTGTAATAAGATGTTTTTTAAAAAATCTGCATACATGTATCTTTGCACACATGAAGATGACACACAAAGTGGCCTAATCCTTCTCAAAATATATGCAACCTTATGAAAAATATGATTCAAGTCAACTCAATATTTCAACATTGTTGTTGAGACACGTTATTGACAATTCAACTTGGATTTTTTTTCTTTTTTTGGCTTTGGAAAGAGAAAGGAAAATGATGCAAATGTTTGAAGCTGCTCTATTGTTAACATTAGCAATTCAAGAGGTAGCATCTACAGCAATTATGTATTTGAATTAGATGGTCCTTCTCACTCATTTCTTTGAATTTTCTTTTTGAAGCATATGTGCTCAGCCTAACTAGAACACACTTTCCAGAAATAAACTCAAAAACAGAAGGAAAAGCTATCTCCAAATTACAAATAACCCCAATCACTGATCATGAGTTCTAATCCCTCGTCAGACATGAAAGCTGGCTAGGTAACTTTAAGACAATCACTCTTTCAGCCCAATGCATCTCAAAGGACTGTGGTTGTGGGAAATAAGAGGAGGATACCTAATGGTATCTTCGCTATCTGAATTGCTTCTAAATAATAAAAGTGGGATCTAAAAAAAATCTAATAAAGTCCCATCACAAAAATGTCCACAAAGTTAGTTTTCCACATCCAAGGGATTCTGTACAACACAATTACAAGGATTTGGGACTTTTTTTTTTTTTTAGAAGCAATTCGACTGAATATTCTACTGAGAATCCCTCTAGCCACACTGGCCACAAAGGCTAAACTGACTTCAGCCTAACCATCCTAAATCTGCATCAGGCAAAATTATCACAAAACTCTGTCCGGCTCCTAAATCCTGTCAGTAATCTTGAGTGCTCCAAAAGTGCTGCTGCTTCTGTTAGCCTTCAAAAGGAACAGATGCGCGCGCACACACACACACACACACACACACACACCCAAAACTATGCACTCCCAATTTAGCATTTGCTGTACAAGGCATTTTTGGTGAACTTTAATAGACAGTTAAGAACCCTCATTAGGTAATTTAATTTCCCTCATGGACTACGTTTTGCTTTGAACTATGAAACGGTTTATAGGAAAATAACCTAAACGAAGCATTTTGAAACCCTTTCATTTCAAAACCAAAGAGTGATTTGCTCTTTAGATGGGTCAAACCAGTATCATTGAAGCACAATTCCCAATGTATTTTTCCCTTCATAAGTTGTATGGAGAACAAGTCATCATTTCTTCCCCAGAATTCCAGCATACGTGACCTGGTTCCTTACCTCCCACCCCTTTGGCTTGCCAGAGAGACAATTCCAAAACGGGTTGATCAGGAGAAGGAAAAACACTGAAGAAGTTTTACACAGGAAACATGAATGAGGTGGAAAGAGGGAAACGGTCCCAGTAAAGCCTTCTCTGTAACTGTCCCCCTCCAAAACCCTACAGCAATTGCAGGTTTGTTCTTGGTTGCCAAATGATTTCTACCCATTGTAGGTCAGGAGTCAGCACATTTTAAGCTGTGGTGGCACAGTGGTTAAAGTGCAGTACTGCAGGCTACTTCTGCTGGCTGCCGGCTGCCTGCAATTTGGCAGCTCAAATGTCACCAGGCTCAAGGTTGACTCAGCTTTCCATCCTTCCAACGTCAGATAAAATGAGGACCCAGATTGTTGGGGGCCATACGCTGACTCTATAAACTGCCTAGAGAGGGCTGTAAAGCACTATGAAGCAGTATATAACTCTAAGTGCTAGTGCTATTTTCCTCCTTAGGAAAGGAGGAACACCAATATGCCATCCAAGTAAATGGGGCATACATTTCTGGGTTGTTGTTGTTGTTGTTCAACAGAACATCCTGAGTCAAAGTGTGAAATAGATACAGGTAGTCCTCAACTTACAACAGTTCATTTAGTGATCGTTCAAAGTTACAACGGCATTGAAAAAAGTGACATGACCGTTTTTCACAGTTACAACCTTGGCAGCATCCCCATGAACATGTGATAAAAACTCAGGCATGTGGCAACTGATTCATACTTGCGACCATTGCTGTGTCCCAAGATCACGCGGCCATCTTTTGCAACCTTCTGACAAAGCCAACGGGAAAGTCAGAATCACTTAATAACCAGGTTACTAACTTCTCAACTGCAGTGATTCATTTAACAACGATTGACAAGAAAGGTGGTAAAATAAGGCAAAACTCAACAAATGTCTCACTTAACAACAGAAATTTTGGGCTCAATTGCGGTCATGTTGAGGACTATCTGTATTATCTAGGATACGCAGGAGAAACCAAATATTGGGCAGGGTGGCACAAGCCACTTAAAAAAGCTTTCCTGATTATTGCCTCAAGTATTCTGTACTATAATTCCAGGCCTGCCTACATATTGGCTGCTGTGATTGGGATGGATAGAATTGTACTCCAAAACACCTGAAAGGCTCAAAGTGAAAAAGCAGAGGATGCAAGCTACATGACAGCCAAGTAATGAAAGTCTGGGGTTTGACTCTCAATAGTTTTAAGCAAGGAGCTCTCTTTGCCTCAGCCTCCGTAACTGCAATATGATTAATCATATGTTTCAAGATGATCTATGAAGCATCTTGTAATTTTTGGTAAAAAGATCAATTAGTGCATAAAGTATCATTCACCTGAATGTAATGGGGGTGGGTGTTTAACAGAGAAATGTACTCTTTAAATATCAGCACTACCTGAGGAATACATTTTATTATAAGATATGTTTACTAGATCAACAAAGTGCTTGTCTGAGATTAAAGGAACAATATTGACTTTTATGTTCAAACTAAACTTGCTTCCTGCCTCAAAACAAATTAGACTCCAGCGCTCACAATTTAAACTAAAATACCTAACATTCTTCTACAATGGGGTGGTGGCTGAAATTCATTGCTCCATTTTAAAATTGCCCAACTGCCCAACGGAAAAGAATAGAGGACATATTCTGGAGAGCCAGTGACATCAGCAGTGAGCTCCCCCAAAATAGTGGATGCTTTTAGGTTCCCAAACAAATTGTTCAAGCTTTGGGCAAGACGATCTCACATTAAATTCATTTGTTGGAATGTGTTTTGTACTGTGACGTACAAAACTTCAAAATACAATTTGAACAGGGAAATCTACTTTCAGTTTTAATTCAAGGAGGAAAACTGAGCTTTCACCAGCCAGAAGCCTGAAGAACCTTGTCCTTAAGAAGCTTGGATTACTTGAAAACAAATTTGGAACTTTCCCAAACTGCTGTTGTGTTTTCTAGAGAAATATTTACTTTGAGGATATCGCCTTTTATAGGAAAAACCAACATCCCAAACAATGGAGGAACAGCCAGTAATGCTGCATTTTTATCAGCCGTAACATTTCCACTGAATCTTGTTTGGAACATGTGGTAAAATGTCAACTGGTTAAATCAAAATTCTCTGCCTCTTTAGGAATGAAATCTTAAGGTTAAACAAGCAAACTAGTTAAAAATAAATCTCTGGGGTAGCCAGCAACTCTTGCTCTTCTTAAAAGGAAGCTGCTCCTACACTATGATGGGAGAATCTGAAAACGGACCTAATATTTGTGGGAAACATAGGAAATTGTGGTTCTCCATGCATAGTAGGACATTATGAGTTAGGGACACTTCCTACTAGCAGAAATTAGCAATGCAGATTTGAAGCCACTATAAACTTGGGATATTTTCTTATTTCATAAAATCATGATCTTAAGACTGTCAGTCTCAAGGAAAAAATGCAAACTTTTTGGTTTAGCACAAAAAGTCAATTTAACATAGAGTAATTGTAGTGGCATGCCTTTTCCTCCCGTGACATAAAACATACATAATAAAGCAAACTACAGCATAATAAGATTCATGTAGGGTTTTTTTCTTTGCTGGATTATGTTCTTTGGAAACATTCCTGTGTTCCAGATTAATTCAGCTCTTCATCTAACCTCATGCCACATAATTTGTGCAAAGAGCCAGAGGCACAGAGAGGCTTATTTACTTTCCATTCCAAGTTGCAGCTCCAAGGACTTTGCAAGTTCTCTGTCTTCTTTCATTCTTCTTTCATTCATTCATTCATAGAGGCCAACTAGATGCCTCTGGTCTGTTCATTGCAGGAGGAGTGGCTGGTCACCTGCAACTAGAATTTGGAGCTATACTGCCTCCCACAGGTTAACACTGTGTCTTGAAAATTGATAGTCCTGACAGGTTTGTCTTCCATGAAATTCTCCTAACCCCTTTTAAAGCCAATCTCATGGCTATCTCCATATTTTGTGGCTCTAGATAACCAAACACAACTTTCACAACAGAAAGTTTCCTAAACTCTTTGTGGTTTAGAAACTACTACAAAGATATCTAAAGGAACATGGACTGAGAGGAGTCACATGCAGTATAAAACCATGGTTGAAAAATGAGAGAATGAAAAATTTGCTATAGAAAGAAATTTCCAATGCACAGAAGATGGCATCTGGCTTTTAGCCAGTTCTCAAAAGTTACCATCTCCAAGAGATGAAAAAGCTGCCCAAGTGATCTTTAATGACAGTGGAATATCTAACATTGTAATATTTGATGTTTGACACATTGGATATAAGCACCAGTTCTTAAGCTAAAAAGAGACCTATGAGTCATTTAATCCTACAAGGTTTTCAAAAATAGACTAGTGATTCATAAATTACATTCTTCCTCCTCCACTCTTTAGAGAATACTTTTGCAATGATGAGATTTTACAATGGTTTCCACATCCCCGAGAGCAATGCCAGCGGTTCATGTAACCACATAAGAGTAACCCCCACAAAAAAGCAGATCGTTTTGTATTTATACCAAGGTTTATTAGTGTCTGCCAAGAATGGGCACAAGTTCATCCAATGCATTTGACCGTTACTGATTCTTTCGGTTTCTAACATCTTCCCTTTTCACTTCATCTCAATCCTCTATTCAACTCAGGTAATCATGCAATATGACTATATGATAATTCTGTTCTTTCATCTTTCTTCCTAGACCTCAGCTCTCTTCCTGTTCTGGAAGGGGAAAAAATCAGCAGCTGAGTAAGAAAATGTAAGAACAGCTCTACCAGAGCAAACCAAGGTCTACCATTTCATTTTTTACACTGCATCATCAACTGTCTCTACCATATTTCTTCATTAGCAAGAGCAACAGATATAACCCTCTCCCATGGTTATCCCCTTGCAACTGGCATAAAAGCAAGCTGCCCCAGGAAACAGATAACTGAAGTCCAAGTTGATAGTTCATGACTGGATCTGACTTCATGAGTTACTTCCAACCACTTTTAAAAGCTATACAATTTGAGGTGATCATGACATCTTCTGGTAAGGAATTCCACAGACTATCTGCTGTATAAAGGTGCTTTCTTTTTCTAGTCTAAATCTTCTGCCAATTAGCTTCATTGGATGACTACTAAATTTTAATTGGGTCAATTAAAAATCATTTCAGATCAATGGACATATCTGGATTTTGAGAGCACTATGTATGTGATTAATATATACTAAAACAACTTCTGTTCCTATAGGAACATATTATGTTTTGTGAGTCCTCTTTCAGCTATGAATTAAATTAGAATTGTAAAAGACTTTCATAATCAACATAAAATTGTTCATTTCTGAATTAACTTTTGTAACATTGAGCAGCAATCAGTCAATGAGGTTAAGTGTATTATAAAACTGACCAGATTAATCAGTCAATGTAAATTTTTAAAAAATTAATTCGAGAACATATAAAAACCACAGAATGGAGTCCTACCTTCACAGAGGCACTCTGTTTGTACAATAAAAAGCCAGAACATATTACGTCTCACCTGAAAAGCATGCATGTGTCAACTCATAAAATATTTATCTGGTCTTTTAGAGTTGCCAGCAGTAAGGGGAGGGGGGGGTTGAGGAAGTGCAGCAGCTTGCAAAACCGAAACTGCATTCCATAAATGTTTTCAGATAGTTTCTAGGTGACCGAAGTTTCTGCCACACAGAATTCTAACTGGAGAACATGATTGATGACTCTTGGCTATGGATGTGTCCCATTGGAGAATATGAATTATGATACACCCAAGGAATGGGGGAAAATCATGCTCAATGGTGACAATGATTGATTGTCTCAGAGTCAGCTACACCCAGACAACGCTGGCATGTTTACTCCTAATAAATCTTCTTTAAGCTTTGAAAATCCGGCTAGAGACTCATGATTTAAATGGGAGTAACTACCGGAGGAGCCCTGACAGCATTTTTCTTGAAAAAACTTTTGTTCTTGTGCAGATGAATGCTTATTTAATTAAAATAAATATGACTAGCCAACTAAAATTATTCATCAATGAGTCCTACCGAGCACAGTTCCTTGTTCTTCAGCCTGGCTTTTTTCTGTCTTGCCTGGATGATCAGAGGACTGCTTAATGTACTCCAGTTACCCAAAATACTTTTACTTGTAGAAGCTTCCCAGAGTGACACTTGATTTGGTGCACATTATGGGAAGAACTAGTGAGATGTAGGTTTTTAATATCTTAATGAGAGATGGAGGTGTGGGTGTGGGTAGTCCAGATTAGTGATACATTGTCCTACCAGAACCGAGACTTTTGATGAATTTCTTTAGCTTCAGCAAAATTGGCTGTTAGGATTAAAAATATGAACCTATCTCTACGCTAGGGTCTCACACATTTGCAAGAGAACTCTCATGGTTTATAGTACTTATCTATTTGTTTTATGCTCAACTGACCCTCAGTAGTTCACAATCATAAAATCAACACAATAAAATGCACAACATATAACGTAGAAAGGGGAGAGGGAGAAATAGCCCATGGTTCTAGAGTCTAGACAAACATCTAGACAACTTACAAGGTTCTAGTTATTTGCTGTGCAAAAGAGTTGTGTTCAGCAGTTCTCTGTTGCCAGCAAAGGCACAATTGGAACCTCAAGAAGGAGATTGATCCATAAGGTGGGGTTCATTGCATATATGATTCCTTTTGAGTCCCTATACCTCATCTCACTAAGGGAACTATGCTAAGCTTCTCCTCCTGGAGAATGGACACAGAAGATGATGAATTATAGCCAGAGGTGGTCCTGAACGTATTCTGGCCCCAAGCCATGTATGACATTAATATATGACCGTCTTAAAAGCAGCACTTTATGAGTTGCACTCTAAAGCCTACAGAAAGCCAGTGCAATGCCTGCATAAACAGCGAATGGATAATGGATCTCAGTATCTTGTAATACTGTCAAATATACTATTTCCACATTCTTGCATGAGTTTGTATAATTTTGGCAGACTCATGCACAAGAAGGCTTAAATTTTATGATATTTGACCACTGTCAAACATATTGATATATTATAAGCCAAGGTTCACGAACACATAGGTAACAAACTGGGGATAAATTCAAACATTCCAATCAAAGGAGGTGGACAGTTTTAGGAAACTGATCACAGAAGCTGGTCACAGAAGATAAAATTCTTCCCAGAGAGTTCCACTGATAATTTCAATTATCTCAGAGGCTACAACCTTCTACCTTTCATACAACTGGACTGCATCAACTTTATGAAATATGCATGTCATAATAGTAACAACACTGATTTCCAAGTAGATCTTTCCTCCCCAAGAAGTCTTTCTTTTAAGCATATATCTCTCAGCTTTCTGACCGTGTCTCCCAGGTTTTAGGGTGGCTTAGAGCCACTTGGTTTTTTATCTGGGGCCAAAGGACTTTCATTTAAAGGGTTACTGCTTCTAATTTCACTGTTAGATTCACACTGGTTCTGGATTCTTTCTCAGAAACAGCCCCACCCCATCCGAGGATAACTCCTCAAATCAACTAAGCTGAAACATTTTGTACAATCCAGATGAATAGGACTTCTGATCTAAGTTTCAGTTAGATATGCCCTCCTCAGAGAGGCCATTCTGTTCCTTTTCTTTTCTGTTTCATGATTTCATGTGTGGGTCATTGTTTTAATTTTTTTGCTTTTCCAATTCTAGAATTTTCTTATTCTAGAAATCTCTGGCATTTTCTGACCATACTGATTCCTCCCTCTTGTTTTTCAGTGGTTTGTTTGAACACACCTGTATTTGCTATAAATGGATTGATGCATATTTATCTGTAGTCTTCTTAAGCTAAACCTTTATTGTACTGAGTATATTTCATTATACTCAGAATAGATGCTTGAAATAAACAGCAATTTTTAAACTGGGATTTGTAATCTGAAGTTGCTGGCAGCACCCTTGCTGTTCCTTAAAGGCATAAAAGGTCAATTGCAATTGCCAGTTGTGTTGTTTCTTCAGATCCTATTGTCTTGGAAACCTGGCTTATATAATAAGAGTGCTTTAGAGTGGGTATCACAAGATAGCTGGAAGGTTCAACCCAAGAAATATTTCAATGTGAAAAATGAGTCATACTCAGACTTTAAAATGTCACATGTTATTGTTTGAAGGTCTGAGAAGTACCATCCAAACGTGGGCTACTTTGCTTTAAATGGCCTTTTCTTTGTAACAGTTCAGCAGTTCACATATTCTTGCCTACATTTCCAAGAACACCTTTGCAGGTACTATTGTATGTGCTAGCAGCATGATCTATTTTTTTAAAAAGATACCATAAATCCAAAATCTAATTAGACCAGGCATTGGCAATTTTTTCAGGCACCATTTTGTGAGTGCCCCTTCCAACATTTTTCAATTGATGGCTTTATTGATATTTGGACTGTTTGATAGACACACATACACCTCATTCACTTCTTGTCAAATTAAAAGAAAAAAAGAGAGAATCCTGACAAATTACATCTTTTCTCCCTGTGAGATAGGGAAATTCTGACCTCAAAAAAACAAAATGGTTTAACAGTTTAATGCCTAGCCCTATTGTCCCATGTACTGCATGTTGTGATAGGCCAAAAATCAGACCGAGATAAATCACTTCTGAATTTTTTCCATCTTTAATATATGCAATCATAATTTTATTATTTTCCCCTAAAAGATTTCAGTTTGTTTTTCAAACTGTATGTTATATTAAAGATGGAAAAATGTGATTTATCTCAGTCTGATTTTTTCACATCTCAGAAATTTGATAAAAAAATTAGAGGAGTATGTAGACTTTATATATCCACTTTATACAGCAGTTCCTTTCGAAATCCACCCATCTGCATTACTGTATCATAAGTATTATAATAAATATTATTGTATCATAAACATTTTGTTGCGGGGGGGATAACTGTGGCTGAATCTAACGTTACCATTATAGGAAGATCAAAATCAGAAAATTCTCAAGTAAAAGTTTTGTTTTTCAACCATTTCACCAGAGTGATTCTCCACACACAATCTCCCTCCCACAAAAATCAAAACATAAGAACATAGTTAAAGAGAAGAGTGAAATCGTAATAAAATGTGTATATTTTCCTCTTATGTTTTAGAGTGTGTTTGTTGTGATTGTTTCAGTAAATTAAATTATCTTGAGCACTATCTAAATGATGATAGAATCACAAAGTTGGAAGAGATCTTGGAGGTCTCCCAATCCAACTCACCAGATTTCCCCCATTGTTTAATTTTTTTCTTCCCTTTCTTCTTTCCAGATGCAGAATTTTACATTTCTCTTTATTAATATCTTCCGGTTTGCTTGAGCCCACTGTTTATGCCTGACCAAAACTTTTGGAATTTTGCCTTTTTCTTCCAAAGTGATATCCATTCCTCTAAATTCCTCTCAAGTGATATCCATTCCTACTTTTGCGTCATCTGTAAATCTGATAATCATCCCTACAACCCCTTCATTTAGGTCATTAATATAACTGTATTATGGATTATGCCCTGTGGCACTCTATTTGATACTACTTTCCAACATGATATGGAGCATTTATGACTATTCTTGCTAGTATAGTCATTCAGCCAGTTATGAATCTATCTAATAGCTCAGTCACCTGGCTCATAATACTATTCTACCATTTTCTAATTGGAAATTATATTAATGTAAATATTTTACAGCTACATTCAGTCCCTAATTACTTGGGACTAAATTTTAGTGAAGTTATGGAATACATAAGCATAAAGACTTGTGCTATACATATATTTTCCCCTTACAATAAAAAATAGACAGATGTGATTGCAGGAATTTTTGGTGCTTGCCTTTTAAAAGCACACATTTATTTTGCCCTCTTAGTATTATTAATTTTAGAATCTACAGAAATGTCACCTGAAGGAGCACTTTTAACACAGGTGCCAATGTACCACAGCGAATAAGAGATTCAACTACAAACACCTGATCACATTGCCTTGGAGAAGCCATTTAAACATTCATAAAGTTCAACAATTTAATCCCTGCCCCAACAATTTAATCTCTGCCCTAAAAGTGGTTCCTCCTGTTTAAACCTAAACTCAGCCAAGAACTGTAGGGTGGAAGGTTGTGGGTCCCAACTTCATTCTCCCTGGAATTTTCTAGATCAGGGGTGTCAAATTGGCAGTCTGCAGGCCAGATGCGTCACACACAGGCCACACCCACCCCAGCTCTGCAAAGGGAAAAAAATCGCGACATGTCACATGACGACGTGACACCATGAGTTTGATGCCCGTGCTCTCAATCTTTCAATCCTGATCCTGCCTCCTGCTTTAGGATAGTCGCTTGGTCGTTCTTGGTACCACCTATCCTCCAAAAGATGTCTCACCTGGCATTCACATCCTAGTACTAGTATGAGGATGATTTAGGTGCTCATTCTTTTACTGTTTTGTTGTTGCTGCTGTTTTGCAATTAAAAGGTCAAACTGCAAAAAACAAAATAATCACTATAAAACCACCTTCTAGTGTCTTGTGTAGAGGCTACAGAATGTAACATTTCCTTCCCTTGAGAAACTTTCTTGGGAGTTTACCTAAATTTTCTCCTTGGAAATGAAGTTTATTATAATATTATAAAATGTAAAAAATGTGTTTTAATGTTAAGTATTAAAGTGCAATTATTTGATATAGAAGGAAATTATTAATCACAGGAGCCATGGGGACGCAATGATTAGAATGCAGTATTGCAGGCTAATTCTGCTGGCTGCTGATTGCCAGCAGCTGAGTAGTTCGATTCCCACTGGCTCAACATTGACTCAGCCTTTCATCCTTCTAATATCAGTAAAATAAGGACCCAGATTGTTGGGGGCAATATGCTGACTCTGTAAACTGCTTAGAGAGGCCTGTAAAGCACTGTGAAGCAGTATATAAGTCTAAGTGCTATTGTTATTGCTATTACAGAGATGCCCAGACCATGGTTACACTCTAATTTGGAAGTTAATTAAGAAAAATCTAAAAAACTACTGCAATATATAACTCATGGTATATAATGTTGCCTCCTCCTAGTCTCCCAACACAACAACTGTGAGTTTGGTTAAGATGAGAGAGAATATTGGCCCAAAGTGACTGGCCAGTGAGCTGTCAGGGCTGAAGATGACTTGAATCTGAATCTCCTGATTCCAGGCCAATATCTTAATCATTATATCAGACTGGTTTTCTCATACCTTCACAAGATATATGGAGACTGAAATTAAATACCCAATTCTTAACTGCTGTAGAGATAAAGAAGATGAAGACTCAGCATAATACTAAAAATAGAAATCATAGTAGGCAATTGTGTGTTTAACACACATACACAAGCACTATTACAGGGACGAAAAACATCTTGAAGCAAACAGTGCTCTGCTTTAATGTTTTAAATTCCAGCTTGGAGAATTCTCAATACTAATCAGAGGTTGCTGGGGACAAAGGAAAACAGTAGAGAGAGTCGTGCAGTAGAGCAGCGGTCGCCAACCGGTGGGCCGCGAGAAAATTTTGATGGGCCTCAGAGAAATCTCACCTCCAGAGCACTCCCCCCCCCAAAGCAATTAATCCAGGCTGTGCAGAAACACAAGGCTGCTCAGCCCACATGGCCCGCGGAAACCCTCCCCACCCACTCACTCATTACCTGGCAAACTTGTCTGCTAAGTTGCTATTTTTCCTTTTTCCGACCATCATCTGTTCTGCCGGGAGATTTAGATTAGCTGGGAAGGAGGAAATTGTTGGATTTCTTGCTTTTTAGCTAAGCACAGCTGAACCTCCCTTAGGACTGAAGGTTTGCTTGCAAGCAAATTCAGTGCAGACTGAGCTAGCCAATGGCAGATAGATAGATTTCTTAATGAATCTGTGATTCTGTGAGCAGCGCAATCTGCCTGCCAGCTTTGCCTGATTTTGGGTAAAAGTTGCTCTTTTTTAATAAAAAAAATCAATATTTATATAAATATTTATAATATTTACATGCAAGCCATGCCCAGCCAGTCACATGACCACTAAGCCACACCCACAAATTAGGCCATGCCCACAGAACCAGTTAGTGGTCCCTGGGATCTAAGATTATGAGTTTGGGGGTCCCTGAGGTCCAAAAGGTTGGTGACCCCTGCAGTAGAGGGCGAGGATAAGATAATCTGATTGAACCCATCTAGGAAAGGACCAATCTGTCACTTGTGGAGATAAGGACTGTAAAACTGAGTCTGCAGTCTGGCATGCAGATAACTTTGACAACAAACTGGCCTCCCTTAGAGGATATGCAAGTATTGTTTCAATATTATATGCAGGATGCATACAGTTATATAAGAATTCTAGAAAACTTTGCTCTAAATCATATTCTAGAATGATCGTCAATACTATCCCAGTTGCTTCCTGAGTTTAAGAAAAGGGGATGGGGGAAGTGAAAGAGAGACAATAGGAAAAAACATTAAGTTCTGGTTGTTTTTATTCCACTGGCCTATTGTGACTTGATTTTAAAAGAATAGTTTTCAGTACATTACTGCATTTTCATGCTTCAGCCAGAAACAGGGTACTGATTTCATTAATCAAAATGTCTAAATGCTGCATTGCTGTGATTTACTGGTATAGCATTATTGGGTCCTACACAAAGCCCACCTTGACTGAAGCAGGATTAGACCATATTAACACTTGAATGCCAGGTCAAGAAAACTCAAAGCTATAGATTAGACTGTGAAGTCAAAAAACTTCACCAAAGAAGCCAACAGCAAACAACTGCCAGTCTTACAATGAAAACTACCTCTGTAGCCACTATCCCCAAGACAGACTCTTTCAATTATTGTTTTCAATGGGAAGGATGTCATTCCTTAGTTGGCCCACTTGATGGCACTAAGCACTACAGCCAAAAGTTCAGCAACTGGAAAATCTATCACTCTGGATCAAACTACCCAATTTGGACCAAGTACAATGTTTCCTTTTGTTCAAAACTAGGGATAGGTAATGGTTGATGCTCCAGGTGTTATGCACACAACAGTGCTCAACATCTTCAGCACCATTGGCTAAGTTGGCTAAGCAAAAAAAATGGAGCTAAACACATAGGTTACACATAACCCATACCTGCCATACAAGAAACACAAACCAAGTTCTCTTTGCTATTTTGAAATAAAGGAAGTAAAATTATGTCAGAAAAAATGTTCAGCCATTATAAGCTCAGGGGTCTTTTTTTGCTTCCATGCATTTCACTTTATTGATAGCACATTAATAAAATATCTTTTTTTAAAAAATACTCATTTAGATTGCCAGAATTTTCATCCTATTTTACGTTAAAAAAACCAATAATTTAGCAAAATTTTCAACTTTACAATCCACCTACTAGTTTTTCTTTCTAATCCAATATAAAAATAGAAATAACAATAAATTTGCTGAATACAGTCATTGTCATAGCAACTATCATTAAGACTTTACCCAATTACATCTCTTTTATTTCTTACCTCCAAACTTATCTATATTTATAACTGTCACAAATAGATTACAAAGATCTGTACCCATAGGTACTGCTAACTAGAGCAGATTTCTACAAAGAATGTAAGAATGATTTTGACAGTAAGAACAGCCTAAAATTCTGCAGTATTTTTGATCTGGGGGGAAAAAAGATGGCAGGGACATGCATGTAACATTTAAAAGCAACTCCTTAAAGCAAACACGTTTCTTTTGGATCACTCTTTAGCTGTGGAAAAGAATTGCATAATTGTGGGGGGAAATGCAACTGCTTTCAGACAATGCCAAATTACCTTGCTTCAAAATGATGACAAAAAATGGATATAAAAAGAAGGGTGGCTGCAAAAAGGGCTCTGAAAGTTATATTGTATAATGTATATGGAGGGAAAGTGACAGTTGTGAACAATGTGGTCAAAGAGCAAGAAAGAGATCTGATTTTAAACAGTAGTAGCAATGTTAGTAATTTTGTTAACCTTTTGTTTTGTAATTTTGGAAAAGAAAAAAGGAAAAAAAATATAGAGTGATCATAATGGAAATAGGGGAGGGTTTTTTGGGAAGTGAATGATAAGCTAAGCAAGAATCCCATACGGACCTAACATCTTAGCCTACTTACACAAACCGTGAACCGGAGTGAGAGGAAGAAAACTTGGTTGTTGGGCATCAGTTCATATTTATTTGTACCCTGGCAGACATCTGTCCCAAATGTGACTTGATATCTGACATAACGTTGTGACTAAAAGGCTGCTTTTAAACCACGGAAAAGTTGTCATTGCAGCAGAGTTCTGCACCCAAAACATTCAAGCAGTCCCGACCTTAATTTTTAGCTGATAAATTGGGAGAAAGAAGGAAAAGCAGAAAAATGTGCGGCAAAAAGCAAGTATGTTTCAGTCCCGGCATTCAATTTACAGTATCTCTCTCCCCCCCCCCCCGCCCCAGTTGTTTTTCTTTTTCTTTTGCTCTAAGGCAGGGGTCCCCAAACTTGGCAACTTTTAAGACGTGTGGACTTCAACTCTCAGAATTTCCCAGCCAGTCTTAAAGTTACCACGTTTGCGGGCCTCTGCTCTAAGGTTTCTAAGGGTGGTTTTATTACACTGTCGTTTAAAAAAAAATCTTGTTTCCAAAGAAAATATTTTGGCTCAAATAAATTAATAGACACACAAGCTATCACAAGAGATCAAGCGCCGCTCACACGTGCAAAAACAAAACAAAACAGAAACACGGATTACCTCTCGGAGGGAATAAAACGAAAGTTCCGTTCCGTCCGAGCGTGCGTGCGTGCGGACGTACTTACGGACGGACGGACCCAACGTTTCTTCCTGCTTCAGCGTTCTCTCCCGAAGCTATTCCATTGGCTGGCTCTTCCAACCGGAAAGGCGCAGACGTCAAAAGGCAGCGCTATATTGCGTGGATAGGTCAAGAAAAGAAAGGGGTGGGGCGGTTCAGGCACGACCCAAAGTCGTAATCCGGTGACTATGTAGAGATAAAACAAGAGAAGAGAAGAACAACCGTAACTTCCGGTGTTCATTCAGATGCCTCCCCTAGAGTAATGTCTATTAATATATTTGAAGAGCCGTTCCTCCCCTCTAAACCCCCTAATCCGTTTGAGAGTCAGTTGTATAGCACCGCAGATTTTATTTATTTTTTATTTGTCAATTGCTTACAAGACAATTGGTATAAGTAAAAACATAGTTATGAATACATGGATACATATAAGAAAAATAAAAAAAATATAAAAGAAACAATAGGACAGGGACGGTAGGCACGTTGGTGCGCTTATGCACGCCCCCTACAGACCTCTTAGGAAAGGGGTGAGGTCAATAGTAGAAAGTCTAAGGTTAAAGTTTTTGGGGTTTGGGGAAGAAACCACAGAGTCAGGCAGAGTATTCCAGACATTGACTACTCTATTGCTGAAGTTGTATTTCCTACGATCAAGTTTGGTGCGATTAACCTTGAGTTTGTATCTATTGTTTGCTCTTGTGTTGTTATGGTTGAAGCTGAAATATTCATTGACTGGTAAGACATTGCAATGTATGATTTTATATACTATACTTAGATCGGACCAAAGGTGGCGTAGTTGTAGGTTTTCTAGGTCTAGAATTTCAAGTCTGGTGGCATAAGGTATTCTGCAACGAGTAGCGGAGTGGAGAACTCTTCTTGTAAAATATTTCTGGACTTTCTCAACTGTGTTAATATCAGATACGTAATGTAGGTTCCAGACTGATGAGCTGTATTCGAGTATTGGGCTAGCAAATGTTTTTTGGTTTTTTTTAAAAACAATTTTATTGATTTTCTACAAACAAACAAGACAAACAAAACATTAAAACATCAACTCTCTTATGTACGTACAGTGTGTCGGTTGGTTCGTCAGTTTTGTGCATTCATTTCGTAGTCTCAATTACAGTTATGTTACATAACAACTCATATTGTCAATCCAAACTTATATATCCTAATATCGCTATTAATAAATCATATGACTATACTTTTAACCATTCATGCTTTATGAGATAACAATACTTTAAACAGTTTATTCTATAACAAATCATATAATCATACCAAATCTATCCTAAAAACACTTTATAGATATCATGTCAAATAACATAGGCAAAAGAAAAAATAAAGGTATTCCTTGCTATCTAACTTTCTAAATATTCTATTATCGTATTTTGTCATCTAGCCACTGATAAAAAAGATCCCAAATTTCATAAAATTGTTTATCCTCTTGCTCTCTAATTTCAAATGTCAATCTACTCATCTCAGCACATTCCAATATTTTCTTAATAATTTCTTCCTGTGATGGTATTTTCTCATTCTTCCAGTTTTTAGCAAATACAATCCTAGCCGCTGTTAACACATTTACAATCAGATATTTCAAATCTTTACTATATGTATCTGGTAAGATTCCCAATAAAAAGAACTCCAGTGGGCTAGCAAATGTTTTGTATGTTCTAGTTATTAGTGTAATATTACCAGAGAAAAAGCTACGTAAGATTAGGTTAACAACTCTTAATGCCTTTTTGGCTATGTAGTTACAATGGGCTCTAGCACTTAGATCATTTGAGATGAGTACTCCAAGATCCTTGACAGAGTGTGGATCATCAACAATGTCTTGACTATTCAGCCTGTATTTTATTTTCTGATTATTATTTTTTTGCCAATATGTAGGACAGAGCATTTATTTGTTGAGATTTGAAGTTGCCATTTGTTTGACCATTCTGATACATAGTCAAGGTCTTTTTGAAGGGTAGCAGTATTGTCTGTGGTGTTGAATACTTTACATCATCAGCGAAGAGAACGCAGTTGCTCTTGATATGATCACAGAGGTCATTTATGTAGAGTATGAAAAGAGTTGGTTCTAGAACACTGCCTTGGGGTACACCACTGTTGACAGGTACAGAATTTGATAGAACGCTCCCAATTTTGACCATTTGTTGTCTGTTTGACAGGAATGCTTCTATCCAGTAATGCAGGTGTCCTGAGATACTGTAAGATTTTAGTTTTAGGAGTAGTTTGTCGTGTACCACTGAATCAGAGGCTTTACAGAAGTCTATGTAGATTGCATCTATTGCTTTGCTCTGATCAAGTTGTGTAGTCCATATGTTTTTGCAGTGTAAGAGTTGCAGATTACATGATCGTTTTTTTTTCCTAAAACCAAATTGTTTATTAGAGAGTAGGTAGTTTGTTTGTAAGTGGAGGATGATGGATTGATTAATAATTGATTCCATGACTTTACAGGTGACGCAGCATAAAGAGATTGGTCTGTAATTTTCAACTAGGTTGGGGTCTCCCTTTTTGAAGATGGGGATGACTGTGGCTTGTGACCATAGTTTTGGCAAGGAGCTGGTCCTGAAAGATTTTTCAAAGATAAATCAAACGTGTTTCTGCACTTGCAAAAAAAAAACACCTTTGGTGGTCTTCTTGGTGAAAGGTGGCTTAAGCGTGGGCTTTCTCCCCTTATTATGTCTATAGAGATTCTCAGTCATCCAGGTCAGGGATCTCCAAACTTGACAACTTTAAGACTTGTGGACTTCAACTCCCAGAATTCTTCAGCCAGCAAATTCTGGGAGCTGAAGTCCACAAGTCTTAAAGTTGCCAAGGTTGAAGACCCCTGATCCAGGTCATGGTTGTCCCAAAGGTGCTTTTTCAAGAGGCAACTCATCCAAGAAGCTTCTTCAGCTCTGATGCAGAGCTGCTTGCAGAGCTGAAGAAGCTTATTGGACAAGAAGCGAAACGTCTTCAAAGAAATAGCTGAAAGTCTGGTTGCCTCTTGAAAAAGCACCTTTGCCCCCCAATTAGTTCCAAATAAATAGGGGAGTCTGGGGGCCATGCTATGCATGGTCTCATTTAGGGGGCAGTAGATGGAGAGAGAGGGCAAAAATAAAGTGTTCTATGGAATTCTTGCAATCCACTTCCATAATGAATAGGTAATTAGCCTTGTGGGAATCAAAAATATAGCTTATTAATCTATTGTATTCAATAAATCCTATGGATGATAGGCCCCAGAAGAAAGAGATATGAACCAAAGTTTTAAGCTATGTTACAGAACTATTTGTAGTCCTGCTGAGCTGTTGCTGACTGTGAAACATGTTTTTGCAAAGTATGTGCTTGTATGAATACATTTAAAACAGGAAGAATGAAACTGTTGGAAATGAGGAACTTAACATAATGTATGGAAAGTGACAGTGAAGTTGTGAAGTGTGTATGTGGTTAGAAGAAAAGTATAAAGGATGGGATTGGAGATCAGCTTGGGCCCCTTTGTTTTTATGGCAGCCCTTGTAGTATCTCCTATATGTCACTGGACCCCATTGCAATGGCTTATTAATGTAAGTTTATTACTGCCATTATATATTTTATATCTATTCATTTCTTATGTTTCAAATTATTAGAAACAATAAATCTCTGATCTTAAAGTAAGAATTATTGCTTGTTTTGTCTTTGTTTCCTATTGGAATTTTCTTATGACAGCCTCAAGAATAGAGCAGTGATCTTATTCCTTGTATTTTTGTTTTAAAAAGCTTTGATTTTCTTGTTTTGATTTTAATTGGATTTTTGTAATCTCTTTTCTGTTTAATTTAGCTGACTTAGGGAGTTACTCAATCTATGAAGACTCATTCTGTCCTAGCAGAAATGCTCTTCTGGTCAAACTATAATTTCTAAGTGATATCAGCAGGTTCTTGCTGCTGTATTGCTGTTGGCCAATATTGATGCCTGTTTGTTGAAATTATATACTTGACATTCACTCTGTGTTGTTCACTAACGGCACTCCCGCTATGATGAGGCAGCAGAGCAGGTCATGTGAAGGTATGTGTGCTTACTCCTAATTAAGTTCCACAGTTCAGTAAGGCTTCGTCTGCAAATTAGCAAGCATAAAATGAAATCTCAGAAACAGGTTTTATTATAGATGCAGATGACTAATTTGTTCATTTTAGGTTATTAAATAATTAGGTACATATCATGCATGTAAATATATTTTATAATGAGTTTCACTGCAACTTAAATTCACATACCTCAGACTGCAAAATCAGTAAATAACATATGTTTCTATTTGCTTTGCCACTTACGTCTTAGTATCAATAAGAATATTGTTGCTTTCTTTTAATTCTTTGCAGGACATTTGTCCCCATCTTTTGCTCAGCCTCCAGAGGCAATGACCTCTCCTCAAACATCCAGTAAGAGAGACATGGCTACTCTCTGGGGATCTGCCCATGCAAATTCAAATTTCGCCTTGTAAAAAAGGAGGAATAAATCCCATTCTCTTCCACTTAAGAAAAAAAACAAACCAGTGTTACAGGTTTGCTTCGCAT
This sequence comes from Notechis scutatus, assembly GCF_049901735.1. Classification (NCBI taxonomy): domain Eukaryota; kingdom Metazoa; phylum Chordata; class Lepidosauria; order Squamata; family Elapidae; genus Notechis; species Notechis scutatus. Next base: position 313,051,042 of record NC_142009.1, on the reverse strand, counting down.
TAGTTTTCTCAAAAAACAAGTTACTGCAGGCTGATTAGAATCGGCTTTACCTCAACATTTTCCTATCTGTTGAGATGATGCATGTTGGCAATATGCCAAAAAGTGAAGCAAAGGCTCAGCATGTGGGTGGTAGAGAGACTTGTGAAATGAGAGCAATTCCCAACATGCCTTAAAAAAAAATCCCGTCTCTGATGATGCTTGCCAGCTGCAAGCTGAGTATAAAAGGAGTATGAAACTAATTTTGAGCATCTGATCCTGCCATGCCATGCAATCTAATATTTCATTTTTATGTGGTTTCCAGGGACCTTTTATATCCTGCCACAATAGCATTTTCTGGTTGTTGTTTTTTAAAGAGAACAATGGAAAGGGCACAGATTTTTGAAAAGAGCTTGCAGAGAATCAGTGCGAGTGATCTTGAGGAGTGTGTAAGGTAAAGGTTTCCCCTGTCCGGTCATGTCTGACTCTAAGGCAGTGCTCCTCTCTGTTTCTTGGCCAAGGAAGCCAACGTTGTCCAAAGATTATTATTTTTTTGAAAATTTTATTGATTTTTAAAAACAAACAGAAACAAACAAAACATAAAACATAAAAACATAAAACATCTTTTTTGAAAGCGGCTTGATCCCGGGTTACATCTCTTCGTACAGACGCAAATTTAAGTTCATGCTCATTTTTATATACCATTCCATATCTTATTACCATTCTATATTTTCTATATAGCTTCTCCCCTCTTTTAACTTTCTTAATTTTATTTTATTTATTTCATCTCAATTCAAATCATCATACTTATATTTTTTGTCTGTCCTGTTTCAGCTGTCTATTAGAAATAATTAAACAAAATTTCTCCTGTAATGACTGATTGGAGTATGACGCCTGTATATCTTTCCCCTAAAATTATAACACTTAATATAATACAGAACTTCCCTTCGGATTCTGCTTGGTACATTCTAAAACTACACACTGTATTTTAAAAAAAGAAATGATAGAATTGAATTGGTATGGATAGTTGTTGTAACTATATTATATATTCATAATTTTTTCTTTTTTTGTCCAAAGATAATTTTGTGGTCATGTGGCCAGCGTATGCCAAGGTGCACAGGATGCTGTTACCTTCCCATCAAAGTGGTACCTATTCATACCTCCTAGCATTTGCATCTTTTGGAACTGCTAAGTGGGCCAGAGCTGGAGCAAGTAATGGGAACTCACCTCATCATGCAGCGCTCGGATCTCAAACCCCAGCTGCCCACTTTCCAGCTAACAAACTCAGCATCTTTAATCGCTGAGCCATTGCGTTCCTTGATGAGTGTATGCTGCTGTCCTAAAGGATTTGCCAGAAATCCTTCTGGCGCCATGAGTTATGTCCAGTGGTGCAATTCAACCAGTGTAACAACCGGTTCAGTGAGGGCATGCACACGCCAAATGCACATTCTGCGTGCACGCACAGCGTTTAAAAAAGTCCATTTTCAGCTCTAATACTTACATTCTACTGCAGCCCCTGTGAATAAAACAGCTGAGGTGCAGCAAACTGCCGCGCAAATCAGCTGTGCTCTAAAACGACGAAAAAAAGCCCAGGAAAGAGCAGGGTTGGATGGGTGGGGCCAAATGCTCACTGGAACTACCAGTTTGCCTGAACTGGTCCGAAAACAGTAGAATCCTATCCCTGGTTATGTCCTTATGTAGCTAATCACTCTCCAAGCTGGTGCTCCTCTATTGTTTACTATCCCATAATGGAGAGCGAAGTATATATCACTGGACAGATCGCTTTTGTTCACTCCAAATAAGAAAAGGTCCTCTGTCTAGTAAATGAAATGCATGAACAAAATGTGTACCCTTGAATTTAGCTGTCATCACTATTTTCATGGGCAGAAAATCCTAAGAGCAATTGTGTCATGAGAAGCAGATTTGTCAATTCATCAACAAGGTATAAATACTAGGGCAGCCATCATAGTAGCCTTTAAACATCTGGTGGATTGTTATGCATCTGTTCTGTACCTTTAAGAGTTGGCTCTCCAATTACAGATTCTGCACTAAACTAAATAGACTAAATATTTTGTGATTGTACTCTGTAGTTAGAAGATGAAGCAAATGGGACCTGGATTATTCCAGGCAAATTGCAATACTAATCTGGAATTGGGATTGTGATGGAGAGCAAAGCACTAACCCCCACTGTCCCCTTCCATTGGCTGGGGGTATTTAAATAGAGACTAGGTGGCTTTGTGCTGAGATTACTGTAGTAGTGGATTCTTGCATAGAGCAAAAAGTAGGACCACTTGTTTTTCTAACTGAAGACCAATCTATCAGGCACATGAAAAAAGAACCTCTCTTGTGTCATTCTCAACTACAGAAAGTTATGAGTGAATTGTGTTCCATATTTTTGATAATTGTAAATGAATACAAATGAGTGTTAATTTCAATGAAATTAAATATATATATAAAATTTCATATATATATGTTTTCTGAGGTTTTCGCGGGTATTTGTATGTGGATCTTTGGTTATTCAGGTTTTCTCCCCCAGCCAATCAGAACACAGCCAACCCCCCAACCAATGAGAACACACCCCCACCCAATCAGAACACAGCCAAGCCCCCACCCAATCAAATCACCCCCCCACTAGCAGTTAAAAGGAAGAAGCAGCTGCAAGCTCACATTACTCCGAGAAGCACAAAACCGAAGACACAAGCCTGAAGATGATGAATGAGATTTTGTCGAAACGTCGCCAGGATACTTCCAATTTTACACAGGAGAAAACCCAAATAACCAAAGAGATAGATGATAGATAGATAGATAGATAGATAGATGATAGATAGATAGATAGATAGATAGATAGATAGATAGATAGATAGATATAGATATAGATATAGATATAGATATAGATATAGATATAGATATAGATATAGATATAGATATATTTTCTTAAGTTTTTGCGGGTACTTACACGTATGGCATTCAGCTTTGTTCGGGTATTTTCCCACGTCATTGTAGTTGTTCTTTTAAAGTTGTAGCAACGTTTCAGCAGAATCTCATCTGCCATCATCAGGCTTCTGTATTGTGTTCGTCTGTGAGTCAGACTTTCACAGCCATTTCAGTTTTAAATTTGGGACTAGCCTACTGCTGTGCCAGAATGGTTTTTTCTTCATCCTGATTGGTTGGGAGTCTTGGTCTGTGTTTATCGGTCTTGGAATTTGCTGTGTTCTACTTGGTTGGTGTTTCTAATATCTTCTGTCTGTTTTGTGGCTTTTTTTTTGTCTTGATTGGCTGGCAACATTGTGTTCCTGTATTGGAGGCTTTTAGTGCAGCTTGGCTCCAAGTAAATGGACGTCTATCATTTATTAGGAAGCTAGGTTTCATCTGGGTGCCTGGTTGGGGTGTGTTTGAGCTGGAGATATCGGGGGGATCTGTTTGTGCCCAGGTATTTGCCTGGCTTGTGGTGTGGAGATTTTTTTTTTTTTTTTTTGTGAGTGCAGGCTTCCAAATAATTGACAGTCTGGTGGAATCATCTCTTCTATTCATGCTTTCAGGTCTTTTTTCAATCTCTATGGCTTCTCTGATAATTCTGTGGCTGGGGTTTTCTATAAATGATAGCCGTCCATTTACTCCCACCACCACCCAGCACAGATTAACTCCGTGGCCAAAACACTAATTGCCAGAACCAAACGCCTGGCAGACAAGACACACATAAACACTGAACTATGCACCCTGACTAAAGTACTGACAACTAATGGCTTCCACAAAAGCAAATCACTGGCTTGATCCACAAAAACACACTGAGACATAATGGAGACCTAGAAGATGAACAGACCTATGGAACAGCTGTCCTGCCCTACATAAGAGGCACTACAGACAAAATCAGTAAGATACTATACAGGCATCACATCAAGACTGCCTTCAAAACAATGTCCAGAGCATGGAGGCGCTACCAGGAGACAGGCCATTACATCAGGAGACGTGGAGGAGGCCGTAAGAGGGCAACAACCCAGCATCAGGACTGCTACCTTCGCCTTTGTGCAAGGAGGGACAGGAGGAGCACTGCCAGAGCCCTGCAAAATGACCTCCAGTGGGCCACAAATGTCCATGTGGCTGCTCAAACGGTCAGAAACAGACTCCATGAGGGTGGTATGAGGGCCTGACGTCCACAGGTGGGGGTTGTGCTTACAGCCCAGCACTGTGCAGGACGTTTGGCATTTGCCAGAGAACACCAAGATTGGCAAATTCGCCACTGGCGCCCTGTGCTCTTCACAGATGAAAGCAAGTTCACACTGAGCACATGTGACAGACGTGACAGGGTCTGGAGACACAGTGGAGAACGTTCTGCTGCCTGCAACATCCTCCAGCATGACCGGTTTGGCAGTGGGTCAGTAATGGTGTGGGGTGGCATTTCTTTAGGGGGCCGCACAGCCCTCCATGTGCTTGCCAGAGGTAGCCTGACTGCCATTAGGTACCGAGATGAGATCCTCAGACCCCTTGTGAGACCATATGCTGGTGCAGTTGGCCCTGGGCCCATGCAAGACAATGCTAGACCTCATGTGGCTGGAGTGTGTCAGCAGTTCCTGCAAGACGAAGGCATTGATGCTATGGACTGGCCCGCCCGTTCCCCAGACCTGAATCCAATTGAGCACATCTGGACATCATGTCTCGCTCCATCCACCAACACCACGTTGCACCACAGACTGTCCAGGAGTTGGGGGATGCTTTAGTCCAGGTGTGGGAGGAGATCCCTCAGGAGACCATCTGCCACCTCATCAGGAGCATGCCCAGGCATTGTAGGGAGGTCATACAGGCACGTGGAGGCCACACACACTACTGAGTCTCATTTTGACTTGTTTTAAAGACATTACATCAAAGTTGGATCAGCCTGTAGTGTTTTTTTCCACTTTAATTTTGAGTGTAACTCCAAATCCAGACTTCCATGGGTTGCTAAATTTGATTTCCATTGATAATTTTTGTGTGATTTTGTTGTCAGCACATTCAACTATGTAATGAACAAAGTATTGAATAAGAATATTTCATTCATTCAGATCTAGGATGTCTTATTTTTGTGTTCCCTTTATTTTTTTGAGCAGTGTATATACAACAATCGCTAACAGTCAGGTCAGATTGGCACTAGATAAGAGTCAGCATAATTCATGGGGGGCTAAATTTAGGTCTCTTATGACTACATAAGGATTCCAAACTGATGATGCATTTGACTCCACCTTCAGGCTTTTCCCTGGCACCTCCTATAGTTTCTCAAGGTTGGATGTCAGCTGCCAGCAAGAGTGACCTTGAGTTATCATTATCTGCTGCATTTACCAGCATGCTTTGTGTTGTGTATCTGTGACCTTCCACTCTCCCCTTTGTCTTTCTTATCTCCCTTGTCCTGGGAAGGCTATATCTACCTGTATTCATGTTCACCCAGGAAAGATATGTCTACTTGTATTCATTCTACCTCACCAATATTTAACTAATTATCAGTGTCCTTGTTGATACTGAGGTGAAAACCTTATATTTTTCATATTTTAAATGCTACCTACTTTTATGAAGTCACCATTATTGTTATCTGTTAGTATTGTTCAGGGTACTGTTAGGTATAGTAGCATTTATTAAATTATTTTCATATAATAAAAGTGTGGGGGTCAACCAACAATTTGAAACTTTAAAATTTGATTCCTGGATAAAATCAAAAATCAAAACCTACTCATACTGACTATCAAAAATGATTGGGCATAACTCATGAATTTTATTACATTGGGCTTAACCTGAATTTTTTTCACACTTATCAAATGTTTGAGGGATATTTCATACAACAAATTGAAGAGCTTTGTCACTTGCCTGAATCAAAAGCTTCTTTGAGCTTTTGAAATGGAAGTATTGCAACACTCCTAAATCTGGACAGGTTAATCCTTGTCAGTAGGATTAATCAGAGATAATAAACTGGTAATACACATGTTGGCATACCTCTCTTTTTATCTTTATAGACTTTCCCATGAACAGATGCCAGGTAAAATTGAGATAATTGTTCCCCATGATGACAAAGAAAGTTGCAAAATTCTTATTATTCTCTTATATCTGGTGACTGAAACCACAACAGTCAAATATTCATAGGCATAAATAACCATATGCTTACGGATAACAGAACACTACACAGTATTCTGGGGTGTGTTCTTAGTTGTTTGTGTCTTTTTTTACATGTATTTCTTTTTCTTCTACTTTTTTCCAATTTTGATAATGGTTTCAAAGAAATTATGACTTACTGGTGACTAACAGGAAATATTTTATATAAAAGTTAATTTTAAAACCTGATCCCCCAGGTATAAAGTAAGCTATTTTCTCCAAGATCTTACCTTGAGCACACTATATTATGTCTATTAATATTTAGAGGAAAGGGAAGATTAAATCACTATTTATATTTTTAATATTTCCTATTTATATCCTATTTATATAGGATCTTGGAAATAAAGTAGAAATGATATGATAAAGAGATTTAGTAATTGTGTAAAGGTTTGAAAATGGTAAATTGGAAATGTATCATCCCAAATGGATGAAGCATTTAGTGTAGAGGGGGAGGGGCTTGATTTTGTTTGGATTTTTTCACAGATAATCCAAATCCATATATTATACATTTGTAAAGGTGGACAGTACAACATTTTAGAAGATGCAATATAAGAACTTGTGCCAAAAATCCAGGTTAAAAAAACCATACAAAATGTGTGTTTGGTGGGGAGAATGGGGGGCAGTGGGGAAGATCCCAAGAATTACAGAATTAACCAGAAATCACTGCCTTACAGATTGTCATGGCTGCTTCCAAATTCAAAGTCAAACTTGGCACATTTTTATGAGTGTCATTAAGCAGTTGAATCTTGACGGATTCATAACATTTAGAACTTCCCACCCCCTTTTGAGCACAGAAACTGCATTTCAGCGCACCGGGGGATTGACCTCCAGATTCAGTTTTGCTTTGAATCTCCTGTATGCACCAAGGACACCAATTTGCTTCAAAAAGGGGAGTGGAGGTTATTGTTTTTTTTTTATTGTTTCTATTGTAGAACGTTAGCACCCACCCGTCTCCTAGAAGAATGAAATTTTCTAGGAAATATTAAAAAGGCAGAATAATTGCCCTGAAAGAAAAAGAAAAATCTTAAGGGTCACAGAAACTCAGCCTCAGCACATATTTTGGTGCCAGCTTATCTACAACACAAAAGACCCTCAGCTCCAGTGTGATAGGATTAGGCCTCACTCAGATCCAAACTAGGACAAAGCCATTAAGCCATAATAGGAATTGCCCAAAGCCCCTTCATTACATCACCCAACAAAGTTCAACCAAGCTTGGGACTCAAGACAACCTACAAAGTTATCCCTGCATGGCCCCATGGGATGGGAGTCTGACAACCAATCAGGATACATTTCTTGCTACAGGAACAGGAAGCAAGTCTCTCTCCCTCTCTCACCCATGTGCTCAATTTTGCCCAGGACCCCAGGTCCTGCTGTCCACCATTAAACCATTCTTCCAAGCAGTCTCCATGTTTCCAGTGTCTTTCTTCGCACTTGGAACGGAACCTAGATGGACATTTCTTCCATCTTGTTGAGGTAGTTCCCCGTTAGGAGAATGAGCGCATACAGGGAGACATATTGAGAGAAGTATTTGAATAATACACACACAGCACACAGATACACTGTACAGTAAATGTAGGTCTTTACTTCCAGAAACTTTTAAGCAAAGTTCTTAAACAGTCCAAAGTCATTCACAGGTAAGATCAGTCAGTTTTCAGTCCAGGGATAATCCAATAACAAACTCCAGTGTCAAAAAGAGTTCATTATCAGACTTACATCAAATCCAAGTATATCAGTTAATTAGGAGGAATGGCAATACTCTGCAACAGAAGGAAAAAGAGACTCAGATGAAGACACACTCTTCTGAGACTAAGACTAAGACTAGCCAGGTTTCTGGCTCCATCTTATGGCCATTTGAGAAATCACGCCCTATTACACTTTTAGGATTCTCTTAAAGAGACAGTATTAAAAAGTCTATCCTGGTTTATATATTTCCAACCCAAATACCTGTTAGGTGACTTATATTCCTAACATTCTCCCCTTTTGGGTAGGGCAATATATACAACCTTACATTCTAAGTCCATAATCCTCACAGCAAGCCTTATGCTTTATTGGGCCTTTGTAAAATGATCTGCTATATTGTTTTCTGACATACAGTATTCTAGCTTAATCATCTTACTTTGAACGCATTGTCTCACATTTAAATATCTTAAATCTGTGTGTTTCATTCTTGTTTTAACAGCAATATTTGAAGCCATCTGTATTGCTGATTGGTTGTCTTCATAAACAACAATAGGATCTGTTACATCAATTCTCATATCATTCAATAATTGTTTATACAAAACTAAATATGTACATAATAAAGATAAACATGAGAATTCAGCCTCCATTGTTGACAAACTTAGATGTTTCTGTCTAATAGACCTCCATCCAATCAATGCCTTTCCCAATAATACTACAGTACCCGATGTAGATTTTCGTGTATTTATGTCTGTAGCAAAACTTGCATCAGCATATGCAGTTAAACTCAGTTCATCTTTAGGCTCCAAATACAATGCATAACGCATTGTTTGTTTCAGATATCTTAACACACGTTTAGCAGCTTGCCAGTGCCTTTCAGTCAGCTCAGCATTAAATCTCGCTAATTGATTAACACAGTATGTGTTATCTGGCCTTGACCAATTACTGAGATATAAGATAAACTACCAATCAAGGACTGATAAATGTTCCTATCAAAAATAGGACTTTGAACATCACTATTGCTAAACTCCTGACTCATTGGTGTTTTAGCCAGCTTACAAGTTCCATTTTAATACTTTTTAGTAATTGGTTAATTTTATTTGCCTGTGAGATTTTGTATCCTCCCCTAGTTCTATCTATCTTTAATCTAAGTTATTGTTTAATTTCTCCTAACTGTTTTATCTTAAATTTCTTTTCCAATAGTGAAATTATCTCAGTAGCTTCTTGTTCAGTTTTGGTGATTAATGCTATGTCATCAGTAAACAATAGCAATAATGAAATTATACCATTATTTTCTTTTTTAAGCAAACATAGATCAGCCATTCCAGCTACAAAGCCTATCTTAGTTAATTCTTTAACTATACATTGGTTCCACTCATATCCTGATTGCTTCAAACCATAAAGACACTTTTTCAATCTCCAGCAATCAGTTGTATTGTCATTTTTGAGACCTAAAGGTTTCTTTAAATATATAGTGTGTTGCAATGGTGCATGCAGATAAGCTGTCTCTACATCCAAATGATTTACAATGTATTTCTCCTTAGCTGCCCACACTAATGCTGCCCTTAATGTAGTCGCCTTCAGACTAGGTGCAAACACCTCATCATAGTCATTTGCTGCCTGATTGAACCCTTGTGCTGCTCACCTGGCTTTATGGGTAACAGTCCCATCTACACCTGTCTTTAGTTTATATATCCATTTACACCCTATGGCATGTTTACCTGGTGGTAACTTAACATTTTCGTATACCTCCAACTTTTTTAATGATTCCAGTTCCTTATCCATTGCTTTCTGCCAAGCAGCCTGATCCCTAGCAGGATACAGTTTCAGTTCACTATAGTTGTATTGTAACTGTATTCACTTGGCATACAACACTAGCCTGATATTTATCAGGTGGTCGTGTTACTCGGGTTGAACGTCTTGGTAATACAGGGTTTACTGATGGACTCACCTGTGCCACCTGCTCCTGTTCTTCTATTTCTTCCTGTGCCTGTTCTCCTACTTCCTCCTGTTCTTCCTCTTTAATGGCTATTTGTGGTGTACTTATTTTATCTTTAGAGACTATTTGGGTGTCAATAATAATATAATTGCTGGATTCCTGTTCCAGTTTATCCCACCCAACGTGCTCGAGAAATTTTGCACTAGCACTACAATAAACATGAGCTGAGCCTTGATCCCAGTATCTAAATAATCTATGGTTGGCCTCATAACCCACAAAAAATAACTTCTTAGCTCTATGTTGTCCTTTCAGTCTTACTTGTGAGGGAATATGCACCCATGCTGGAGCTCCAAATGTGTGTAGATAACTTAAATTTAGTTTTCTGCCATGCCAATGAGTGAATGGCAATTCTCCAGTTGTTGTATTTACTACATTGTTCAAAACATGGTTACTACACATTATGGCCTCACCCCACAGTGTTTCAGGTAAACCTGAATCAGATAACATAGTGCGAGCCATGGCTTGTAATATTTGCCCTCTTCGTTCTATAAACGAGTTATGTTGTGGTTATGTTGTGTAAGGTCCAGAACGTTTATGCTCAACACCAGCCAATTTCAACATAGTTTGGAATCTTTTGTTAACAAACTCAGTCCCATTATCAGTAACTAAAGTAATTACTTTGCTTTTCATTTTTCTCTCAGCAAACCTTAGCCAGTTAAAGAAATGTTGGAATGTTTGTTTTGTTTTTCATAAGATAGCAGAAACCGTATCGTGAGTAATGGTCCATAATACTCAAAATATAGCAGGCACCTCCTAAACTTGGTTTTTTAGGACCAATTATGTCAGCAAAAACAACCTCTAAAGGTTCTTTGGTCTTAAACCCATTAAGACTGTTTGCAGGAGTAACCTTACTCTTCTCTTGACTACAAGCATTACAGTTTAAATACTTGCTACAGGGTTTCAATTTTACTCCCTCTGACAATTCAACAGTTTGTTTGAGCATTTTTGAAATTAATGTGCCCCAGACATCTATGCAGTAAATGTATACATTCATCATGGCTTAACATTGTTATAAACTGAGTTAGCCATCTCCAACTGGTCATCATGTATTACATATAAATCATTCTCTAATTTAGCAGTAACACTTTTACCCTTTTTCTCTATTATACAGTTATCTACCCTAAAGGTTACTACATAACCAAGATTAACTAAAGCCCTTACTGATAATAAATTAAATTTCAGTTTAGGTACATATAACATAGTTAAATGTTCATTTATACAAGAACAATATGCAGTACCTTCACCTGATGCTTTAATCTTCCATCCATTTGCCAATGATACATGTTGCTTACTCGTGGATATCTTTACAAACCTCTTTTTATCTTTAGTAATGCATTGCGATGCTCCACTATCAACAACCCACAAATCATGGTTTATAGTTGAATTGCTAGACATAGCTAAACTAACATTCTTCTTGGCTTTCTGGTGATTTGCCAGTATTCTGTTGTTTTCCCTTCTTACAGAATTTAGCTATATGTTCCCTAGCCCCACAAGAAAAACATTTCCTAACAGTATAGGCAGTTGAAGACAAATCCTCTTCTTGTGGTTGTTCCTTTCTCAGTTGGTCCCTATCCAGCCATCTTCTTGCTTCTTCTAACAACCTTCCAGTTATGTCAGTCAATGTCAGTTTATCTCTGGGCAGGACTTCCAGTGAAGATACATAGCCATCATAACTTTCATCCAATGAGGAAAGAATGATGTAAACTTGATGCAGCTCTGAAAATATCAGTTCTTTTTCATGTAGCTCTTGAAAAGTTCTTTTCATGAAGTTTAAATGAGCTAACATATCTCCACCTTTCAGAATACATGCTCTAAACAGTTTACGTGTAAGATGTATGTGTGCACCTACACTGTCATGAACATAAATCCTCTTCAAATTCTCCCAACACCTAGCAGCAGACTCTTCTCCACGAATATGGACTAGCTGCTGGTCATTCAGTGTTAGTCCAATTATACAAAGAGCTCGTTCGTTGTTCTGTTTAAAGTCAGCAAACTTCTTGGCATCGTCCTCATTATCTGAATCCCAATCATTTACATCTGGTGGGTCTTGAACTACATTCCATAAACCTTCTTTACACAGAAGTAGACTGCACTTCATAGACCAGGAAACATAGTTTGTTCCATCCAACTGGGTTATCAGTGATAGACTTGTTGAAGTGTCTTGTGCCATCTTTATCAGGATAGTAAACCACAATTAAACAGTAAACAGCTGTCTGTACTGTGTATTCACACTAACTCTCAGTTATCTGAGCCTGGTATGGCCTGGGCCCATAACCAGTGTTGAGGTAATTCCCCGTTAGAAGAATGAGCGCATACAGGGAGACGTATTTGAGAGTGTGTCTGAGTGAGTCTCTCTGTTTTCCTTCTGTTGGAGAGTATTGCCGTTCCTTCTAATAGACTTCTATTCCTGGATTTGATGTAAGTCTGATACTGAACTGTTTTTGACACTGGACTTTGTTATTGGATTATCCCTGGACTAAAAACTGACTGATTTAACCTGTGAATGACTTTGGACTGCCTATTTTGAACTTTGCTTAAAAGTTTCTGGAAGTAAACATTTACTGTACAGTGTATCTGTGTGCTGTGTGTGTATTATTCAAACACTACTCTCAAATACGTCTCCTTGTATGCACTCATTCTCCTAACAGGGAATTACCTCAACAAACACTACATTGGGCTTTTCTTCTTGTAAAAAAATTTTTTTTTATTTTTTCTTAGAGTCACTGAGAATGAGTGGGCAGCCATACAAATTTTCTTAAATTAAATAAATAAATAAAAAGAAAAACCTCAGGGAAGAACAGGGAATTTTCTATCAGATGCAAATAGCAAACACGGGTGATTTTATGAATGGGAGCACTTGTTCAGCTAGTCCAATATTAGGAAAGATCACTATTTGCAGATTAGAAATTTGGAGAGTATTTCCTGGTTGGTATGCTAGTCACAAAACGATGATTTACAAAGGGACTTCTACGTATCATCCCCTCTAAATCTTTCCTTGTTGGATTTTCTCCTTGCACCCAACCTACTTGCGGGGTTAGCATAATAGATGCAGAGAGAACTTTCTGGAACTTTCATATTGTCTGAATCTGTTTTCCATGACTGGACTTGTCCAAATGTCTGCAGAAGAAAATTCAACACATGATATACTGCCAGAAATAGTATAGCAGGAAGTTACTTTTCTTTTGCATTAAGAGTGATGAACAATGGGTGTCAACTCATAAAACATTTCTATGCCTGTTTTAGGTTGCCATGAACAAGGGGAGGAGGAGAAATTTGAAGGAGCAGTGCAGCAGTTTAAAACCAAAAGTGCATTCCATTCTTATCTTGCAAAGATTGTAACTAAGCTACTGGAATTTCTGCCTTGAAAATCCCTAATTGGAGAACATGATTGATTACTTTCAGCTATGAATGTGTTTCATTGGAGAATATGAATTATGATACACCCAGAAGGGTGGGGGGAAAGTAGGGTCATAGGTGATAGTGAACTACATGTCTCAGAATCAGCTTCATACAGGTCATGCTGACATGTTTGCTTCTAATAAATCCTTTGAAGTTTTTGAAGCTTGGCTTGAGGCTCATGATTTAATTAGGGCAACTGTCAGAATCTTGACAATGGGAAGATTTGGATTCAAATTCACTTGTAATTAGATTAAAATATTGCAGGAAATCAATTTGTATGAACTTGATTTAAACTTTGAATATAAAACAAAATACAATAAATATAATTATTTACAAATTAATGCAAAATTGGCTAGGCTCATGCCACATATGAAGCCCAAGCTGAGTTTCTGAGAGGGAGTTGTGCAGCTAAATAATTTTTCTGAAATAAGTCAATCCAACAGTGTTATATTTGGGTATAGCACACTGTTGTGACTCCGAGATTTGAACCTGGTCAGTTAGCAGATGTGGGTTCGAGCGATGAAGAAGATCTGGCACTAAGATTCGAGCCTGCATTATTAAGTGACTTAGAGCGGAGTCAAGTAGAGGGAGAGGAGTTGGATCTGAGATATGAGCCTGATTTATTGGAGGTTTCAGAGTCAGCTCTCTCCCCTTAATTCCCTGATTACACCTCAGGTGTTAACTGTTAATCAGGAAAGTGTGTCAGAGGCTTCAAGCAGTGAGGAAACTGCCGGATGCTGGCTGGATGCCAGGACTAGGAGAAGATTGAGACGTCAATCTCAATTAGAAAAGAGATGTCCAGCAAAGGATTAATTAATGAGACTGACACGCCCCCTCTCAGAGGATATAAGGGAGCGTACGAGTTCGTAATCTTTGCTGGAAACAAAGTGGATTTTGCCTTGGAAGAAGTGCATCTGACTACAGCGTTGTGATTTACGAACTATACAGAATTGCCAGACAGATTCTAGGAGGATTGCCAAAGGACTGTGAAAACAGAGCAATTGAATCTTCTGTCTCTGGTTTTGTTTGTGTAAAGTATTTTGAACTCTGTAACTTGAGATTCTCACCTGTGGATACAGGTGGGACAGAACAGCACACAATGTGAACTTCCTTTCAAATAACATTATAAAAAAGATGTTGAGACTCTAGAAAAAGTACAGAGAAGAGCAACCAGGATGATTAGGGACTGGAGACTAAAACATATGAAGGACGGTTACAGGAACTGGTCATGGCTAGTCTAGTGAAGAGAAGGACCAGGGGAGACATGATAGCAGTCTTCCAATATTTGAGGGGCTGCCACAGAGAGGAAAGGGTCAAGCTCTTTTCTAAAGCGCCTGTAGGCCAGACAAGGAATAATGGATGGAAACTGAACAAGGAGAGATTTCACCTGGAAATAAGGAGAAACTTTTTGACAGTGAGCACAATCAACCAATGCCCTCGGAAGTTGTGGGAGTGCCATCACTTGAGACTTTCAAGAAGAGATTGGACTGCCATTTGTCAGAAATGGTGTAGGGTCTCCCGCTTGGGCAGGGGGTTGGACTAGATGATCTACAAGGTCCCTTCCAACTCTGATTATCTGTTAAATCTGTTAACATCTCTTGGGGTTGTGAAGCAACTGGAATCATGAGATAATATGAAAAATTTGATTGTTGTTTGCCCCTCAGAGCTGCTTTTGGTGAGATAAGTGGCTATATACATTTGTTTAATAAATAAATAAAATAAAAATATCAGCAAACCAAAATCTCAGAGCCCTCAGCTGTTTCAAACTGCAGCTGTCAGCATCTCCAGTTTAAATGGGCCAGTAGTGATGAGCGACACTTTAATCCAATATATCTAGGAGTTTCCAATTTGAGAAAGGCTCTGCCACAGTCCCTGCCCTCTGGAACATTCTCCCTTCAACTATTAGGATGACTCTGACCCATAGGCCTTTTGTAAGGCCATGAAGATTTGGTTGTATTAAGGGCCCTATTTCTTGGTTGTATTAACTTCCATAGTAACAGTTTTACTTGGTTACCAAGTGTATTTATTTTGTACTATTTCAATTGTTTTTGTCTTATGATATACGCTGTCCAGAGTAACTTGTGGGGCTATAGAAATCAAATAAATATGTGATCATCCAGGGTAGGATACAAAATAAACACAGTGACAAAAAACAGGTGAAGCCCCTTTTATTCCTTCACTTTGCTTCCAAGCTCCAAATATCCTTGACTGGAGACAAAAAACTCCCACAAAAGCAGTTACAAGAAGGAGGAAATGCCATTTAAATTATAAAGAATACAAAACAACACAAACCAGGCAAGATAAGGGCTTGAAGACATCCACAGATATCAAAACACACACTGGGAAGGACGCCAAACTCAGAGAGGAGCAATAAACTAGAGATATTTCCATGCTTTGTTTCCAGCACTTGCCCATACGCATGTCCGTCCTCTTATCCAGTTGTCACAGCTGCAGCCCATGAAGAGTATCAAGGCCCTCTCTTCCCCAGTAGACCATGTCTCTCCCTTATCCTTTCCTCCCTGCATGCCCTAGGATGGAAGGGGATGGGCCTGGGTCCTTCTCTAACTGCCCAGCCAGCCTCTGCCCTTCCACAACCTCCTCCACAACCTCTAGAGCCACACTTCCACTTCCTGTTCCTTCTCTCTCTCAGAGTCAGTCTCCACGAGGGGCATGACCTAAATATATGTCACTCTGAACTTGAAAGACGGGCAACTGGCAGTAATAATAAAATCAATTAAGTGGAATAAATTATATTTACTATATGGCCTAGATGTACACAAAATTATAGATGATGTTTCCAATCCCAGCGACAAAGCTTATGTAGCAGTTTGGGACAGGTTCCTCTTCTTGCAGCTTAATTTATCTTACAGATTTATTGAAGAAATAAGCAAAATAAATAATAATCCAGGTGCAGCCCTTAGGTTAGGGTGGAAAAATAACATTAGTGATAATTCTGGGTTTTTTTAATTACTTGGTGGAGATCAAAAGTAAATCTGAGGAATTACACAATGAAGTCCTTAAGGAATAGGGAGGGGATTCATTCGGGCTTTTCCTTAAAATGGAAAGACATTGAAAAGATTTAATGTGCAAGAATTCCAGGATTTAATATTAGTTTACACACAATATTCAGATCTACCTGTTACAACTAAGTTGGCAGAAATCTATCGTGATGATTAAATATGGTGTGGAAACCATCTATCCAGAGGTATATGTAAGGAAACATCAGTATCGGCTTACACATCTCAAAAGGAGTCAAGCTTGACCTACCCACAATGGTCCCAAAGCTGGTGTTGTCCCTCTTAACTGTTTGCCTGTTTTCTGGAAAGATACAGTGATGCCTTCCAACTCAGCCAACTAAAATATTAGACAAATTATAACCGACAAGAGTACTATTTGCAATAGCTAATTATTGTAGCCATATCAGTATTGATACATCTCTTGGTGTAGGTTCCTAAACTAAAACCTCGTTGCTATTATCCTTGCTCATGAAGGATAATGAGACTACGAAAATAACTTAATCGTCTGATCTAATCCAGCAGGACCTGTCTTTTTAAGTGGTTTTCTTCCTGCCCACTTTGTTAGAACTTGCGTTTAAGATCTGGAATAAAAAGGAAGAATTCACACTACAGTTAGTGTTGTTTATTTGCAGGTATACTTTGCAGTGGAGTAATGAGAGCTGGGCATTAAATGTTTTAAGAAAAATATCTAAGTCTTCAGCTCCTTCCAATCACCCGACAAAACTGCTTCCAATACCCTTCTTGCATCTAGATGTCTCAAAGCTTAGAAACAAAAGCAATCAATCTGAGAGGATACAGTTTACAGCCCATTCAGACTGCAGTGAGGGCATTTAATAATTTCCTCTCCCATCAAATTAGCATTTTTCAACATTGACAAGTTTAGGATATGTGGGCTTCATGCTGGTTGGGGGATTCTGGGAATTGAAGTCCACACATATTAAGCTTGTCAATGTTAAAAAATGCTAATTTGATGGGAGAGGAAATTATTAAATGCACTGCATCAAATGAACCATTCTCCTTACAGACAGAAAACATAAGAAAACTTATGCTTTTACTTAACCTTTTTTTTTGAGGGGCAGTTCATGTTGTTACTATATGGCAGAGCTCTCCAAACTTGGCAACTTTAAGACTTGTGGACTTCAATTCTCCAGCCAGCATAGTCTTAAAGTTCCAAGTTTGGAGACCTCTGCTATATAGTCTTTTAGCTACACTCCTGAGGTCTGCATAAACACACCCATCTGATTTTCGTAGCAATAAGAAATGGATTTCCCATGGTACAGCTGGGTAGAACGCAAGAAATAGAATGTACAGAATAAATGAACCCAGGAAACATTATATATAGGTTGTATATATTGAATGTATAAAATAATGGTTTCAATCTTCTCTCCTACTACGTAAACATTATGAAGGATTTATTGATTAAATAATAGTTATAATCCAATAGTAATAGGAGAGTAATAGGTGTTATTTATTAATATGTAATCTATAAGAGATAAGGAATACTTGCCAATTATTATTGTTTACTATGAACTATCGAACCTAATATCAAATGAAATAGCAAGAAATATGTTTAGTGTTTTATTTGTACATTTATGATTTTTTATTTCTGTATATTTGTATGTTTGTATATTTTTAATCTTTTGCAAATAAAGTTTGTTTTAATAACTAATTTTTTTAAAAAAAAGAAATGGATTTTCCATTGATGTTTTCCAATTTGCAGTAGTTTACAGCCTTACTAGTATGTGATTTCTCTCAGTCAAGTATTAAATAGACATTTGTTCTTGGCTTCCAGGAACAAACAAGGCCACCTGGTACTGCTAACTGTAATCTCCCATCCTCATGTGAATAAGAGAATAACCAATATGGGAGTAAGCCCAGAGACAGCATCAGGGAATGCCAATACAACTCTCAGAAATTAGTCCATATGATGCTGGCACTGTATTATAAAATGAATAATATAGCAAGTTTTCAGAAATGAAGAGATTCTTTTCAATTGAAATCTTCTGTACTCAGAGGTTATATTTCATGAAATATTCTTAAACAGGTAAAATCAATAAAAGTAATTGCTTTGGTCTTACACTGATAGGGGAGGGGAGATAAAAATAAGAATACAAGGCAAGTATAGAAAACAGTGCTATATTGTGTTTTTTGACCATGTTAATAATTCATCTAACCTGCCTTAAACGTGCTTGTTTCTTTCCTACTCTGCAGGTCTAAAATTTCCAAAAATTCCCTACACTGACTGGCAATCCATCCCCATGTTTTTAGGCAATTTTTTTTCTCTAGTTCTACATGGAAATGCCAGGGTTGAATGTGGAACCTCTGACTTGAAAGTCATAAGACTATCATGCTGAGCCATGGATCAGCCATCTGTACACATGAATTGTCTAGTACTTTTATCAACATCATTAATGAAATGGGCAACACTACTTTTCATTTCCCAGACTTTTAAAAATCTGTAACAAGTTACACAGATATTTTTGCAGTTGTCCTTGGCTATATTTTATTTTATATTTTGTATTATACTTTTTATAGTTTAATTAGCTACAGTGGAAATTTTTGTAACTGATTTTTTTAAAACCAATTCAGGATATGCTTGAATGTGTTCCTAAAAGGATTCTTCTTCTGATCACCCAATTACAGCTTGGTTTCATTCTGCATTGCATCCTCAAAGTAGTTTACATAAATTTTACTGCTGATGAAGCCCATTGTTACCACTACTTTATACATATAATTGTTAATAAACATGCCTTGCTTTTCATTTCTGTATAATTCAGGTTCATGGAGCTGAATGGCCTTGATTGTTTGATGGCAGTTTTCATGTTCCAAGTTAAGCAAAACAACACAAAATAAATGTAAAATGTCAATGTGGGATTTAATTTCACCTAAAGATAGCGTAAAAAAATAATATACAGAATAATAGTAGAATATGCTACAGTGCATGTTTTAAAACTTTAGAGACAATGATTTGTTCATTAAAATATATACCCAATGAAACAAACTCAGCAATTTAATGCTAATAGTGCTAAATAACCTGAATAATAAATCCCACCCAAAATCGCAAGTTACTTGCAACAGTCATTCAGATCTAGTTATATTTATTAATATATTTTTTTGTTTTTAAAAAGCATGGCAATAAATGAGAATGCAACAAAGTATTTAATTTTTGTGCTTTCATTCAGATTAATCGCATTTTTAGGAATGTAAAAAAAAGCGTTTACACAATTTCTTCTTAAACTTCTTTTTCTTCTGGTACACATTGAACAAAAAAAACTATACTAGTTTGGGAAGTTAGTACGTACCTAATCAAAGTAATTCCTAGTGTCTGGATAGAATAGCAGAAGAAAATGTACCGGTACTCAGTGAGAACACTGCTTTTTTAATCTTGATAAGGAAAAATAATTATTCACTGATTATAATTCTGAAGCCTGCTTATGTTCATGTAAATAGCTTTTTTTTAAGTTTTGGAAATCTTAATTAGTAAGTCCTGATCAATATAAAATGGCATTTAGATCTCACATCAATTTTAACAGTAGCCACAGGCATCTCATCAAAACCTGTAAAATGGTGGACAGGACTATCTTGTGGGTTTTTACACCGATCCACCCTGCTTTCCTTTACCCACTTGCCCCAGAGGCCCCTGAGCCTTACCATGGTGGTAGGAATAATTATGATCAAAGGGGTGGTGGTGGCGAATCCATCTTCCCAGGGTCATGAAACTAATTTACATTCTCCGTGTCCAAGCCGAATATTCTGGATTACATTTGTAACGACACATTCTCCGAATACAAATGCCATATGCCAAATTCTTAAATTCCATACAGGAGGATAACTGCTATTTTTGTGATTAATAAACATAAATTCTGTAGAAAAGCAGAGCATAAAAAAGGCTAGAGTGACACAAAGGATCCAGTGTTCTGGTCTCATCTACAGAAGAATGAGGCCAGAGAACATTCCCCGCCCCCCCAAAATGAATTTAGCAACATTTCAAAAAATAAGACAAAATATCAATGCCTTATTTGAAACTATAGCAGGAAAACAAAAGCCTACAACTAGATGTGTATACTTCTAAACATTGGAGAAAAGAATATTTATTCTTTTTAATCTGAGAACCAAAGTGTATATGGTACCTAGCATCCAGCAAGAGTAATTTAATTCATAATGTCTCGTGCTCCTGGGCTCTTTTTTATTATAATTTGTAGACTCTTGGATAATAGCAATACATGTACTCTTTCCACAACCCAACACAGAGATAATAATTCCTGAACATTCAACCTGTTTAAGAATTCTGTATTTGCATTATTTGAGATTTGCATCATGTGAATGTTCTGATGTACCGTTATCATCAAAATACAAGTTCCTGATTCATTTCCGTCCTTTTAGATGAGGCCCAATAATTGCTGACTAGTAACACTTTTATAAAAAAGGAAACACTGCCTACAATAGACCATGTACCATATACAGGTAGTCCTCGACTTACAACAGCTCATTTAGTGACCATTTGAAGTTACAATAGTTACAAAAGTAACTTAGGACTGTTTTTCACTTATGACTGTTGCAGCATTCCTGATGGCAACTTGGCAACTGACTCATACTTATGACACTTGCAGTGTCCCACAGTCATATCATCACTTTTTGCAATCTTCTTTCAAGCAAAGTGAATGGGGAAGCCAGATACATTTAACAGCAGTGTTACTAACAACTGCAAATGGCAAGAGAGGTCATCAAATGAGGCAAAATTCATTTAACAAATCTCTTGGACT
The DNA here is from genome assembly GCF_049901735.1 of Notechis scutatus. Lineage (NCBI taxonomy): Eukaryota > Metazoa > Chordata > Lepidosauria > Squamata > Elapidae > Notechis > Notechis scutatus. The sequence goes on along the minus strand of NC_142009.1, from coordinate 313,030,100 downwards.
TAATTGTGGTTGTAGGTCAAGGACTACCTGTACAATTTTGCAAATCGTAAGGCTCAAATGAAATTAAAACGGTTCAATTTTCTAAGTCTTATCACTGCAAAACTTTATGTTGCAAAGAGGCCCCAGGAAACACAAAACAGACTTCTATGATACTCAATACCACCCTTTTTATAGGCTTAAATTGCCTTAATTTACACAATTGGATGATACCGTGAACATGTAACCTGTAAGTACATATTCTTACAAGTATGCCTTTACCATACATGATCATTTGCCTGTCTATATTCTCCATGTGTACAATGTACACAGTAGGCACTTTTTGGACAGCTGGGAATAGAGATGAGGTCTGTGCAGCCCTACATATTCAAAAAGCAAAATAGGATTTGGAATTCCTGTTTAGAACAGTTCAAGACACTGTGTCTCATTGGGCTCAAGCAAAGTGCCTTTCACAGATGCCGTGTAATCCCAGGAAAAAGTGCATTTGATTTAATGGATTTCCATCATGTGCTCCATGCATGTCCCACATGTAATAAATGATCATTTGCCCTCTGAATCTGGATTGCTGTATAGCCCTAGTAGAAGCATCCATAAATGAAGTTTACAAGGGCATAAGAAGTATGTAAACAACACATATACTGGAGCACATCAATCCCCTTAATGTATTCTCTGTACATTATATAACTGTGAAGAGTGTTTTAATTTTGCTGGTATAATACAGAGTCAGACAAATGAGAGAATACACTCTCTTTCTGCTTTTCCTCCTTCTGTTTACCCTTCTTCGATCTGCCCTGCTGATCTCCAGAGATCTCTAGGACAACAAAGACCATGTCAGATGCCATTATGTCACAAGAAAAATAAAGGTTTTCCCTCACTAGTTTTTGTTTAGACAGAATGTCACTGATCAGAAATAATAGGCTACATGGCCTTAGATGTAATTAATACCATAATACATTTGATTATTTTGTGGAGGAGTATCCAAACACAAAAGGACAAAAGAACCTCCTTCACAATTTGATGATAACTGATCTAACAGCATGGGAAATACAATGCAACAGTACAAGTGTATATGTTTCTTATTAAAGCCACCATTGTTACGAATATGACTTCATTTGAAACCAAGAAAAATTATGTTAAAATATAATTTAACATTGCATTAATTTCAGATATAATTAAAGCCTAATTAAAAAAATAGAATCGGGAAAATGTACTCTTTCCAATAACATACAGTATATTACACTTAAAAATATCAATTAAAGTATTAGAATGTGGATTAAAGTGGGTGAGCCCCAAATAAAGGTTTTAGTTTACATAATAAAAATTATTTTTATTAATCATGTTGCAGCCTACATTTTAAAATATCTACCTAATTTAGACTATGTTTTTACTACTTTATAGTAGTTGTGCGTGTATGTATCCCACAGTATGTGGTGCATTCCAACAGAAAGGCACAATTATCAGGCAATACAGTACATGAAATAAGTGGTTTGTGTTCACAAATTAAAAATATGGAGTACAGAAAGGGCTCTAAAGCTATCAGGTGCTGTAAGCCAAGTTTAGGTTTATTAGCATAGCTTGCTTCCTGTGTGTAAAAAATAGGTGTGTATATGGGAAGGGGGAAAAAAAGATTTTTCGTTACAATATAGCCATTTGTGGCTGAGGGATATGACATGGCTTTAATTGACCATAGACAGAGCTTCTGGATCAGCTGTAAACATAACTGCTTTAACATATTTAAATAGAGAGAAGATGGTGCATTTATAGTTTGAAGCGTATTTATGCATATACATAAACCCATTTGCTGTTTATAATGTTGTTCCAATGGTAAGACTACATATGGCACTTCTCAAGGATCTGAATCTATAAGGTTTTTAACCAGGATCAAAGATTTGAGCTCACTGCCTGCCACATATAATTTTCGCAGAGGCAATATCATAGCACTTCTCAAAAAGTATACCATCTCTCGCATAGATCAACTGTCCATCACTGTTTCCCTATGAAGAAAACACTAACATGAGGACAGTCCACTTAGCCAAAATAAGGAAGGAACCAAGAAAGTCGCTGAGAATCCCATTGCTCCATAAGTAACATAGCGGTAAGGTAGTTCAACTTCCATATGCTGTCGGGCTTCTCGAACATCTGCATTAGAAATACCAAAGATTTTACAGGCCAGTGGGATGGTGACTTGCTTCATTATCATTCGGACCAGCAACAGAAAAACTAATCCAATCAATAATCGCAGGGCAGCCTTTCCAAAGAGATTTAAGGTGAGTGAAGGAACTAACGGAAGCATTTCTTGTGAAGGATCTGGCATTAGATTCAGACAATAGGTAGCATAGGAGCCACAGGCAACTCCAGCACCGCTGCCCAGGATCTGAGCTGTATCTCCTCGGGATGTGCTCCAGGTGTCTAGAGTGAAGGAAAACACCCCCAAGACAAGATGAAGACTGATGATGACTAGTGGCGCATATCTGAATGTTAAGTTGAAATTATCTACTAGATCCACAGTTGGAAGGAAGACAGCCAAGATGAGAAGAGCATAAAGAAAACCAGCAATAACATCCTGTTGCAAGAGAGAGAGAAAAATTAGTAACTTATATGAATTATGACAGTCTTACTAATATAAATTTGATATTTTCAAAATATATTTCCCAGAAAATTATTGAGAGAATTATTCTGAAATTGCACATTAAAACAAAGGAAAGAGAACTTGATTACAAAAAATCACTTAACAAATGTCTCCTTCAGCAACATAAATTTTGGGCTCAATTGTGGTCGTAATTGGAGGACTACCTGTATTTGATTGAAGTAGTTATAAGAGAAATGGACAATTCACCCCGTGTCTTCCCTTTAATACCCTGGGGAGCAGCAGAGAGGGCAGGGGTGGGGAGTGGCAGTTTGAATCTTTTCCCAATATTTTTCTGCCTCTCTGGATTTAATGCACGTCTTCCGCACCTGATATTCCCCTAATGGCCCCCAGACTCCTCCTTCAAGATCACTTCCCTGACTCTTTATAAGGGCCAGTTGCAGAGGCTCCCCCGGAGTCATATGACCAGGAAGGACGGGTGTTTGGAATGGAGCAATCAACAGTGTTCTGTATCTACTGGTTCTTTCTGAGGGGAGCCTTTCTTAGGGGAGCATGTTCTCTGTAGCTCCAGCCAGATCTAGTCCATTTTTTAGTATCATCCTTCATTTAACAACCTCTTTGAACAGAAAGAAAATCATTATTACAGTCCATCTTCTTTTAGAAAATGGGGAGGAGGTGTTAGGAATATATTGGGGGAGGCTAGATTTACAAAGATAATCCAATCCACACATTTCTGTCCAAAATGACAGGACTAAACAACCTGTTAACATATAAATTATCCCTGACAGAAAGAGATGGAATGACTGTAACTACTAAGGCAGTTTACATCTGCATTTCAAAAGGGTCTAGAAAAAGAAACAAACTCCAAATTAAACATTATTATATAAATTATAAATTATCTGACATTTGAGTACATGGGTATATTTTCCACGCACAGATATTAGAAAAAATGATTAAGTCTGTATTATATATGCTTGTACTCAAGATTTTGGCTGTTTTAAGCTTCTTTAATCAGGCATGATATTCCCCTCTGAAAAAAAAAAAAATCGGGGCCGGCCAAAAGAGACCCCGCACCGCGCGCCAAGAAATCGCACACACAACACCAACGCTACACACCCTTCCTTTCCAGCCGGTCAGGTGTGGATCAGCTCCGGAGCTGGGTAGCCGCTTCCCTGGTGGTGGGGCCGAGGCTGCCGCCTGGGGAGCGCCCGCTGCTTTCCCTCGTCAGGGCCGGGCAGTGGCGTGTTGCCCTGCACCGCGTGGCCCCTGCCTGACAGCGTGCTTCTCGGCACGAGGCAGCCGGGTTGCTCAAGGAGCCTGGCCGGCCAGGCGAGGAGAAGGCAGCGAGGGCCCTGCCAGGCTGGGGCGGAAAACCCGCTTGGCAAGGGGCCGGGGAAGCCTGCGAGCGGAGGACCAAGCGCGCTGGGAGGCAGAGATTCGTCCGAGGCCATCAGATGGAGGGACGGCTGGTCTGTGGCTGCCCAGCTCCCTTTTCCTGCCGCTCAGCGGCCTCTGCTTGCACCGTCTGGGCTCCGCTCAGGTGTCCGGCTGGGGCTGTCAGGAGTTGCTACCGCCGGCGCGGCTCCGCACGGCTCCAGTCCCGCGTTGCCTCGGGAAGGGAAAGGCAAAACCGGGAGCCGCTGCGCCTGAGCCTCCGGTGCCGCTGCTGCCGTTGCAAAGCGCCACTGCGGCTCTTCCTTTTTGCCTTTACCTTCCCGAGGCAACGCGGGACTGGAGGCACGTGGAGCCACGCCGGCAGTAGCAACTCCTGACTCAGGGGGCCTCCGAGGGGAGGGGAAGGAGGAGAAGAAGGGGAAGGGAGGGGGGGCGATTCCCCCAAAAATTGGAATTCCGATTTTAATCGGAAGAATATCATGTCTGTTTAATTCAGGGAACCAAATAAATTGGGTAGACTTCTGAAATCAATGCAGTCTCTTTCATTGATCTGTGATAAAGCAAGGATTCATTCAAGTTGAGTTATTGTTCAAAATTACAGTGTGACTTTTGACCATTTTTCACACTTATGAGCATTGCAGCATCCCCAGGGTCACGTGATCAAAAACTAGATACTTGGCAACTGGCATGTACTTATGACAGTTGCAGTGCCTTGGGGATCATGTGATCCCCTTTTGTGACCTTCTGATAAGCAAAGTCAATGGGGGAGCCAGATTCACTTTAACAACCAAGTTACTAACTTAAAAACTGCAGTGATTAACTTTTCAACTGTGGACAGAAAGGTCATATATTGGGACAAAATTCACTTAAAAATGTGTCGCTTATCAACAGAAACTTTGGGTTCAATTGTGGTTCTAAGTAGAAGACTACCAGTGTACCGTTTGTAGAAACAACACAGAAATGGTTGCTCAGTACATTTTCTTCCTCGCTTCTCAATCTTGTCCCAATGCTGGTTTACTAACTAAATACTAACCAGATCCAACCCTGTCTAGCCTTTTCAAGGTCAGCCAAGGTAGTTGCTACCTGATACAAAATGAGTCATTCTGTGGTCCATCAGAGGAATAAAGGGGAAGTCCAGCCAGAGATTGAAAAGAAGATTGAAATTGAAGGAATATGTGGTTCCATGCTCCATGCAACATAACTTGTTTGAATGGAGGGAAAATATTCTGCAGGAGTTTCCAGCCTAATTGGGGTCAGCATGATTACTTTCTGCCTATCCATTCTACCAATGGAGCAACAAACAGCTTCCATCTGGAGCTTTGGATCTTCAACCTTAAAATGTGGCTAGAGGGGGAAATGATTCCCCTGCAGCAGAAGATAGAGTTAAGACCGAGAAGGAGTGTTTAGACTCTTCTACAGCAGTGTTTTTGAAAGTTTGCAACCTAAATTGGCTGGGGAATTCTGGGAGTTGAAGTCCACACATCTTAAAGCTGCCAAGTTTGAAAAAGACTACACGCAGAGGTGGTATTTAGTAGGTTCTGACCAGTTCTGGAGAACCGGTACAGGAAATTTTGAGTAGTTCAGAAAACTGGCAAATACCACCTCCGACTGGAGATTTTACAGTACCCTTCCCCTGCCACGCCCACCAAGCCATGCCCACAGAACCGGTAGTAAAACAAATTGAATGCCACCAGGATGGCAAGACATTTAGCTCCACCTTCTAGATGAATTAAACTCATCTGCAATTATCAAATGACAAAGTGTAGCCCAATTGTTGCTGTAAGAGATATGTTCATCGTCTTTTATAGCAGAGCTTAAGCTGACATTTTTCAGAAAATATGCATTACAATACGACCATTATTTAATGTTATGTTTTTAGAATTTATGACTTTTTCTTACCAGAATTGTATGCATTCCCATATATACTCGACTGAAACAAACCAGAGAAGACCAGCAAATTGTGAGAATCAGCCCATACATGAAAGGATACTAGGGAAAGAAAAACAAGAAATATTACTTTGAATCAGATAACTATATAATTTTCCAAGTTATTTGCAACTAATTTTTTACAATACATGGATACCATCATTCAAAATAATAACTTACAATACAAGCATAAAATGCAATTATCATACACTTTTTTCACCTGTTCGTCCTCAATTTCAAATTTTAGCACATTCAATTATCCTTTTGGCAATTACATCTTCATCATTTGTACATAATTCAGCTTCAAATTCTGTCTTCTGTGCTCAATTCAACCTCCAGCTATAAACCTTGAATTTTTCTGTTAACTGTGCATACAAAAACTACTGAAAACTAAATCCCTCTGTAACCAATTGTTCCCTTGGTTTCATTTTATAATCTCAATCTCTGCTACTTTAATGTAGGTAGACAACAATCCAGCTGTTGCAAGTGAAAAACAATAAAGACTGCTTTTGGGGAATTGGTTAACTTTCTGCTCACTGAAAGAAACAGAACCAACTCTTGCATTTTATTCTTCTTTCACCAGAGAAGTGTTCCTCAGTTAAAGGTAAATTTCTAACTGAATCCAAATGTATTTGATCACTTTGCCTGATTTATTTTGACTTATGATCATTAATTATGTGCCAGAAAGTCATTTTTGACTCCTACTGGCCATGTACGTAATTTTCTCCGTGTTGATTTATCTCAAACCTGTCTTTTCGCATGTCCCAATGGTGTACTCATTGCCACTGCTACTGAGTCTGTCCATCTTGCTGCTGGTCACCCTTTTTCACCTTCTTTCATTGTCTTAAAAGTCCTCTTTTATTATCATAGAAGTCATCAAATTAAAACATTAATTAAAAAATTCAACCTTGCAATAAAGCGGTAACAACTATTTGGCTGGGATGTAATAAGATTCTGGCTTTGAGCAGGGGGTTGGATTGCAAGACCTCCAAGATCTTTTCCAGCCCTATAATTTAGAAAACATGGAACAAGAGCCATTCAGCTTGGCATAACTCTGATATAGAGAATGATTACACATACATGGTATCATTTACAAAGTCCATCCTGCTTGTCTGCAATTGAAATCATTTTAGGATTTGTTGGAACACTCCAACATCTCTTTAGTGTTATGTTGCCTCACAATCTGCTCTAATATTAACAGAGTATCCTGCTTTCAAAATCTTGGATTTGTACCACATCTCTCCATAAGGAATAAGTAACTATGGCTTATGAGAAACCCAAGTACTAGAGCAAGTTAATACAGAACATGACATGACCTCTGAAGGACTTTTGCATGAAGACAGCATAAGGTATTTTCCTTCACATACCATATAGTTAAAGCATGGAACTCGTTATCCTAAGATAATGAAAAAGATCCAATTCATGGAGAATTATACAACTAGTGACTGCTCTCAATTCCTATTCCTAGAAAGCCAAAGATGTTATTATGCTCATATTTTCCTTGTCAGCATCTGATAAACATCTAGTTTATCACTGTATGTTGGTCTAAAAAGACCTTTGGTCTGAGCCAATAATAATGTTCTTATTACTGTTTGTGACCTTCCAAGGGCAGACAGAAATGCTGGCTCAATTAGAAAGCAATTACATGTTGAGGATTTTCAGCCATCCAGTATAGAACAGGGGTCCCCAACCGCCGGTCCGGACCGGTACCGGGCCGCGAACAAGCCTTACCGGGCCGCTGGTTGCTGGGCGCCGCCATCTTTTTTGGTAAAAAGCGCTTCTGGTGAGCTTTTCCGGGTAGAAAGCTCACCGGGAAGCGCTGTTTCGTCATAAAAGATGGCGGCGCTAGCGCTTCGTGAGCTTTTCGGGTAGAAAGCCATTTCTACCCGAAAAAGCTCACCAGAAGCGCTGGCGCCGCCATCTTTTGTAATGAACAGCGCTCGTGACGCGTCACGGAGCGCCTTTTCGTCATAAAAGATGGCGGCGCCCAGTTGACGCCGGTACCGGGCGCGGCGCCCAGCTGATGTCGGAACCGGGCCGCGGCGTCGAAAAGGTTGGGGATCCCTGGTATAGAAAATAGCAAGTGCTGGTAACAGTTCCTTGGAAACATCTACTGATCTATCTCAAATGCTGGTCCCTAATTTCCAACTATTAGATTAAAATACAATTCTGTAATAACATATATATTGGCAATTTGTAGCTTTTCTATATAAACAATTGCACAGTGGCAGATAGGACAGCACTCCAGGGGGTTAATGTCATTGCCCAGAGGATCATTGGTTGTCCTCTCCCCTCTTTGGAAGAGCTTTATAGCTCCTGCTACCTTAAGAAAGTTCAAAACATTCTCAAAGATCCATCTCATCCTGGGAACCCATTTTTTGAACTATTATCATTTGGCAGACAGTACAGAATAATAAAAACAAGGACAAATAGGCTGAAAAACAGCTTCTATCCCAGGGCAGGAGCTCTTTTGAATTCTGCTGTATAGTGCAGTGCTGGTGTGGTGTCGGGGGTTTCCAGTTCAATGTGTGAAGGGTGAAGGATGTGTGCTTGTGTTTATTTTCATGGTCATGGTCATGATGTGCACTGAAGATGGTGTTTGATTTCGTTGTACGAGGTGCAATGACAATAAAGTAAACTAAAACTAAACTAAACTACCCAACCACTAGCTAATATTTTCTTCTATATCCCCTCATACTAATTTCCACAGAGTTTAACATGGATTGCTTTCCTTTCTTCTTTGAAAAAGTCAATATATCTGTGTCAGGACACAGGCAATTTTAAAAGAAAAAATTAAGCTAAGAGTTGATGTGCATAGGATCACCAAGGAGAGCCTGTACCCATTTTCAAAAGTAACCTTGATCATACAATCACAGAGAAGAATTGAGAGAGAAAAATTTAGACTGTTGGAAACTACCACATTTTTTGTCAAGCAAAACTTATTGGTTTGTAAATTTAGTATTTTAATTCTATCATGATTCTAAGCAGCATAATATCAATCTAAAACAACAGAGTATAAGCAAAAATGTCCAGAAAAATAACACAGAATTTGGCAAAACAATCAGCCAAGATGTTCATTTAAATATAAATTCATTTTCAGAAGACTCAGGAAGTTGTATTTCCATAAAGAAACCCTAGCGCATATAGATAAAACTATATGCTACTTCAGCAAAAAAAAAAAAAAAATATCTAAGACTTGTTTCATTTCCTACATCAAGCTTAACCATAATTAATTGAAGAACACACAATTGACTGGATTTACACATGCCTCAAATCATGGTTTAGAAATAAACATTAAGCCAAAACTAAACAAGACACATTCTGGTTTAATATTGTATTATACATATTGTTCACATCATATATAACATATACAACTGTATGAACAAACTTGTCATGCTACATATAAATTCATATTATTTGACAAATATTCATCCTATGCAACAGACCACATATCATTCATTACCCTTATACCAGCTATCTTCTTAAATTTCCCCCCTTATATATATATATAGCTAGATAAATATTAAAATATTGGCGTGTTTGCTGTGCAAGTTATTTAACATGTGTGAGACTACTTCAATTGGCTGTGAGTTTTCTTAAGGCAACTTTAAGCAATTCATATTTGTGAGGAGTACCTCAGCTTTTGTGTGTGTGTGTGTGTTATCAAAATGAGTCTGGATGCAGCCTTACCATTTTTTTCAACATTCTTAACAATGTATGAGTTGCTTTTGATCATCTTTTTCATTTTTCATATATATTTCAATTTCCCTCTTCAACATATCCCTATTATTTCCATCTCCCAAATACTTCTTTTCAGTATTCCCTTACTTCATCCCAATCATTCCACCATTTTCATTATTATTTCCCAGCTCTTGGCTCCTTGTTTAGCACTTTTCCTTGATTTTCATTTTTTTAAAAAAATTCACATCAAAATTACTCGGCATTTTCTCTGTCTCTTTTGATCTTAACAATCTCTACTGGGCTGAAGGTACAATTGGCTGCAGATGGTGCTGCCAAGGTTGGCTTTGAAAATTATCCCCCAGCAACCTGAGAGGAGAAAAAGATATCTAAACCAGATCTGAAGATCAAAGGTTGTTCAAATATAGAAAAAAGGATAAAGGCCATGAAACTGACAAGAATGACAATTCTTTCAACATTTTAGATATTAAAACATTTGCAAATCTCTTTGCAAACATTTATTTTTATACTAATTTTATTGAACATTACAATTAAAAAGACAGCACAAGTTAAACAAATTAAAAATAGAAAGTGAGGAAAAGAAGGAAAAATAAAAATAGAAAAGAAGGAAAGAATATGAATATGGTAAAGAAAAAAGGAAAAGAAGTCTTAAGTGTTGTCTTCACTAGACCAGCCATGCCCAGTTCTTGCAACCTTCCCATTGCTCCTTACCTGATTATTTGATGTTTTCTATCTGTACCCTTAGTCTGCATCTAAGTTTTCAAAATTCTGGTCAACTTTTTGCTATTTATTCCAAAACAAGATATTTTAAGTCCTTAAATTTGTATTTAAAACTTATTTCACTAAAGATTGGAGGAATTTACATCCGGTGTAGTAAAACATGATATTCTGAAGGTTCTTTTTATCTGAAAAGCAGTTAACAAGCAATTTCCAAAAAGTGATTAAGACAGGAAGTATGTTATCTGGTGTCCATAAAAGCACTAACAGTGTTTTGAGCAAAGATAACTCTCTCCTTCTCCTTTGCAAAGCTGTGACAGGTCAGGAGTGGGTGTTGCTCTTGTCCTAGCTGCTTGGATGGAGTCTGTCTAAATAGCTTATTAGCCTAGCTCTGCCTACTCTGGGTAGCTCCTCCCAGCTTTTGACTCAGTCCTCAGCCAGGATGGACACAAGTCACTACCTCTCCTGCCTTTGATTTTTCAAAGGCAGCCTTTTCTCTATATCTCAAGGGGAAAAAGCCTCAAAACAGCTAATTTTTTGAATTTACGGAGCTCTGGTTCTCAGCTGGTTTTCGGAACCGCGCAACAGTTGAGGGCTGCTCTGGAACAGCCTGCAGAGGGCTGTGAGGCCATTTGCAGCCCTCCGCGGCAAAGAGGAGGGCCCGGTCTTCCAGTTGGCCGTTTTCAAGGCCGGGCGTCTCTGCCCACTTTCTCCTGTGCCACAGGGCCATTTAGGAGCTTCCACAGCAAAGAGGAAGGCTGCGGTTTGAGCGGCCATTCCAGGAGCTGCCCTTGCCATCCAGGGGCCAGCGAAAGGTCAGGGATCCCTCCTTAGAGCTCTCTGGTGAAACTGGCAGCCTTGTGGCCTGAAGCAGCTATTTTGGTGGACTTTGTGGCCGGGTGGCCATTTTGAAGAGTTCGTGGGCTGGAGGTGGCCATTTTGAAAAGGCTTGGCCTGCTCCTCCAACTAATCCTGCGCCTTGCCAGCACTAGGCCACTGGTCTCTTGTCATTGCTGGCCAGAAGACACCAAAGGGTAGGCGTTTTTTAATTAATTTTCATCCCGGTGGGAGGCTTGGTTCCCTGTCCCAAAGTAGACCAGGGCCTCCAAGCTCCAAGCTGGGCCTCATCTATATTTGATAGCCCTATTAGGCCCAGGAGGGTATGAGTCCCAGTAGGAAGTGTTAAAACATCCTATTGAAGATTGCATAGGGCTGAAGAAGAGTGGTTGTTGGAGGTAGGGGATTGGAAGGAAGATTTCCCCTGAAGTTCATATATAAATCCCTTCATGTGTTTCTCTTCCTTGTGTAGGACTTCAGTCCAGAAAAGGCCTTTCTGCTTTCAAGATGGCTGAAGCCCCTAGGGAGACCAGAGCATCTAGAGCAGCTAAAACTCACAGGGCAGCTCCTGCTGCTTCAAGTAACAAAAGAAAGCAGCCTGCAAAGAAGGCCTCTAAGGAAGAGGAGAGAGATGATTCGAGGTGCCATCAGGCCTTAGAGAAGCATATTGCGAAAGTACAAAAGGCCTTTACAAGTAGTCTTCTCCTGCTTCGCATCTCAGTGAGGTGGATCTTCAGGATCAGGAACCTGGACCTTCCTCCAGAGCCATTGTCTAAACTTGATCCCCATATGCAGCTGGAAGAGAGGCCTCCACTCATCCCTTGAAGGAGGGAAGTCATCAAGGTGATTCCCATAGTGGATGCAGAGCTGTACCTTGGCAGGAGGCCTATTTTGTGTACAATAGGCCTGGGGTGGAAGCCTCCTTTACCCCTACTGCAACAGGACTTAGACCTGCTGAGCCTTCTGATCCAGATGTCCCGGTCAACCTGCAGTTCTTGATTGACAAGGCCATCAGGAAAGCTATCTCTGAAGGCATGCAGAGATTTGCCCGACATTCTTTGGCAGCTTCTGAGATTTCAGAGAGAAGGTCCCGGGTTCGAAAGGGGTTCCCTGGTTCAGGAACCAGTTTCTGTTTCGGCTTCGGCCTATGTTCCCACAGTCGCTGCTGAGCAAACTCTGGTTGGTGAACTTGATAAGAGGGAATCTGATATGAGTGAATCTGAAGATGAAGGGCCTTCCCATGAGATTCCAGTGTTCAAGAAAGTTTTAAGCATGCCTTATTCTCTTCCTTGCTGTATAAAGCGAGAAACATGGCCGACCTGAGGGATGCAGATGATGAAGCAACAGCTATCCAGCCTCCTGTGGAGTCGGATATCTTCTTTGACGAATTGGAGGTGTGCTGTCCAGACAGTTTAGAGTTAATGGGATTTGGGATACTTACTTAGGAATTGTGAGCTGTCCCCTTAAGGGAATGCATCATGGTAAATGTAGTTAAAGGTATCCTGGGAAATGTAGTCCATGTCACGTGACCACATCTGTAATCCTGATTGGTCACTATATTGACCCTTGTTGGGTTGGGGGAGGCTCCCTCATTCTTGCCTGAAACCACCATTTCATACCATGCTTCAATCATCATGGGGTTGAGATCTTTTTATATTTCTACACTACAAGACGGATATGCAAAGGATTGGACATTAAGAAGAACTTCGTTACAAATGTGAGTTATAAGGATACCTGATGTACCAATAAAAAAGACTTTGTTTTGGATGTTTTGTGGAGTTACTCTGTCTGCTTTATACCATCCAGAGAATAATATGCAGAACAGGAGGTGAGGAAGGAGGTGGTCCCACCTTCCAGGCTCTTTCTGAAGGTCATTCGGAAACAGCCGGAGTCACCTGCCTCAAGGCCCAATCCCTGTCTTTGGATTGCAGGTTCTTCAGTGTTGGCCGTGAGCTTACCAAGACCCTTCAGGTGCCCTTGGTGGATGCACCGATGGCAGCTTTGGCCTCCACCTCTTCAGCCCCTTCTGATCCAGATGATGTCCTCAAGGCGGAGGAAAAGCCGGATCGAGCAATCGCTCCAAAGGTCTCACCAGGCGGCTGCCTGAGCAGTCAAAGCTTCCATTGCAGCTTCGTTCTTCACCAGAACATCACTTAAATAGCTTAAACAGTTTCCGGACAGGATCCCAACTACAGATATCCAGGCCCATCAGGACCTCAATAAAATTGTGGCTGCAGCGGAGTTCACGGCTTATGCCACTCTTCATGGGGCTAGGTTTGCTACCAAAGCTATTGCTTCTTCAGTGGCAGCCAGACGCATGTGCTGGTTGCGCTATTGGCAGGCTGATGGAAGAAGGAAGTAGAAGCTGGCCTCTACTCCTATTTAAGAAGACAAGCTCTTTGAGGAAGCCTTGGAACCGTTCCTGGTCGAAACCAAAGATAAGAGGAAGGTGCTTCCATCCCAGTTCAAGAGAGTTGAACATCAGCCTGCTCCATACTTCAAATGCCCTATGTTTAGGGGTGAATCCAGTTCCAGCTTCCAGCGCCCAGCCAAGGCCCCTTACCAGCATCTTGAATCTCCTCCAGATCATTCAGGCAAGGATCAGGTGTGCATGCACAGAAGCACATGGCACAGGTCGCATGGGTGGTGCACGTTTGTGCAGGAGGCATGAGGGGGCTGCGCACATTGCCTTCTGGGTGATGGCATGTGAGCACGAGCAGACAAGTGCGCACGCAATTATCAGCACACGAGCCCAAAAAGGTTAGCCAACACTGCTCTGGACCAACAGGGGATGGAGGTGGAGAACAATTCTTGACCTGAAATGACTCAATAAGTTTATTGTTTATAGGCATTTTAAAATGCATTCCCGGGCTTCCAGCTGGGTGCTGCGTTGATGCGGAGTTGAGGAGTGGATTGCCGCTCTGAAAGTCTCCAATTTTCCCTGTTTGGTGGCTTCCAGGAGCGTGTTGGACCTCGGAGGGATAGACAGATGAAAGAGGAAGACCTGGAGATCTCGGGGAGGTGCTGTGATCCCGGAGATTACAAGAGAATCCCCCAAAAACCAGCAGCAGAAGAGGGAGATCGTACAGATCGGAACCAACCTTTATTTAAAGCTAGTTATTTATGGCCTAAAATATGTGTGTGTGTGTGTGTGTGTGTAATGAAGGTTTTATATTAGAAAGGTAACAAAATAATATATAAAACAGTTGTCAACAATGGAACTTGCATTAAATGAACTCTGTTATTGAATTAGGCCAATAGCCCATCTGATTCAATATTTTGCATCTCACAGCAATTAAACACAAGCAGATTCCTGGAAATAAATTATTCTTGGTATGTGTTTTTCCCAGACCGAAAGAGAATTATTTGTACCTATTAATAACAATCTTCAAATTAATTACATGTTCTCTATGCCATTCAGCCATTTAATTTGAACTGGCCAGCCCTATAAATCTATTCTATGAGATAAGTAAATCCTGGATTTTTTTCTTGATAATAAACATATTCTAGAGCTGTAATTATTTAGACTGCCATTTCTGGACTTTTTCATCTCTCAGCTATCCATTTTAAGGAGAGGAGATCTGAATTACACATAGTATTCCAGATATTCCCAGATTTATAAAAAGTCATTATTATTTGGGCTCTTTCCTTTTTGGTTCTCTTCCTAATAATTCCAAAAGAGTAATTCTCACAGCCTTTATATTATTTAATTTAAAAGTTTACCAATATTTAAAACTATGGATCGGAGATGAGATTTCCATCTTAATATGACGTAAAACAATTTTGACTTACTGAATAAATTGTACATGAAGTACTGAAGACTTGCCTCTGGCGTTTATGCATTGCAAATTTGTATAGTTACTGCAACCTCAGCAACACTTCATTGGATTAGCAAAATGCCTGATATTTGCTCCTCAGCTAGTAAATTTGAAATCTTTATAAGATACTCATATGTCCCATAACTCAGCTATTAGGGACCCAGAAATAATATTTAAAATGAGCATATTCACATTCTTTGAATGAGTCTCTTTAAATATTTTTGGAAAAGAAAAAAAAGACAAGTATGTGGATAGTTTAAATTAATGAAGGCCAATGTTCCCAAGGCTTCATACTTAAAATATATCAAATAACATATAGTACTATTTATTATCTCCCATTCGCAGTAATCTAGACATTTTCACATTCTGGAATACAGTATGATAAATTTCTGGAACCTACTTAGTACAGTCCTACTGTACCTGAACAGGAAAAAAAATGACTTAACTTCAAAGGTGTACTAGTGAATGGCTGATCCAATGAAGAAGGTAGGGATTTCTTATACTAAAGACAAATTAACTTTGTGTTTTGCAAAAGAAATAGCTTCTTCCATAGTTTGTGCTGCATAAGCACAATTCACAATTCACTCAGTTATTACTAATTTCCCTGATGTCTTAGATAACAAGGCATGGCCAGTGGTGAAATCATTGAGAGAATCTCAATCTCAATATTTCTTGAGCAGAGACTGCATGTGTAGGTGACAATGAAACACTGGGCATGGGAGGGTGCAACACAATGCTAACTTTGCCAGCTGTGCTCACCACACAGTCTGACAAATCAAAACTGCATATTTCAGATATTATATATACTTGTATGGCTAGCTGAATAAAACACAATGTTTACTAATAATACATGTGAGATATGATGTGCGTTTGTTGTTATATAAGTTTTCTTACTTAATTTTGCACACAGGCTTGATATATTACTTTGTAAAATAATTTAATGAGTTAAATAAAAGCTTTTTAGCAGCTATGTTGGAGAAACTACAAAAATGAATCAAAAAGCATTTTTGCTTATGATATTTATATATTTACATATACAACATGGCTAATACTTGAAAAAATGGTTGCCTATTATTTTATCTAAATATGGCTTCAATATCATGTAAAAAAAAAGAAAACCAAAACTTCCACCCCAATAAAAATTGTGAATGAAGGGAAAGTGTTCAAAGAAACATGGACAGATGAATAATTTTCTGTTGAGACAAATAATAAGGCAGTATGCTCAATTTGTAGGGAAATTATATCAGTTTTCAAAGATTACAACTTGAAAGGACATTATTTGCAAAAACATGTTGCCAAATTCGATGCATATCAAGGATTGTTTCATAAAGACAAAATAGTAGAACTGAAAAAAGTCTGTCATCTCAACAATTTTTAAAAAAATTTCAATTCAAACAGACTCTATTGTACAAGCTAATTATGTGGTAGTAAGTCTGATTGCAAAAAAAAAAAATCAAAACTATTTATTGATGATAAGTTTATTAAGCAATGCGTGGAAAGCATGGCATATTGCCCTGATTTTTAAAAAAACTGGTTTTTCTAAAGTCACTTGATTTTGCCATACTATAGCCAGGTGAATTGATGAATATATTAAAAGAGCTTTGAAAAGTAAAGCTGCTAATTTTAAATTTTATCCTTTGGCAAAAGATGAAAGTACTGATGCTACCAATATGGCTCAACTTGCCATTTTTATTAGGGGTATTGATAATGAGTACAACCTCACTGAAGAAATGGCTTCTTTGGTGCCATTAAAAGACCCAACTAAATATCTTAACTTGTATAATGCAGTAAAAATTACATTAAAGTAATTTTCTTTAACTTTTGCTAACATATCTGGTATAGCTATTGTTAGCACCATAGGTATGGTTGGTAAAAAAGAGGGACTTATAAAACTGATAGAAGATGGTGCAATTGCCACCAGCAGTTGATGTTTGATGAAATATCATGGCATCATATATAAAAAGAAATTATGTGCAAAAGCTTTGAAAATGGATGTCATGCAAATTGTTATCAAAGCTGTGAATTTCATAAGATCTGAGGGACTGAATCACTGCCAATTCCATGAGTACCTTAAAAGTATGGGTGCTGGTTATGGGATATCATTTACTTTTCTGAAGTAACATAGCTAAGTCAGGGTAAAATATTGAAAAGTTTTATGATTTGCAAAATAAAATCACTTACGGAATCAAAAAGAAAATTTGTGCCTGAATTTGAAGTGGAAAAATGGCTCACAGATTTAGCATTTATGGTGGATTTGACCACTCATTTAAATGAGTTAAACGTGTTTTTAAAGTGAAAATCAACTTTGCTATTGCAAACAATAGCAGCATTCAAAATGAAAGTTAAATTATGGCTAGCTCAAGTTATGTTAAATAATCTGATACATTTTGATACATTGACAAAACACAGTCCTGTGAAAAATATGCAGCCTTGCTTTCCATTTTGATACAGGAATTTGATACTAGCTTTCAAGATTTTAAAAAAAATCTTCAATTTTTAAAAGGGAAATGGGCCCTATATATATATATATATATATATATATATATATATATATATATATATATATATATATATATATATATATATATTATATATATATATATATATATATTAGAAATTATATGTTAGTTTACTAGAATTCTTCTAAACTAAAGAAAATTATTTAAGATAGGAGAAATTTTGGAATGCTTTCCAAATCTCATCTGTAAATTGTGACAAACGTCTAAACTAATTCAGTAACGTAGAAAAGATTTCAAAATTCCAACTAAGAGAACAGAAAATCAATCTCCCATATTTTTTTTATTTTCAAATTCAGGTGTGGCCTATATCATCTGGCTCCAAGACTAACTCTCATGCAGCACAGGCTAGAGTTAAAATGCTCTAAAATTCCTAGCTATCTAAGCGTTTACCTGGGAACAGATACTTTCCATTTTAAAATTTATTTATTTATTTATTTATTTGATTTGCCAATTGTTTACAAGATAATAAGTATAAGTGTAAAATGCATGAGAAAAGTAAAATCAGTGTTTCACAGGAAATTATTTCACCAGCTGCAAACAAACTATCTTAATATAAACTAAACCGAGTTCTTACCTGCCACCGTCCATAACTGAGTAGAAATAATGACAGGGGAATAGCCGTGCCTGCCATGGCGTGAGTTGAGGGCATGCTGTATTCAGAATTGTAGAAAACCTCCAGCTTCACTACTGGGGGAGAAGCAGGCCTTGGCCAACGGATAATATCCTTGGTGCACTGGCCCAAAAACATGTTCCAAACCCAAATGATGATGAGTCTCCTGCCCAGCCAAGCATCCACATTCCAGATGCAGAAGGAGAAAAAAATGGTGTAGAAAAGTTCATTGCCCAGTTCTGTGCCAAAGCTGAAGAGGTAATAAAGGAAAAAATTACGGATTCTGAACTTCTGCAATATGGTTTCTCCAGTTAGAGAGTTGCGGCGAGGGTGGCTTTTTGAGACCCATTTCTTCCGCTTTTCCAGGGATGCTGGCTGCGATCCCACCCCACAGGTGTCTTCAGAAACCATCCCATTCTTCCTACCATTTGAGTGGCTCTCGTCCCGTTTCTCCTCCGCGTTGGAAGAGTCTGGGGACACATGCCGCCTGCCACTTTCACCCTGGGTCTTGGCAGCGGTGCAGGTCCCGTTGGCCAAGGGGTGCTCTGTGTCCACCGTCTGAGCAGGAGAGACAGACCTCCAGTCTGGTGGTGCTTCTACACCACAGAGTTTTTGGAAACTGGCAACTTTCTCGGCATCCTGCAGGTAACAAATCAGGCGATGGAGCAGGGACATGCTAGTTCTTCTGTCAGAGGGCAACTCAAGGAGGTAAATCCGAACTCCAGGATGGAAAGAAAGAAAAAGAAAGAAAGAAAGAAAGAAAGAAAGAAAGAAAGAAAGAAAGAAAGAAAGAAAGAAAGAAAGAAAGGGGGGAGATATCTGGAGGTACTTAAGGGCAATTTTCTGTTTTCAGCAGAGCGGAATTTGTTTTTTTAAAGTGAGAAACGGCTTGCAAAACAAGGGGAGCCGCTTCAGCAGATGACCCAGGCACCGACCTGTGGGCGCAGGGAGGGAGCTAGGGCAGCAGGTACGACTTCATAAGGCACGCTGTGAAGGACACAAACCTTGCTGCCTGGAGAAGGGAAGGAGAAAGAAACAACGGGAGTAGTATATGGGGTTGAAGAGGAGGAGCTTCGGGATAGGGAGGAGAAAGCGAAGCGAAACGGGGGAGGGGGACCCCGAACTCAAGCTAAATTGCAGCCCAAAAAGACCCAAGAGAGGAGGAGGAGGAGGTTGCGTTAACCCGTTGGGACGCGAAGCTGCTGAGAATGGGTTCACCTCCACAAAAAGGGGAAGCGAGCTGACGAGCGGGTAAAGAACAGCTCCGGACGGGAAATCACGATCCTCCGAAAAAAAGGCGGCGTCAATCAAGCGCTCAGCCAGTCCACCCGGCCGCCATTCAGCCTTAACATCCACACACGCAGCCTCTCCCCGCTCTTCGCTGCTCCGCGCAGCGCCAATTCCATGTAAATCCCGCCTGCGCCTGTGGCTGCCCTTAATGAGCTGGGGGCGCGCGCGCACGCGCGATTAATCCCTATCCGAAGAATCCGCTGCGCGCGGCCGCGTACGCCAGACAGGAACGTGCGCGGGCTGGCGGAGGGGGAAGGAGAGGGGTCGCTGACGACCGGGTGTTCCCTCCCGTAAGTTGCTGCTTAGTCGAATTTGTATCCCACCTGGTGACGCTTCTATAAGGCATCTAATAAAAGCCCACCAAACTAGATAATCACTATATTAAAGCGAATACACACCCCATAAATCACACTGTGCAGTTTACAATACCAGCCTATTTCTGGAGCTGACAACTGTATGCCTCCTTTGGACCGTAGAGATTCAGCTTCTCACCTCGGAGCTCTTTTTTTAAATATAGATTTATTGTAATTTTATTGAACATTACAGTTTAATGTAATGTACTAGATATGAACTAGTACAAAAAAACAAAACAAAAAATAGTAGAGAAAAGAAAGAAAATAATAGAAAAGAAAGGGGAAAATATAGTAAAGAAGAAGAAATAAGTCATAACAAGTATAAATTTAGCAATAGCACTTATACACTGCCCCACAGTGCTTTACAGTATTCTCTGGGTGGTTTACAATATCAGCTTATTGTCCCCAATAATCTGGGTCCTCATTTTACCAACCTCTGAAGGATGGAAGGCTGAGTCAACCTTGAGCTACATCAGGATCGAGCTCCAGGCTATGGGCAGAGTTTGCCTCAATATTGCACTGTGCCACCAGGGCTCATTTTAATAACTTACTTGATTCGTAAGTTATTAAAGAACTTGATTCCTTGTCATTTTTTCATTGTTCTCATAAAATTCTTCAAAACATTATTAAGTATCTTTTAACTCCAATATAAGAAAATTATCCAGCTCACTCTTTTTGTTAAAATATCAGCCAGTTTCATTTGTAGATGCAGTGTAACCTCTTGTTCCAGATCTTCCCATAGTCTGTAATTTTTAAATCCACTTTCAAACCAGTCTCAGATCTATCTGGTAAAATTATCTTTAATATTTTCTACGCTCAGTCTTTTTATAATGGCATATGTTTCCAAAATTATCTTGCGGATCCCTTAATCATGACTATCCTTCAATACATTATTTAGCCTCATTCTGTATTAATAAGATTAAATCTTCTTCTCCTTAATTATAACCTTTAGTTCCTTCTGGTTCCTTCTAGTATCAAAGCTTCAAAATCTTACATTTCTTACATATTTTAAGTATTCAAAACAGCAGTATGTTCCCACAGGAAGGATTCTTATAATTATTTTCAAAATCTGATTTCAAAAATAAATAAATTTTAAAGGCATAAAAAACTGCAATCAGAAAACAGTGTAAAGCACTGGATATGGTTTCACATAGAAAATTAAACCTCATTTTGCTGGGATAAATTATAGCTTTATTATTATATGCAATATGGAGACATATACTGTATATATTTAAATATATGTATAAAACTAACCAGCAAAGTGGTTGTGTGTGAATTACTGGGCAATTTCTGCCTCTGGAGAGAAGCACCTATTATCCACTGTCTCCTATATGCTACCATATCCCTTATAGTATAGAAATTTTAGGATTTTTTAAATTAAAAGCTGCTTAAAGAACCTTGTTGAAAAGCAAATTACAATTAATAGCATATATGGAATGTTTTTGAATAATCACTAAAGTACCACATGTATCATATTAATTACAAAAACTACTGAAAACCCTGTGACATACTTTGAGTCTTTGAGATTATCTGAAAAGGAAAAAAATAACCCTAAGAAGCAGCCCAAAATCTCTCCAGAATTAATCAATTTCAGATTGTGATTGACTGTGATTGAGAGACAGAGGAGAGATTTGAGAGTTGCCAGGAGCCTTATCAGAAGCTAGTTTCTAAATGGAGAATGCTTTCATTCCCAATTCCTAATGCGTATTGAGTCATCTACTTCAAAGTTAAAGGATAAATGCAGCAGCCAATCAAGAAACAGTCCTTTTGCTCAGCAGTAGCTATGTTTCCTTAGTCATCAGAATTATGTTATAACAGATTCTGCCAAAGTAGTACTCAACAGATAACATGTATTTTCCAGGCCTGAAAATGCAAAGTTCATTTCTGATAAACAATAGTGATCAAAGTTCTGTTTTACACTGGCCTAGAGGTACTACATTTGGATAGCATCTCTCTCTCTCTGTCTCTGTCTCTGTCTCTCTGTCTCTCTCTCTCTCTCTCTGCAAACATTACGAGCTCCAGAAGTGTAAAAAGATATTTGCCATATCATGTTTGCTACTGGTCTTGTCAGTATCTTGTAATTTGATTAAAAGCAGCTCTCTGAAGCTTTCAGTTACAGCACAATATATTTTCCATACAATTTCTTTCTGTCTTTTCTACCTCAGTGCCTACACTACATACAGGCCAGGTTCATGTTTCATGCTTAGCCACTAGCGATTATTTTGATTTTGGCTTATTGTCTAATATAAAAATAAGACATTTAAATTGAACTCAATTCCTGGTGAATACCTGGATATAGCAATAACCATAGCAAACAATGATGGCACAAAAATACAAATCCATATGTAGTGATGTCATCACTCAAATGTCACTTTAATGTACTTTTGTCATGTTGTCATATCATTTTGGGTAATGATGTCCTGCCAGGTCAGAAAAGGTGGACACACTCCTACCCCTTTCCCCTAAATTTTGCCATCTGATCGGAGTGAAAAAGTGAGCCTTTTCCATGGCAACCTCTGCCCTATGGAACACTCTGCTCCCAAAGTTTGGCAGGTTTCTGCTCTCTTAGATTTTCATAGAGCTATGAAGAGTATTTGTCTTTGCCCTCAAGCACCGGGATAAGATTGGGTAATTACACATTAAAAGTATGACTTGGCACCAGGTCCTTGTTGTGTTTAATGTTTAAATATTTTAGTTCATTTAGTTTTATGGTTTTAATACAATTTTATATGTTGTTTTAACTTTAGATTGAGAGCCGCCCAGTTTTAACGTTGGATTGGAAGATGGGAGACTATATAAATGTTTTAAGCAAGCAAACAAATAAATGAGGCAGTCTCACACATTTTGTGCTTTGTTGTCTTGTCTGACAAATCCCACGCACAGGCATATCCACTCAGTTTTTGTGGTCATGGTAAACCTGTGGTTTGCCACTCCTTTCTTCCAAATATTTTCTTGGCTGGCAGACTTGGTATTTCCTAATAGTTCCTGTTCAAATATTAACCCATTTAGCTTTTGAGTCTAGAACAGATTAGCGAAGTGTTGCTGATTATAAATCACTTCTTATGATGTATAGGTAGTCCTTGACTTACAACAGTTTGTTTAGTGACCATTTGAAGTTACAATGGCACTGAAAAAGCAACTTATGACCATTTTTCACACTTATGACCATTGTAGCATCCCCATGGTCAGGTGATTTACATTTTGGATACTTGACAAGTGGTTCAGATTTATGACAGTTGCGGTGTTCCAGGATCATGGGATCCCCTTTTATGACCTGACAAGCAAAGTCAACTTAACTACCATGTCATTAACTTAACCACCATGTTATTAACTTAACATCTGCAATGATTCACTTAACCAGTGGCAAGAAAGGTCATAAAATGAGGTAAAATACATGTAACAAATTTCTCACTTAACAACATACATTTTGAGGTCAATTGTGGTCATAAGTTGAGGACTACCTGTATTCGGCAAACCATGGCTTAATGGAAAGTGTGAAGCCAGCCTTGACATCAAGGTTGATTAAATTCAGAGGTGGGATGCTACCGGTTCTGCCTGGTTCTAAAGAACCAGGTAGCTCTGAAGAGCAGCAGACACCAAACCGGTTCTGTGTTTGCTGCTGTTTGGCCCACCTACCCGCCCATCTGGGCTCTTACCTGTCCTTTATTTCCTGCTTTTTCAACCTCAGCTGCTTTGTGCGGCACAGCTGAGGTTGAAAAAACAGGAAAAAAAGAGGCTTTACAAATGCTGCGCACCTGTGCGCAGCACTTTTCAGCTGTTTGGGCAGCACAGCTTAAGGGTTTTTTACACTCGTGCACAGCAAAACGCTAGTCACCAAACATTGGTTGAATTCCACCCCTGATTAAATTATTATAACGTTTAATACCAAGCATCCCATAAGTACCTTACTTCTTATTGAGTCTCAAGTGGTGAAACATTCCGTGCCGTGGGTGGTCGGTCCTCCTTTCGGCTGGTGGCGGCTCCGCCCCTCCCCGTGGCTCGGCGTCCCGCTGCGCCTCTCGGCTGCCGCCCCCCGCCGGGCGGCTGCCCGCCCCCGGCGGGGGCGCCCCTGGTGGGGGCCTGCGGCGCCCGCCCGGCCCCGCCCACCCAAGACCTGGGCCGGCCCCCCCCCTGGTCGGGCGCCCGGGCCCCCGCGGCCGTGGCCCCCCCGGGGCGCCGCGGGCCGCCCCTGCTGCTGGGGCGCCCCTGGGCCCGCCGCGGCCGGGCCCGCGGGCCCCTGGGCGGCGGGGCTCCGGGGGCCGGCCGGCCCCTGGGCGCCGCTTGGGCCCCGCTGGTGCCGCCGGGGATGGGGGGCCCCTGTCGCCCCTTCTGGCGGCCCCCCCCCCTGGTGGGCCCCCGGCCGGTGGCCCCGCGCAAAGGGGGGCTGGCGTGCCGTGGGGGGGCGCCCGCAAGCCGCCGGCCGCCCCCGCGGGCCGGGCCGGGTCGGTAGGCCAACGCCACTTTCTGCTACTGCCCTTTAAGGGCCTTGTAAAATTGATTCCAGAAGCTCAGTCACTTTCAAATGAACAGTATTAGTTTCCATTCTTGGTTTCTAAAAATGCTCAGTTCCCTTGGGTACCTTTGAATGCCCAAGAGTTTTGCCCAGTTGTTGTAAACTAGATTTTAAGCATCCATCTCTCCTCACAGCTTTGTCTAATTGTTGCTGAAGGGGACATACAAGAAACATAAGTATCATGGCCGCAGTTAAAAACCCAGTAACACTTGCTGCTTTGTGCATTTGACTTCCTGCTTTGATCAAGGCAAACATTCACTTCCTGTCTGTGGCTTTTTTGCAAATGCAAAACCAGATAGGCAATTCATAGTTTTATCTCTAAAAACCCTTTCTCAGATTTTTTAAAATGATTTCATTGCTTTACAAATTCTTATGTAGACTATTATGATTTTGATAGAAGAGAATACTTCTAGCTCAGGTTTGAATTGTAAGGTCCTTGTTGCTTTCTGAGCTTGGTTGTTTTCTTAGCAATCTAGGTAACATCACCAGTGCTATTAAGATTTCAAAGCTTTTCTTGATGCAGTTCTTCTGTCATACAAAGACATGATTTACGTTAGCCATGTTTTGTGAAATAAATTGCAACATTTTGAGGAAACAGGATGCAATACTGTTGAAGACCATTACAACATATTTTTACTTGAAATCAAAAGAGTCATCAGACTATATGTATCAATAACAACTCCTAAAACCAGAAAAAACAAATTACCCATAACAATAAGGAAGCTTCAATCCAAAAAGAAATCACTTTGGCAGAAAAACAAATGTGGTCATGTTGCCAACTTCAAAAGTCGATACAAAAAATTATGCCACCAGATAAAGACTGAACGCACCAATTATCACATTAAACAAGAGGAAAACCTTCTATGCTTAGACTTTCTACTATTGACTTCACCCCTTTCCTAAGAGGTCTGGAGGGGGCATGCATAAGCGCACCAATGTGCCTACTGTCCCTGTCCTATTGTTTATTTTATTTTTCTTATATGTATCCATGTATTCATAACTATGTGTTTACTTATACCTGTTATCTTATAAGCAATTGACAAACCAAATAAATAAAATAATATTCAGCCAGCAATTAAAGGTGTGCAAACTGAACTTACTGGCACAAAAAAAGCCACATTATGTATAATAATTGAACAGGGAAATTATCTTGTGTGTAAGGTAAATCTGTTTATCTTCTTATCCAAACAGGCTGTAATCCAACTTGGACTTTTAAGGCAGATTGCCCTGCTGGGCAAGTTCTCCTGCATGACATTACAATGATACTTGGATTGCTCCTAAGATTTCCAAATCTTCACCCTCCTCTATATTCACTCTGAATTGTCACCGTTCTTTTTGAACAACGTTGGCCAGAACTAGACATTAGTATTTCATGTGGGATCTAACCAGGGCACAAGGGAGTAAAACAGTGACTTCTCATGATGTTTATGTTCCTGAGGTTTGTTGTCTGTTTTAGCAGTTGCATCACATGTTGGGTTGTGAATAGTTTGCGATAACCAAAGAAACTGGGATCCTTTTCATATGTACTGCCAAGACAGGTAGGGATGTTTGCATTCTGCCTTGAATACATCTTAGTTGTGCACAAAACCCCATAATCTAATAATATACTTCTCTAAACTGTACATCTCTGCTTTGCATTGTGAACCCAGGAAGAACTCTGCTGACTTTCTTGCTTTCTTGCACACAGACAGCAACATGTTATGATGCTACTTGTTGGAACAATTAACATCCAAGCAATGTTTCACAGGCAAAAGGGGTTCCAGGGTAGACTTTATCTGGTGTAAGGAATGCACCTACCCAAAAGAGAGAAATCCATCCACGCTAAAGGTAATCAACTTACAATTTGAAACCTTATCCTAATAACCAAGGTTTTCGGAAGCTAACAATTTAGGCCCATGGCAGCAAGCTATTGGGCAAAAGGATTGGGCTAATTGAGAGGGAGGAGGAAGAAAAAGACAAATAAGTTTTCAGAGTGGGGGAAAAAAAGGCTGTGTACAGTATTGATATCTGAACTACAGCTTACTAAATTAACCCAATTGTTTGGATCATATAACACACTAAGTATGTAGTCTGGGTTCATACCGCATATTGAGCCACAAACTAGCCAACCATATTTTAATCAAGGGCACTTTCATTCTATTTCAGTTTGAAAGCAGTTCTGGACCTCTGTATTCCACAACATCAGCAGTGTTGGAGGGCTGACTTGATTTATTCCTTGCTCAGCCGTAGCATAGTAGAAATTGCTGTGATGGCAGGGTGAGTCTGTCTTCCTTTATGCTGGCATTTCTCCACCAGAAGAAACTCTTGCCTCATGCATCCTCCTGGCTCCTGACCTTTAAATCTTATCCATTAAGAGGAATATTCTTGCAGGCTTTGCAATTCTCTTTCAGCATTAAGAATATTGATAGAAATTTGGTCTTTTCCTCAGGAACAATCTGAGGATGTCAGGCTAAGTCCTTCCTTCCTTCCTTCCTTCCAGAGATGAAGGAAGATGATTTTTGCCATTGCAGCATCTATAGGCAACTTGAGGTGTGGCACTGTTTTTTTGTTTGTTCTCAGCATTTCAAGTCAGGAGAAATGATCAAGGAATACCTTTAAATTCCGTGTGAAAATTTAGGAAGAGAAAACAATGAGCGTGGGAAAGTGCTTCCAAGACATTATGTGAAGGAGAGAAGTGACAGTAGCAGAGAAGTAAGCTTGTCCATTTGGGTTATAGCTGAAACTTTTGTTTGCTTCAGACTTTCCCGGTTTTAACAGAGATAATGCCTTAAGGCACTCCTCGATATTTAAAAAAAAGAGTACCCCTTCCTTATCTCTATGAATTTAAAAGAGAAGCCCAGCTGCAAGTAGACAGAGCTTGGATTTGATAAAATAACATAAGCTTTATTGTCATTTTTT